>NC_053117.1:398750-765000 GCF_010015445.1 Perca fluviatilis | reverse complement strand
CCCCGTACTGCATGCATCCTGCACTGGAATCAAGGTGTCACGACTGTCAGGCTAGAGAGCAGCCCTTTGTTTATAAAATACATTAGGGCCCAAATTAACACAGGGTGACAGGGGACACAAAGCCTCTCGTTTCCAGACTGAAAGGGAAAACTGCAGCTGCTCGGCTTCATTATAAAACTCCCAAATCTGTAGGCACAAAACTTGCTGCCGTTGGCTTCGACAGGAGCCCCAAATATCAAGAGGCCAAGCTTCCAACTGGTATTCTTTTACCCACAGTCCATCAGGCCCGCTGGCACAGGAAAAGGAACTCATAAGCCGAAGCTGTTCATGAGTCATCGCTTTGGAGCTGACACTCCTTTTGGCCTTTCCGGTTCACAGCAGTATTCTAAAGTATGAAATTTTAAAATATCCCTCACTTTGACACTTATGTGACTTGCCTTCCTTTCTTGGTTATTATACAGATCCACGGTTTGGCACTTTCCACACAAGTGTAGTACAATGTCATCTTTGTAATCAAGCATGACCCTCACCCTCATGACCACAGGGAAGCTTATTTAGTTTATTTTGGCTTCCATTCATCTCACACAGTAAAAAATGTAGTCGGAACAAGAGTCTACAGCTGTGCGACCGGCTCTGGGAGGCTGTACTTTGGCACAGTGGCGCTTTGCGCAAAATGCCAATGTCAGTATGTTAAAAGGCTCACAATCATAACGCTAAGAGGCTGTAGTTAAGCTAAAGGTTTACACCATGTACCAGGTTCACAATTACTTTAGCGAGCATTTGAAAATTTGCACCAAAAATTACAGGTGAGGCTGATGGGAATAACATTAGTTTAGCAGGTATACTGTATAGTCATGAACCAAATATTGAAATTTTGACCTGATGATGGCGCTAGATGTAAAAATGTAATGGATCACCAAAGTTATTATAATTCATCCTGAGGTGGACAAAAGTCTCTGTACCAAATTCAACAGGAAGTTGCTGATGTTTTTCACTCAAAACCACAAATATCAACCTCATGGGGCACTTGAGTTTCCTCAAATCGCAAAATTCATTAGGATTCATCGTATGGGAACCATTGGTGTCCGCACAAAATTGTATGGTCATCCATCCGATAGCTGTTGAGATATTTCAGTCTAGGTTGAAGTGGTGGACCAGCCGTCGGGCCAAAACACCACCATTGCCATCCCTAGAGCTGCCGCTGGCGTGGCTAAAACAAATGCAAGGTATGAAAGGCTTAGCCTCCTTCACCACTCACCTGTTCAATTCCCCAGCCTTGACACCCACCTCCCCGTTGCGCCTTTGGATATGTGGCTATCTGAAGCAGCAAGCAAACCAAGGCGATTGGGTAGGTCCAATGACTTGTTTAAGCTCATAAAAACAAGTGAACAAACATGCACTACTGTGTCGCTGGGAGCACCAACACCAGGCAGAGGCAGGCAGGCAGGGAGAATACATTTGAATCAATAGCCAGCCACGGGAAGCCGAGATTGTAGCTGCTGATGGATCTGAGTGCGTGGCGCGGACAGATGAATGCAGAGCTGAAGGCCACAGAGTTTCTTTATTGCTCAAGGATTACATTTAAAACCAGATCTCACTTTGTATTCCTCCACCATCTATACTAGAGAGGCTATCTTACATCTAGATAAATGGAGAGGCGAGGGAGATGACTTCTTGGTAAAAAAAAAAAAAGAATACCGTGGAGAAATCCGAGGGTGCAAAGGGCAAAAATAATGTAAATCCAATCTTCTGACCAGGAATCCTACTATGAAGCATGTTTTACCTGCTCAAATGGCCAGGCTACAGTCCATTAACTCGTGACTGTATTGCAGCGTAGGGCATTGGGTAGTTATTTGGCATTCGGAGTATGCGAGCGCAGTCAATATGAAAACATCTGGCAGAAATTTTGGTACGATGACTATGATGATGACGGTGATCATGATGATGGTGGTGGTGGCGGTGAGCGCAGAGGTGGCGTTAAGTAAGGAGGACCCTGTGGCTTGAGTGATTGTAGTGTAAAGAACGGAGTCAGCACAGGCCCCGTGTGGATCATTGCCTTATTAATGGCTCCGTCAGGTGCGATGAGCAATGGCTGCATTGTCATCTCCAGCCTCTGGGCACAGATGAATGGCTGTTTCAGGGCGGGAAGGGCTCCCTCGTACGCTGGGCTGAGCACTAATCCCTCACTCTTCCATTGTTGGATGCACTGTCACCCAGGACTTCAGCAGCGCCATACATTGCATTTCCAGGGTTCTAACAGACATGGTCGTGGACACAGGCGTACACACACACACACACACACACACATAAACCAGACCGAGTTGCGCTCCCGACACTGACTGATGGAAAAATATGCGTGTGTGATCGAGCATACCCCATATTACCTGAACCACAACTCAAGAGTAACACTTCAGGAATGTTGATGAACTTTTATTTTACACTTCACTAATTCAGCAGAATTGCATTGATCTCTGTCTAGCATGATTACCTGGGTGAATTTGTCTCGCACCTGAATTAAGTGAGAAAGTCACAGTCAGGGCAATAATCTGCAAGTGCGAATGAGCATTTGTTACCACGTTTTACTCATGGTCGATATGATCTTTATTGTTAAGGACCGTAAAATAATACAACATAATAAGTAAAGCCGCTCAAAAACAGGTTCGAGCTTCATCTGGAACCTGCTGCATTTCATATTCCAAACAACTGGATGTTGCCTTTTCTCTTTGTGTAGCCGGGCTAGACATTGCCATGCCTTTCCTGTCGGAGTGACTCTCAATTTGAGGGCGGATTCTTTATGCAGACCATGGAAATGCTATTCTAGTTGCAGACCCCGCTCTCTGTCACCTCTGCAGATAATGGTGAGTAGATGAACAGAGAGCTGGAGGAGGACCCCCTATGCCCACTCACAGCCCTTAGCCCCTCTCTGACATGAGAAATAGTGCCCAGGCCTGACAGCATATCGGAGACATATTGTAGTTTATTTTGTCGCCCGGGCATGCCATCTGTGCCATTCCAATAGAGGGTGTGTGTGTTCAGGCTGCTGCAACAGAGGAGGGCGCGAGGCTGCGGGTCCCTCAGTAGCTCTGCAGCCACGGCAGGTCATTAGTCAAATTGCCTAATGAGAGAGAATACAAATGGCCCCCTACCCTGACAGGAGGAATTTTGGAGGTGTCAGAGCTCCTGACCCGTGCTATGAGAACAGATGATAGCGAGTTGCTATTTTCAGATTCTTTTAATGACTATGGCTCTATGAAACCCATTCGTTTTCTTTTATCTTTTTCCTGCTTTTTCAAGCCCTCTAGACAGACCAGTGAAAAAAAAAAATTATAATTTTCAATGTATTAGAAATCTCACTTGCAAAAGTGGAAGTGTAACTTCTGAATTATTTAAATGTTTACCGGGGAGTCAATTAACATTCTAAAAATCTTACAACACTGATACAAAAATAGATTACGTACTGAAATGATGTTGAGGGTTTCTGATCGTCTATTTTCATTTATTTGGAAACAGGCTGCAAATAGCCGGCAGTCTGACTGTGATGTGTTGCAATTCTCCTGACAGCAAGTCAGTTAGTTTATACTAAAATATTAATTTCATCGCATCCAAATGCAAACAAATTGAAATGTTTCTAATGCTAAGAGTACTATCCAAGGCATCCAAAGTGCTACCCACTCAGGTTTATTGAAAGAATGTGGAGGCAAAAAATAAGAGGAGCACCAAGGGAGTAGGAAGAAGTTGAATCATTTTACACAAGCTTGCTGTTTGTCCACTCTGATGAATATTTTTCAAAATAGAACGCGGTGTTTAATCTTACTCATTTAGAAAGGTTTGTGAAATGCAATAAATGCATCATATAGCAAACTGGCCTTTATAGTCTACTTTAAGTGATTGAACAATTAAGTGTACAGTTGAGTAAATACCTGAAACATGCTCTCTCGAAAATCAGAAAAAAAAAGAAAAGAAAACAATCCTCCTTATATTAAAATTCAACGCTATTCTTTTGTTACCAGAGGGATGTAAAATGGCAAGCTTATGTAGAATGACCCACTTACTTTTCCATCTGTGACAAGCAGTCCTTGAAATCTGGTTGTGGGTAAGGAGCCAGGAGGCAGCCCCAGTCGGGCGCTGGTCCATCAGTCTTCCAGAAAGTGGGCAGAGCCAGCAACACCTACGGTGAGTTGGCCACAAACACTGCTGCATCACACCGAATGCTCTGAGGAGGTGTCTGCATGTGTGATAACTTCTCCAATACAGGCACTCTAAATGTCGTGCAAATATGTAAGAGCTATTTCATGTAAAGTACCAAAAGTCCTCAGTGATCTGGTATAATTACAAATCCTTTATTCACTGTTTTTTTTTTTTTTTTTTTTTAAATCAGTCAGTGCTGGAGAAGCCCTTCTCGCTGGCTAGCTATTGAAATTAAATGGACAATCAGACTTTAATCAGCAGCACAGTGTCTTTTAAGACATTGCCATGGCACTGGCATGGATCCCCAGCTGTGGCTGCTGGTAAATGTGCAGCAGAATGTGTGTATAAATGGGCTACGCCTCTCTGGACAAGTGTAAAAGCTGGCAGAGGGCTGACAGTAAATTGCATGCGCCGGATGGGACACAGCAGAAGGCACAATTACACAAATCCCCTCTTAATTAGCGGTTCTGTGGGCAAACTAACCCGTAATGATGCGAGGGATGTGGCGAGCCCCAGAAATCCTAACAAGAAACACTCACCCAGCACTGGAGACTGAGTCATATGGCCCTGGTTCCCCTCAAGTAGCGGCTGACTCGTGATCTGTTTTGATCAGTGCAGCTGCAGGATTCCCACGTCGGCCTGCTCCCCCACAACCCCTAGCCCTCGCTGAGCTACTTACCCTCTGGACTGTGGGTAAAGCAGCAGGCCCGGTGTGGTTGCGGTGGCATTATTAAGTTCTCCATGCTCACAGTACCAGGCAATGTAAAGTGGCATCTCACACGGTGAGTAATGAACTGTGCCAGAGTGGAAGCAGGAGGGATGACAGCCAAAGAGGCCTCCTTGGCAGCCACTAACCTGGGCATCCACCAATTTATCATCCCCTAGAACCAATCCACCAATGCTGCTCTGCCATTTGTCATTAATTATGCTAATAAGGACACCATTACTCTCCCAAAGAAACAGGCGACTGTTATTAGAATAATGCATTTACAGTTTGATACATATGCATTTGCTTATTGGTTTATCTGTGTGTAGATTAGGGCCATTTTCCAAACTATGCACTTTAAAAGTACCACTGAGGAGCCCAGGACTTTTCTGTACACACTAATTGACTGTTATGAAATGACAAAGAAACTGTTTCATAATCACGCACTTTTCCCTGCACCCTAACATAAAAACGGCCCCTCTATGTGAAGACGCTGATATGTGTGAACTTTTTTTCACAGCAGACTTAATGGCTCTAAGCAAACCAGTCTAAGCAGAAGTATTTAATATAGCTTCTGGGAGCCCCAGATGCCCTTTTCCAAAACGACTTCATTCCCAGAATCTCATTGTGCTTTCTAAATCACACCACAGTATGTATTAGAAGATCATTAATTACAAACTTAACAAGTCAGCAGAGCCATTAAAAGATCTTTAAGGCATATTTGACGATAAATCTCCTTAAACTATATTTAATGACTGGATTTTTGTGAAATATTTTTTATCAAGTTCTAATTAGATGTGTGATAACAAACCCTGCTGTACATGGGGCAAATGAGGGAGCCGTGACAGGCCCATCCATTGAGGGTGTCCACGTCTGGACACTGAAACTAATGGAGCACTGCTTCTATCTCAGGGATGGATAGAAAGCAATGAGGGATGAGACTCCAGAGTCCAGTCCGGCCTGCAAATGCACAGCCATTTAAAGTCTCCTATTTGACTGCAATAAAGGTCCAAAAATGCCTAAGGGCCTCAAGGCTCCAGTCAAAAATTCCATTACGATTCTTTCAGGATTGATCCCCAAATACGTAATGGCACCATCACACTGGGATCGATCATGTTCCCAAAATAGCCTTGATAGTCCAATAGGATTTTTGACATATCGGAAGGAGAAAAACACCAACAGGATTAACTTGAAAGAGTGTTTAAAATCCAAAAGAGCTTTTTGACAGAGGCACATTTACACAGTCCACACACACACACACACACACACACACACACATAAATATTGTGTTTGGGGCGCCTGGGTACCTCACCTGGTAGGCGCCTATATATAGAGGCAGTGTTGGGGAGTAACGGAATACATGTAACGGCGTTACGTATTCAGAATACAAATTATGAGTAACTGTATTCTGTTACAGTTACAATTTAAATCGTTGGTATTTAGAATACAGTTACATTGTTGAAATCAATGGATTACATGACGATACTTCTCTGTTTCACAAGTTTATTCATTCTGACTAAATTAAGGCAACTCTATGCATTTTCCAGAAGCCCCGATATGAAATCGAAAAAAATAGCTATTTGCGTGATCAGTCACAATGGAGTCGGAACCGGCACGACAGAGCCAGGGCATCAATAAGTTTCTATCTTGGAAATTCAAACAGCATTTCACATTAAAGAACGAACAGGGAGAATGAAATATAACTGTGCAGTGCAACCTGTGCTTACCAGCAACCAACCTCCTTTCAGCGTCCAAATTACTCCACCTCCAACCTGAAGAAGCATCTTAAAGTAAGCTATTTTTTTAATTAGCCAAGGGTAGTCGTCTGCTGTAGTTTTACTGGTCACCTTGCTATTTTAACATTGACGTGCGACTTTACATTCTCCTACGTGCTGATTTACTAGCTCCAGAGCCGTTTAAAGACTGACTAGCCCCGTTTGACATGCTAGCTAACGTTAGCTAAAATTAGCTCGTGGTAGCAAGACTGCGGTTAGATTTTTGTAGTATGCAGTTCGGGACTACCAATACAATAATCTATCTGCTTGTTCAGGTACACATTCAGCTAGTTGGAATAAAAAGAGCACACCATTACAGGCCTGTTTAGTAAGCTGGATGTGATAGCTGCATTCCTACACTTATAAAACGCAATTCAATGTGGAAGTAATCCTGAAGTAATCCAAGTATTCAGAATACGTTACTCAGATTGAGTAACGTAACGGAATACGTTACAAATTACATTTGTGGGCATGTATTCTGTATTCTGTAACGAAATACGTTTTGAAAGTATCCTTCCCAACACTGTATAGAGGTTTACTCCTCAACACAGCAGCCGCAGGTTTGACTCCACCCTGCAGTCCTTTGCTGCATGTCATTCCCCCTCTCTCTCCCCTTTCCAGTCCTTCCAGAAAAATGTGGAGTTTTTTTGTGATTGTTGCGGGCAAATATCCTTGATTATGTGGCACGTTTTCTTAAAAAATTCGATGGAATATGCGGGATATTTATGCAATTTTATGCGATGAAATTGCGGGAACTTGCAAAAATTGCGGGAACGTGCAAAAACTGCGGTTTGATGAAAAAGAGAAAATAATTGATTCCCCCAACACCCTGCTTTTCGATGATGTTCACGTCGCGTAATTACGTCACTTCATATCGTTCCCATGGCAACAGGGGAAAATGGCTGCTCTTGTGTGAAGTAAACGCAACATTTTTCAACTTTCTGCTAAGATATATGTGATTTTTTTGCAACGAAAATGTGGGGATTACGAAATCATGCAAGCCCCGCATATTTTGCGCGGAAATCGACAATTTATGCGACGAAAGTGCGGCGTATTTGAAAAAATGGGGACTTTGGCTGATTATGCATTGAATTATGCGATCGCATAATCGCGTTTTTCTGGAGGGACTGACTTTCATGTCTTCCTATACTGTCCTATATAAATAAAAGCCTAAAATGCCCAAAGAATAATCTTTAAAAACAACAACAACAAAAAACAACAAATATTGTGTTTTGCTTTGGTCACAATTTAAAGTATTTTTGGTCACAAAGTAGACTATAGTTTTTCAGATTTTTTTTTTCTGGTTAGGATGTTTTTTCACACACACACACACATGCGCACACACACACACACACACACACACACACACACACACACCAGAATGTCTCTTTTTTTTCTGATCCAGCGAAAACTTGCAGCAAACAGTGAAGAGAGTTACAAACATGTTCTGCACAATCAGTTCCCAGCAATTTATTTCACGTATTGCCACTGACAATAACTCTCCTAACATCTCTCTTAGCTTCTTGTTTTTGTTTTTCAGCAATAGCCTTTTAGCGTTTTTGTTCTGGCGCACACTGGTGTGATTTTTAGCCAGTTATTTACAGTAATTCAGCTCTGCGTTATTCACCCCCAAAGCGTTGACACTATGCTGCTATTTCAACATGGAAAATGCATGAACTGCTCAAACGTAAATCAGAGTGAAGGCAAATTTAAACACTGTGTAATTTTCAAGCCATCAAATTATTAAGGAGAAATTCAGCACTACTTCATATCATTAGCTGCTGGGAGTAGTAAACAGTTTGAGGACGTGTGTGTGTGTGTGTGTGTGTGTGTGTGCGTGCGTGTGTGTGTGTGTGTGAGTATACATTAAGTCTAAATAATTATCCTGCTGAACCCCCTATTTCTCTCTCTCGCTCTCTCTGTTTTGCCTTTTGCTGACCAGGGGAATTAAGAAGCAAAACGTGGGTTTTAAGAGCGTTCCTTTCATGTCTTGATGTAAGCTTTGGCATTACTTCAGACATCAAGATCGGTTTCATAGAAATCCCATTCCATCTAAAGTAAAACCTCGGCAGTAAATCTGCCGATACTCCCCCATAACACTTCCATAAATGATTCATTCAGCTCGGTTTAGCTGATGCAAAACAGAATGTTAGTGAGTTGTGGATGGAGCCTGAGCTTCAAGTGGAGGACCAACCCCGCTGCTTAGTAAATTCATCAATCTCTGGGAAAGAGAAAGAGAGGAGAAAAGAGAAAGAAGAGAACGGCGTACACTAATAATAACTTTTGTGTCACTATCCAGAGGTTGTGTTTTTTAATCCCTCAGCCTAAAGAATTGTGTTATTCTAAAATATAACCCCAGCGGTGCAGAAGCAGTTGAGATCCATCACGGTTGGGAGATAAGAGCCGGCTGATCGCCTCCTTCTGCACAGCCTCGCCCAGAACTACACAGGGAGATAAGATGGAACTTTTGTTTGAAACCTGATGAGAACCCTCTTAATGAAAGTGCGGCGCCAAAAATAATCTTTTTTCTCCATGTTAGTCAATCAAGAAATGGTGTAGTTGGGGGAAAAAAGAGGAGAAAGAAAGTAATTTTGTATAATCAGTGAGCACCATCTGGAACAATTAACCAAATTCCACAGAACTCAGAGGATCAGTCATATTGGCTTATTAAAGATCCAGAATTATACAAGTAATAAATCCTTGGAAAAACGAAGCGTACCCCTGCCTGTCACGACTATTTTAACTTCAAATACAGTGGAATACTTGATAAGGCTGAAAAGAGGAGATTAATATATGCAAATTATGTCGAGCATTTAAAAGCCCCCCAACAACTGTCCCCTTTTTTTCTCGTTCTTTTTTTTTTTTTTCTGTCTCTTATTACAGGGCTTTATGTTTTATTCATACACCAACTCACCTGTCATTTCATAAGCTATAATATTATGAGGGTATTATTAAACAGCATAAAGTGGAGCTTTAATTGGAAAGCTCCATTGCATTTTCCAATTATTTGCAGCAAATTAAAAGCAGATGCACATAGTTTAATAAGAATTCTAATATTGTTTCCTGAAAATCAAAAATCACTGTCATCCTGCCAAGATATTTTGCAAACCCAAGTTAATTTTGCGCCACCTATTTTGCTCCCTCCCTCTCCCCCTCCTCTGAAGGATGAACTGTCTAGTGTCTGTTAATTGAAGTTCCTCTAATGGATAGGGAAATAATTGCTCTCCATATTACGTTAGATCAGGGCCAATGTCAGGATTTATTTTTGATTAATGCAATAGATATGTAAATGTATTACTTTTTATTACGTTTACCTTCTTATCAGGCGGATGCCTGCTGAATACTATATATGTTGTTCCGGAGGTAATGGCGAGAGACTGCAGAGCAACACGTCACATTGGTTTATTTTAGAGTTTGGGACTTTTTTTTTTTTTTCAACACCACCCCATTTATTTTATCAAAGATATGCTTTTTTAGACACATCTCACGAATGCACGTTTAATTACCTTTAAACTATCCTGCTTTCCTGTCAATGTATGAATAACAGACCTAATTGGCAAAGGGACTTGGCATGGATCAAAGCAACGTGGTGAAGAAAAGCAAAAGGTTGGTTGGTTGCCTGGCTGGTCGGCTGCTATGGAAACTTGATCATTTTTCAAATGAGCTTGAACTGTCAAGTGAAAAGAGGGCTGCAAAAATAAATGTGAATTAGATTTTAATATTCTGGTAATAAATGTCAAAGAGCCTGCACATCACATCTGTACATGATATGACTGTGGATGACAGGTTTCCCAGACATGTTACCTCTCCTCCCCTCAACTTACTCGGTTCTTTTTTCTTTTTCTTTTTCTTTTTTTCTGTTGGGGTTTTTGTTTTGTTGGGAAGTGACGGAGGGTTTAATCAAGAAAGCAGGCAATTCATCAATCCTAAAGAAGGCGCCTGTACAACCCTGACAGAGCGCACATGGTTTTAGACCAACTCGAACCTGGCCAGCTGTCAGCCCACACACACAAACACACGTGCACACACACCCACACACACACACACACACACACACACACACACACACCCACACACACCAGAGCTACCACCGGTAACAATTAACACAAATAGTCTGTCGACTACGACCTCACACTTGGTCCGCAGGCTATCACATTGTTAATGAAGGGAAGTGGCGTTCTCTCACATTCACAGTGGGATGCCGTACGGCTGACGAGTACACAGTCTCAAGAAATAAAAAAGCCAAGATATACCATCTCAGGCTAAGTCCATTATCCTCTCTTCTTTTAAAAACCATGACGGGACACACAAAGGTATAGGAGAAAGAGGGGGTCTGTACAGCTGCAGAGGACAGTTTCCTGGAGAGACGTGATGACTGCTGGCAACGTACTGTACAGTATGTGCATGTTCTTCACTGTCACTCAAACCCTGTCCCAGTGGAGGGATCGCACACCCAATGCCCAAACCACTCAGCTGTGTGTTAATGTCTGCTCCTTCAGGGCCACAATTTACAATTTGCAAATCGACTAACTTATAATATGTCATCGCAACACAACGACGTGTTATTCATTTATTGTCATTTACGCATTTACTTTTTTTTTTTAAGTCTTCATGCAGTTCCATCATGTGCACTTTTTAAAAACGGAGCTCTTGTATTAAAGAGGCAGGCTGTAACATGGCTGTATGCTGTGTGTGCCTCAGCGTGAGCAGCAGGAGGAATCTTCACCACATGGTGTCTCTCTCCAGCTGGATAAAAAGCCGCCTGCCTCGTTCAACCTCGTGTGGATCACACGCTCTTTAGGTGCTGGAGCGTCTCAGCCGGCTCTGACTCTGGGGCTGTCACAGCTAAGCTCTGCGCCCTAACGAATTAGCCTCTCTTCTGTTTTAGTCCTGCAGCATTGTACTATTAGTCGAGTTTCTCTCCTTGACAAAGAGAAGGAGAATTCGTCCAGTGCAATGCACGGTACAAATGTGAGTATGGCATGTGACGGATTGTCTTTGACAGCTGTTAAATGTTCTCTTGAGTGTAATGCCGAGCTCCTCTGGGAAGTCACGTTCGCTCAGATAAGCAAAGCTCTGTACAGTACCCATCACTGAGGAGATCTAGACATAGAGCGTTTGTAGATCAAGAACCAAAGGAACCGCCGTCGTGCACACGTGGAGACGACATTCGGTGTACTTAGAAAGCATAAGCGGTAGCGTTGAACCTTTTCTCCAAAACCATAGAGCTTTTTTTTTTGTCTTGCAGTAAAAGTAAGCAGTATAACAACCCTAATGCGTTTGGGGCAAACTCTTAAATCACTCCAATTTCTAAAGTGTTATAAATGGTGCTGAGTTGCAGACATTTAAAGTGTAAGACCATTTACCTGTCATGGTGTAGTTCCCACTGCTCTGGCGCTCATAGTCCGGCCTGATCGTGGTCCTCGCCCTGGCAGAAAGAAAGCGACAATGTTCTCTCAACTGATCAGCACTATTTTATTGACCATCGGGGGTAAACGCATGCAAACACATGCAAACTTAGTGTTTGACGAGGATATTTGTATTCCAGGACACATTGCTCAGACATTAAAATATAATGAAAGAGAATGTCTTAAGCATGGAAGCATGGAAGATCCTTACACAGAAGCTTTTGTTTTCTTCCCTAAAAGCATAACAGAGCACTGGAATAACAGGATGAATGTAAAGAGGAGAAATATGGTAAAAGTTAAAGCGTGCCTCAGCTGCCCGGGGGCTTGAACAGACCTTTAAGGGCGTTTAAGCAGGATCTTGTAAATTCTGAAGGAACTGAGAGATTCCATTATTCAAGGGAAGTCTTTTTTTTATTTTTTATTTTACCGTTTCATGGCCTTGTATTACAGAAAACAGCACAGAATGCACTTTGTGGGCAGTTGAAGTTAACAAACCATATAAGATTGAAATCCTCATCAATCAAGCTATCATGAATTACACTCTGTGACTCACCCCTGCGGATCGATAAATCCACAGCAAGCAGGAAAAAAATAATATAATTCACAGCTTCGAGAGAGCTGCATAACATGACATGCTCTGAAGGTAGAATGAGCTCCGGGATGGCATTATAAAACAAACGATCTTATAATGATAATGCAAAGTAGTTGGCATTATAATTAATAAAGGGGAATTGCTTTGATTGAAGGACATGCAGGCGTAGCAGTTTGTTGTTAAAGACAAGGAACAAGGTAGATGAGAAGAATAAGAAATGATGAATTGTGAAAAGGCACGACGCACATGTCAGACAAGTTGCAAATAATGAACTGTGTTTTGTGTACCGTGTTGTGTTTATGGAAAACATAATAATTGTTATATGCGGATGTAAAAATCTAAATTCTTGAAATTTAAGACTGAAGGCAGATCTGCATAATCCATGAGTGCTGTGCAGGAGTTGTGGCTTTCGAAGCCTTATCTCTTCGGATGAGATAAATAAATGCAACAATTTCCATCAAGAGCAATAAAACAAGACTTCTGACGGGCTGTGGTATTTATGAGCTGAAGCCTGCAACTCAGATTTATTTGCAATGAAAGGGTCGACTTTTCTCCTCCTCATTTACATCAGCATTTGGCCATGTCAAATCCAGGCCAATGGTGAATTTTTAAAAGGTTGGCATCAATCTTGTGCGAGCAATTGCCATATTCAACGCAGACTTCTTTTTACCTTTCAAAGGTTGATTCCACTGCTGAGGAAGAAAGGTACACATCTTTCAAAGCACAGAGACATCCCATGGACTGATAGAGTGTCTGTGTGTGTGTGTGTGTGTGTGTGTGTGTGTGGGGGTATGTCCTTCTAGGGCGTCTGTGTTTGTGTTGTTAACTTAGTACTCAGCGTAAACAAAGACAACAGAGGAACATATTAAGTCTGGTTATTTATCTATGTATCTGAAAAAGTGTAAGTGGTACATAGAACCCCGAAGACTTGGCGTGAAACCGGGGAAATGTGCTCATGAAATGCTTTTCCACAGGCAACCTCCAGGGTTGCCTTTCCCCCATCTGTTTGAAAACACAAAACTGTCTCGATCCAAATTGGTGATTTCTAAATACAATTGTAGGTGCATTGGAGAGGGTAACATATGGCAAATCAATTAGACAACTAATTCTTAAAACAAAAACATGGCAAGTGCATTTGCTAATCAACAGCAGTGTTATGTCAGCCACTGGAGTTTTGACAACAATTAATCCTCATTTCAGGCAAGGAGAGCCATATTGACACATATTCCCTAATTTGAATATTCAATTACAGCGTAGTTTCCTCATCAAATTATAGTAAAACTGGGAACACGGCCTGAAAGATTTATGCAATTACAACGCAGATCGAGAGTCTTATGTTCCCGTGAAATCTGCCGGAGTTAAAATCATATTAGCGCGGCAAAGCAAACCGCCACACTGGGGATTACTCGACAACATGAATTACAGTTCTTTTTTTGTTTTTTTTTTATCTTCCTATAGTGTTCTTTAGGTTGTTCCACACAGAATAAAGACAAGATTTGTCCCGTGTTCAAAAAAATATACAGGGGGAAAAGGAAAGTAGGAGAGACAGTGGGGACAGATGAGCGGTAGTCAGCGGAGAGGTGAGATGAGAGTAATATCACTGAAGAGCCAGAGCTGCGATACAGAGATCTGGAAGCTCTTGTTTTGACACACATCCAGCCTTTCCCGTGACAACATCTCCACACCTTCCTCTATGTGCCGACAGAGCTGCTTTGTGGGAGCTGCTTTTCTCACCCATCATTATCCTCCTTTAAGCCCGGCGTCAGGTGTTTGAAAAGAGGATCTCTCCGAGTTTGGTGGCAAATCACTGAACAGTCTGAGCCCATCAGATCTCGGCTGATCATTCGATCACTCCTGGCACCTCGCCGCATCCCTTTTGCTTGATCGACGCTACTTTTCGCAACTTTTTTTCTGAACACGGGGGCGGGGGGAGGAGTAATGAGTAAGATTGAGCTGGGGAATGATTGTTCTTCCGCACTTCAGATGGGAGATGTGTCAAGCGACACACTGACAGTCACCGTGTCTCTTTCTCCTCAAGAGTGGTGAAGTGGGAAGTCTTGGTTAACCAGCGAGCAATGAAAGCTGATACAATACTCCTGCAGAGCTGCAGCAATGCGTGGAGTGTCACCACAGGTAGAAGACCGTGCTATCCGAAACGTATTGATATGCGTGCCGATTCTGACACTGATGACTCTCTAGGCTTCACGCGTTTAAAGAAAAAGCCGACTCGGCCTTGACATTTTTATCGCTGTACAGTTTGATTTAAAAAGTGGCCGTGTGTACAATAGCCTATTATTCTAAGAAAAATGTCAAAAACCTTGATTCTGAGTGAAGCGAAAGAAATTGCAATATTAGGACAAGGCTAATTTATGCTAGCAGTCACTGTAGAGGTCAGATATCAGCCTCAGCAATGACAGTTTTATCAGGAGAACAAATGGCAGCGTTGGCCAGGAGAAGGAAGGAGGAAGATACTTTACTGGACACATTAATAGGGCTGACCGGATGGCGCAGGTTTTCCACATTATAAAGTCAGGGGAGCGGCTGATACGGTCGGTCTTGACAGAGAACATGCCAAAGTGGTTGACATCAAGCTGCGGCTATGAATCAAAACGGAACACGGCCGCTGGCTGAGACGCTTCAGACAAACTTGATAAAGAGACGTTAAACACACAAGGTTCAAATGCATTTGCAACGGCAGACTGCTTAACAAGCCTGCACCCGAAACAGCTTTAGTGGCTCAATATGGTGTGACAGCCTGAGCCAATAAGAAAGAAGTATTTAAGGTTTAGTGTTTATCCTTGATCCTTCAGTACTTCAACTGAACTTTCTTGAACTGAGAAAATAATCATTCCTTTACAAAGTCCTAAGATTCCTTTTTGCAGGGTTCGGGTCTCATAGGTCCAGCAATTTAAATTTAAGACTTTCTAAGACCTATTTTACAATGATACCGGCCGAAGCATTAACGTATAATGGAAAACCAGTAGGGCAGATATGGCCTAGAATTCTTTATTATTATATAACATTTATTTTCAGTATACTTCCCA
This sequence comes from Perca fluviatilis, assembly GCF_010015445.1. Taxonomy (NCBI): domain Eukaryota; kingdom Metazoa; phylum Chordata; class Actinopteri; order Perciformes; family Percidae; genus Perca; species Perca fluviatilis. The sequence goes on along the minus strand of NC_053117.1, from coordinate 749,287 downwards.
GCAGTATGTAACAATAATTCCGTCATGATATAATTAATTAAATTAATGCAACCTGGAAGAATTGCAGACAATGGTTGGATGGATCAGCCAATTAAAAATGAATTTTTTTTATTTCCCTTCAGTACTTCATCTGGGTTTGCGGTATATTCTTGGATTTTCTCCGGCCAAATATTTGGCAGTCCAATCAGCAAACAGAGGGAGTGGCTGAGAACGATGATGTTGAGGACGTGCGCTAGAAAGATGCGAGCAAAGCCATTCGGCCCGTTGTGGCAATACTGCAGAATATCCAGACGTTAAAGCCCGAGCAAGAACAATATTTGCTGAGTTGTGTTGGTGGCCATGATGTTGTGGCCCTCCTCCCCACGGGGTTCAGGAAAAGTTAGATTTTCCAGCTCGCTCCGTTAGTGGTGAAGGAGTTGGCTAAGGCTAACGCTAGTGATGCTAATGCTAAATATAAGCCGATAGTAGTTGTCGGTCTCCCCTCTTGTTGCACATGCGCATGACATACGTCACGACCAAACGTTAGCGATTGGTTATAGCAGATCCAGAGTGGCTCTGGGCAGATCCAATAGTTTTAAACTTCAACAGAGTACCCGCCTTCAAGGAAGTTAAAGGTCCGATGACATGGTGCTTTTTGGATGCTTTTATATAGACCTTAGTGGTCCCCTAATACTGTATCTGAAGTCTCTTTTATATAGACCTTAGTGGTCCCCTAATACTGTATCTGAAGTCTCTTTTATATAGACCTTAGTGGTCCCCTAATACTGTATCTGAAGTCTCTTTTATATAGACCTTAGTGGTCCCCTAATACTGTATCTGAAGTCTCTTTTATATAGACCTTAGTGGTCCCCTAATACTGTATCTGAAGTCTCTTTCTATATAGACCTTAGTGGTCCCCTAATACTGTATCTGAAGTCTCTTTTATATATTATAGACCTTAGTGGTCCCCTAATACTGTATCTGAAGTCTCTTTTATATAGACCTTAGTGGTCCCCTAATACTGTATCTGAAGTCTCTTTTATATAGACCTTAGTGGTCCCCTAATACTTATGTATCTGAAGTCTCTTTTATATAGACCTTAATGTGTCCCTAATACTGTATATATAGTTCTCTTCAGCCTTGGTGCAGAATTACAGCCACTAGAGCCAGTCCCACAATGAGCTTTCCTTAGGATGTGCCATTTATGTGTCTCTAGCTATTGAGGAGGAGAGAGAGGGAGGGGCAAGGTGGAGGGTGGGGGTGTGGCCTTGACCAACTGCCACTTTGCTCGTTTGAAAGCCATGATGTCTCTTTCTCATGGGTTGGCCAAATTCTGTGGGCGGGCAAAGCAGAGAAAGGGGAGGTAACCTTGCTCCTTATGACCTCATAAGGAGAAGATTCCAGAACAGCTCATCTGAGCTTTCATTTTCTCAAAGGCCGAGCAGGATACCCAGGGCTCGGTTTACACCTATCACCATTTCTAGCCAATTGGGGACCATAGGCAGGCTGGGGGAACTCATATTAGTGTTAAAAAACCTCATAAAGTGAAATTTTCATGCCATGGGACCTTTAACACTTGTCAATGGAGAGTGGCCAGATTCTCTGTACAAATGAAATTTACCAGAGTCTGGTAGGACCCGGCTAAATCAATTAGTTGAATGAAAGAAAATGAAGTACATTTTGATATTCGATTAATAACATTTTTTCAAGCAAAAATGCCAAACATTTGCTAGTTTTAGCTTGGAATGGCACTCAGAGAGCGCAGACCTCCGCCAATGCCAGCGGTGCATTCACATGCTGCTTGGATGGTCCCATTTACCAAGTTGTGAAATCGTTCTATCCACTTCTGTGTGTTCATGAGCTTTAATTAAGTGGTAATGAGGAAACAACACGGACGCTACAAAGAAGGTGTGTCGTATTGACAGGTGTTTCCAGTATTTGCATGACATGAAATATCAGGAAGTTATTTAAGCCCTATCACACAATGATGACGACGCGCCCCATGATTTGGATGCACTCTAAAATGCAATGGGTTCTTCCTTGGCCAATGTAATCCTGCTGACGGACAAACCAACAAACGGAGCCAAAAAACGTCCTCCTTGGCAGAGGTAATGGAATATCTTCTGAATTTAAGACTGTTGGGCGGATAAAAACAGCAAGTTGACGTCAGCTTTGGCAGCGGGGAGTCTTTGTGGGCGTATTTCACAACTTTTTGACATTTTATACACTGAACAAATGATAGATTCATCGACAAGGAAAATAATAATTAGTTGCAACCATAATTCTTTAAAGTGCTGCTAAGTGGAACAGCTTGATTTTCGACCCCACAGGGGGGAGAGAGCGCTCTGCCTTTTTATTACCACGAGTTTACAGACACATCTTTGCTGATTGAGTATCACCTGTGACCTGAGCCAATGAACTGGAGACACACCCACTAACCGAAAGAAAACATATCTCAAACATAGACTTAATATTTACAGTCAATGATCTCAAAGCAGTTGCACACTGTTTCACAATGGTGCACACCGTTCTGAGATTGAACGTGCCCCGGCTCTCTCTCTCTCTCTCTCTCTCTCTCTCTCTCTCTCTCTCTCTCTCTCTCTCTCTCTCTCTCTCTCTCTCTCTCTCTGTGTGGTCGAAAATCAAGCTGTTCCACTTAGCGCTCCCCCTGGAGGCCTGGAGAACTTCGGTTGTGTAATCTGGATGCAGCTTTTTTTTGTTGTTGTTGCATTTGTTTTCGTGGATTGTGTGCTTTTCTTTTTGCATTGTTTCTGTATTTGCAGCGCGTCTTGTGCATGTTGCTTGGGTTTTGTCTATTTGCATGTGTTTCATGAAGTTGCTGGTACAGAAAGAGATCATATTTCAGACTTGAAATCTAACTCTTCTAAGAGTTTCTAAAGAAACAAAAGAACACGTTTTTGAAAACTTTTCAGAAGTTGCAGATGCCCTGTTTTCAAACGATACAAAAACAATTCAAATACAACACCTTAGCCTTGATGCAATAACTCTGTGCATCCCATAATGATGCAACACCCCACAGTTACCGTGTACGGCACACGGCGCTGCTGAATAAAAACAAAACAAAACTGATTTGCGTCGTTCGTTTGTGCACAACTCTAACAAGCTCGCTCTGCCTGAGGCAACTTAACATTTGAGAGGGATCACTGCAGCTTTCAAAATTATAAGGGTCATTAAAAATTTACACATTATTGACTGTATTTAAAACATCTTTTCCACCGACTGTAAAGAGCACTTAAATTTAAGAGGTGCTATTCTCCAAAGGCCATAAAGTTGTTATAGATAGCCTGAAGGAGGCATGGAGGAGAGAGTTTTCTCTTGCTGAATATGAATAAAGTATAGTGGGGTGATACTACCCAGACCGTTACGCCACTGAACCTACTTGAGCAATCAGTGAGTTTTGAAGAGCTGTTCATAAATCACTGTGTCAAACTATCTAATATGTGACTTTACAAAAACTGCAGAAATATGTATAGATGTATGTATGGTTGTCTAAAGTGCACGTAACTACACAGAGAGGATTCCAGATAAATAATCAAAGAACTGCCGCTGTCTAAATTGCCCACAGTCCTGTCCTTATGTGTCGGTGCATTATGGATGGAAATACTCTCAAAAGAAGACTCTCTGACTGTGGATTGAATTTTAATGTTAATACAAAAACAGCAGCCTGTGATCTCAGCAGGCATCAGGAGTTGCCTCGAGGTGCAATTTATTCCAACCTCTGAGCCTCACCAACTTGAAAGTGGGCTTCAAAAGAACGGAGGATTACCGGTAAGAGTCGCTAAGGCGAACACATGGGCCTGAGCGCTCACCAGCGCGTCGACACATCAAAAGATTATTGACCATCGATTTCCCAAACATGGACGATTCGAAAAAAGAAAAAAAAAAACTCTATTTGAAGTTGGGTTTTTGAATCCACGCCTATCTGCTTTATTGTTCCCATCCCACTGAGTGGCCATGTGAACAGAAGATCTGTTTTAAATACGCCTGCTGGCAACCACCGCTCCGGCCTGTCGTGGCTTTTAAGTGGCTTTTTACTCAGCACCGGCGCAGGATGGCAAAGCAAAGCACTTGAAGCTGGCAAACCCGTCAGCAGCCCGTGCCAAAGCTTCTCTCTCCGCAGCACCGCCACACACCGAAAGGAGTCTCGATTGTTTATTTACAATTTGCTGTGGAAATCCCCAGTTCTTCATTGCGATAAATAATTGGGCTGTTTGATCTGGACACAATACAAAGGGTTGCTCCATTCACTCTGAGGCCTGAGGCGGAGGAAGCCTGAGCAGCATGAGGAGGAGGGGGGGGGGGACACACGCGCTCCAGCATGGCGGGGATCTTGGAGCTCTCCTCCCTTCCTCTGCAGCTGTCGCTCGCTCGCTCGCTCGCTCGCTCTCCGGGCTACATCTCCTCCTCTTTGTCTGCACAGTACAACAGTCCTGTCACCGGAGGAGCGGCCTGCCTCTGCCTCCCGGGACAGCCCACAAATAGCAGGAGTTTAGCCCTCATTGAACTTGTGTTCTTGTTCAGGGGATCCTGTCTAGTTAGCCTGTCTCTCCAGGTTCACCCTCGCTACCTCGTTGTCCGGCCACAACCTTTTTACGGCAGACTGCCCGGGAGTGATCAATTGCTTGTGTCGTCACTTGTCGTACACGTGGCACAGAAGCGGAACAACAGTTCAAGAGCACGCTGGGCGTGAAATCAAAAAGAAAGGAGAGTTGAACTTGAAGAGGCACTGCTGAACGTATGACGTTACCTTGCTGTGTTGGGTGGAGCGTCACTGTTAGCTGTACTGGACGTTTCCTGGGATGACTGATGCTGAGAAACATCTCCCATCCGGTACCATAGCCCCATACTGTTTATCTCACTGTGGAAAGACGAAGAGGAGGCGCACAGAGAGCGTTTCACTTAGTTTTAAACAGCCAGTAATCCTTCACGCATACAGTAGAAGAAAATGTATCACCAAGTAATGGTGATTGATAGAAGATACAAAACCTCATGAATTCATTCATTTCCAGTGCCAAACAGCTCACCCTATGCAGGTGTAGTTAACAAGATGGTACTTGGACTTCGCTGTGATCTGAATGTCGTACACCGCCGTCACAGCAGCCGCACGAGGGCTGATTTTCATGCAGAGCCTCTTCTTCCTCGTGGCAGTTTCCTCTGATCAGGTACACATGAGGGTGTCAGACAGGAATTCATATAATATATACGTATTCACAAATCCCACTTAAGCTTAGCTATTTATTCATTATCAGTCTCAGAATAAGAGACAAGCTAATATCAGCCTCCGGGCGACTTGCTGTGCTTAAAGGGAAATAACTGGACAGCGGAAAGCCATGATATCCATATGCGTTATTATAGTTTATAGATACATTTTTTTTTTATCATTTTAGTAGGTCAAATGACAGAAGCAAGTGTATCCTCCATCAGCTTTAGTACACAACAGGGATTTAAACTGGATATTCTAGATAGAAACTCATACATAATGTCACATGTACTGTATACATTAAACATGGATTCACATAAAAGTAATAAAACATGAAATTACACCATAGCCAAACAAAACATAATCTCTTTTCTTCATTCTGGCAAAAAAAAAAACGAAAAAAAAAAAATTGCCATGTTTCCCTATATTGCATCTGTGCCTCGCTCATTTATTTCCCCTGCAACACTAGAAAGTGCAGTGTAAATGCAATGATAATAAAAATAATAAACAAGCTGTCCTCTCTCCCCACACCAAAAATATTATTACATTTCCAAGGCATGGATAGTGAGGGGGGAAATACATAGCACTCAAAAAGCACTAAAGCATTGGGGAATGCATTTCATTAATATTAGATAACCCCCATCCACTCGTCCTCTCCCCAAATAAATACATAAATAAATAAGCCCCTCATAAAGTAAAGCACAGCTCCAGCTGAGATAAACAATGACTCATGATTCTCTTCTCTTGTACCTCCAGGGCAACATGTTTATTTTATTCCCACAGTCTGCCATAAATTAAGATAACCTGCACCCATAAAACATTCACTATCTCAAGCAAAGCTGCCCCCGAGGACCTCGGCATAAGCTGGTCGGAGAGTGAAAAAAACAAGAGGAGGAGGGGAGCGAGCCTGTGGTCGGTATTGACTGTTTACTTACTTGTGTCCCATGTTTCTCCCACAGGTGTGAAGCCCTCTGGCAACGCGTCCTTAATGTCAATCAGCTTCACGTCCACAACAACGTCCGGCCCCTAAAAGATAGAGCGCAGGCAGGAAATTCAGAGTCACGTACGCAGATTCAACTCTTTAAAGGACAGAGAGCAAGAAAAAAAAAAGGTTAGCCATTTTTTTGGAGGTCTCAGGAAAGAAAATGTAGAGATAATAGAGTCAATGATTTACTAAAAGCTCGGGAAGTCTCTAAAGAGAAGGGTTGACAAAATAGCTGAAGTAATTACTCTCTAATAGCTTTCTTTCTCTTTTTTTTTGCAATGAGAGAATGCATCTGTGAACTTGTAATCATTCTCAACCTTTTGGCGAGAAGCTGTGGGATGATGGGAGACAGAGCAGGCAGTCTAATCAACAGAATGGGACTGGTTAAAAACAATCAGGGACTGTGCAGTTGACATTTTCAAGCATGACTCTTCCCTGCCTCCCATTACATTTTCATTTTTTGCCATAATAAATTGCAATAATACACAGCGGCAGTAGAGAGTGGGGCGAGCCAGGCGTGACTTGATGCGTCCGAAAAGGCTGGATTTCACTGCTACTGTTGCCCGACAGTCATTACCATTAGATACATTTTTTATTCATAGTTTTTTATACTGACTTAAGGAGGAATATGGATGAATGTTATTACTATGCATGGAACCTTTTTTTTTTTTTTTTTTTTTGTTTCCCCCCTTTTTCCTGGAGAGATTTCTTCCATCAGGGCCTGACAAAAGGGGCTCTCTACCTCCAACCTAGAGTATGACAAATCACAAACTATTTACTTCCCCCCCACATAATTCAGGGGCTAATTTTACGGAATCTGTTTTTGTCATAGACAATTACAGTGGGAGCTCCATTGAGTGGCAGACAAAATAGCCTTTGTTGATGGCTCTGTCATGTTTCGTTTGTGTCAAAGTCTTTAAAACAATGTGGACACACATTTTAAGATAATATACAGGAACTAGAGGAAGACTATTTAAATGCTACATACTCAACTGAGGACCAGATTGAGCTCAGGCACGAGGCAGCCGCTGCCAAATTGCCTGGCTTTTAGAGGACATACTGTAAAAAAAAAAAAAAAAAAAAAAAGAATAATAATGATTTGATTAAGTCCTAAAATTGAGCTGATGGAAAATGATAGCAAAAATGCAGGCTTTGTTTACACTGTCTCCATTATCTACCAGCAAATCCATGGAAACAACTGAATAGACAGCCAATAGTAAGCTGTATGAGCTGAGGTTGGACAGGTAGGTGTATTTATGGCCACGGAGCAGCTGACAGCCATGCAACAACACATCAGCTGTAGGCTGCAGGCAGGAGATGAGTCCAAAAATGACCCAACAGCATTAATGAGAAACATTCAAAGATCATTTCAGCCACAGACGAGTCAATTAGGGAGCTCTATACATAGCACAATCACACTAAAAGTGCTTTTTGTGGAGTTATTTTGTACATTCACAATCGCAATTATATGTGGATCAGCTTTCAACAATCACTGGTTGGTAACCATTTTCTCTACACAGACACTGTTGATTGAATAAATTGGAATAGTTAAAATACAGCTCTTTGTTATTTCATGAATAAACATAAATAATATCCTCAGGAGGACGTACAACATGAAAAATATATCACCGAGGTATTATTCATCTGGAATATGCATGCAAATCCATTATATGTAAAAGTTAAAAACTGCATTGCCAACGCTGGCCTTTTTAAATGGGACTTTCACTGATCAAAGTGCAAAGTGCATTAAAATATTCTGGCGGCAGAAAACAGAGCTAATAACAACAACAATAAAAAAGGTGCTGCGGATGCAGTGCAGAATGCATAGGGAAAGGGAGAAGTTTGCATTCCCACTTACAGTTTTTCTGGTGAAACAGAGGTAGCGAGTGACCTTGGATTTGAATAAGCCGTCCTTCCACAGGTCGGCATCACAGCCATCTGTTGTTTGTGCAACCTACGTGAAAGAAGAAGAAGAAAAAAAAAACAAGGAGAGAAAAAAAAAAACATGCAGGAGGTGGGATAAAGTTAATGTATGTATGCCATGAGCGTGTTGCTTTTGCCTCTTCCCTTGCATACTAGCCTTAATTAACGCTTGCCTACACTAGCGCTCCATCTCATTAGTGCTCTGCGTGGGTAAAGGAGTCTTAGCCTCCAAAAAAGGTGGCTAAAAATATCATCCCTCGGGACCAGGCTGATTAAAGATGCTCTGACAAGGATCTGCTCTAACAAGGAAAACCAAACTTCAGTGTGGTTCAGTGGGAAAGCAGGGATTATATTAGGGGTAAATGTGGAATGTATTTTTTTGTTTTTTAAACCTACCGTAGTACCCCTTGAGCAACACATAGGTAAACTGAGAACACTTCATATGCATCTTAAATATTTTTTCTGCTCTACTCCCTGCGTGGATTATTTTTATGATTTAATGAGACAAGTCTTCTAATGAGAAATTACTGAGGATTTAAAGCCATTTCATGTGTATGCCTAAATAAGTCAAAATCCTAAGAGCTGAGCAGCTCGTCCTCATACAATAGGCTCTTTCATAGTTGTAAATGATCAGTGGACACCACAAGTCAAGCTCAAGGTCCAACGCCACATAGCTATGTAAATGTAGATACGCAGGGCAGAATGCATCAAGCTAAACATAACCTGCAGACTGCACTGCACAGACTCTTCCATCGTTCCGGCAAATACGTTCGGCTGAAGCGTCATATTCCATTGGCTATCATGTGAGAATCACCTAAATAACTGCCAGAGTTATTTTCTAAAGGGATCCTTTACAACGAAGAGTCAATCTAATGAGGTTTATTCAAATGAAGAAGTCATAGATCTCTGCACCCACCCACCCACGTTACCCCCTTGACAATAATGATGAATGACCTGTGTGACTGGGAAGGAGGGAGGGGGGGATTCATGAAAAACCACCAGTGACTAGCTGGGATGAGAGCAGAGACTAAAGTGGGGAACAAAGATAGATAGTGGGATGAGAGAGAGAGAGAAAGAGCAGAGGATGAGCGGAGAGAGGGATTGCTGGGCGTCTCCAACAGCAGTTCCATGAAAGGTCCCAGAAGGAGCCTATACATCACCAGCCTCCCTGTTCTTTACAAGACAACCCGTCTTGGCCACTTTTTCCAGGTCAGTAGCCAGCGCATCCTGTCAGCGTAAACAAAGGGCTCGCTTTGTGAAACCCAAAGTCAAGTTGAGGAGTAACGAGGGCACGGTCCTCCTAGGAGGCACCTCAGGCATCATCCTGCCACAGCCGCCGGCAGCAAGGATGCGACGCAGCCTGAATGTGAAACGCCAACCTGCTGAGCCACGGCAGAAAAAAGCATGTGTAAAGTTGCGATGGCTCCTCTCTGATACTTTCAAGTCTGGCATATGGCTCCATCACTACACAGACTTCAACGTGGAGAATGCAACATGTCTGATAAGAAACGTTGCAGCTCTGATATTGAAATGTGGTTGTAACATTTGATTTAGAATGCAATGACAGACTTAACTGCCACTTCCTAAAATCTAAAGCTCACAGTGATCTAAAAGCCCACTAAAGAAACAAGTCTTTAGGGGGTGCTGAGTACTCCTATGAAGGATCTCCGGAGACTGACACCACCAGCAGTGGCAAGTTGCTATGAAGTTGCTATGAAGCACTGAGAAGCACAGCTGTGACTAAAAAAGGATATCAAGGTATACAATCAAAAAACCTCTGGGGAGTAAAGCCAGGTGGAGAAGACATAAAAGGGGTACAGGTCTCTTTAAAGAAGAACAGAAACACTGAAGAAGAGAGAGAAATGTTTTGCATGTGCCTGACAAATTAAAAAATGCTTTTTCTCAGCTGGAAATAGATAAACTGACTACTGACTAGAACTAAAGCAGCAGTGACTGATAAAAAAAAAAGGCTTTCAGTAATATTTTTACAGATTGGGAAATGTTCTTATCAGTCTACTTGCTGAGATTTAGATGGGAAGACTGATTCAATAGAGCTAACGTTAGAGCCGAGGGGTTATTAGCTTAGCTTAGCTTAGCTAAAGACTGGAAGCAGGGGGAAACAGCTAGCTTGGCTCTCTCTGAAGTTGATAAATATGGCTACCAGCAACTTTAAGGCTCACTTATTAACACATATATATCTATTTTTTAAAGTCCTAACAAAAACAATACTGCAAAAGCAACAATTTGTGTTTTTTAGAGGGACTCACACGCTGTAAGTGTTTCTTGACGAACAACCGTTTGGCTGATTGTCTGACAACCACACAATGACGACGACACCCGCGGCGCTACCATTGGGCCCGGATGGGCCTGGGCCCACCCATTTTAGGTCTGGGCCCGCCCATTTTGACCCAGGCCTATAGTGAGTAGTGAGTGATTTTCAGTCTAGCAGTTCATCCAATAAGCAGCCCGAGGAAAGCTTTGAGTGAAAGCTTCTCAGCCAATCAGCGGCTTCTACCCCACGTGTGGACTCTTAAGCCCGCCCACAGGCTGCATCGTCACCAGCAAGTGATCCAATGAAATGAAGGACGTTTGCGCGCAAGCTTTTCAAGCAAGCTCAATGAGACAGACACAGACCGTAGCTATTAGCTAATATGAAACGCAAAGCAGCTTGTTTTCATTTAAATTCAGCAAGAAACGCTCCGAGGAGCAGGAGGAGGACATTTTAAGTAACGCGATTACAAGTGACGAGTTACCATCCTGCTCGGCCGCCCTCTCCCCATCAAATCCTCCCGTAGCCACCCCCCCTCACACCAGCAAGGCAAGTAGGCTAACAATTAGGCTAACAATTAGGCTAACAGTTAGGCTAACGTTATCGTTAGTGTCTGGCTGTCTGTATGCAGGGGGAACACGTTTTTTTGGGCTTATTTTAACTGGCCCATCCAGTTTTCTGGAGGCCCACCTACAATCAACATCCTGGCGCCGCTAGTGGACGACGAGACATTTTTACATTCCGGTTTGTGTACGAACTAAACAAACGCAATACAGCATGTTAGGTAGTGAGCTTTAGGGGGCCTGCTATGCATATTTTTGAGTTTGAGGCAGTTTTTTTTACACAGAGCTAGGCTAGCTTTTCCACCCTGCTTCTACTCTTCACGTTTTGAGGTCCTAGCTTGGGACTTAGTTTACAGACATGAGTTGTGTCTATCTTTTCTTTTAACTTTTGACAAGAAAGCAAATGAGCCCATCTCAAACTATACCTCTAACATACAGATGCTCCCTTTACAACGAATAATCAGCTATTGGGTTATAAGCCTGGACAGCCTAGCTAATCATAAGCTAGTACTGGAATTCTACAAATAAACTTACATTTAAGTAATACATTTATGAGCCTACCATGTCAAATGCTAAAATCTGAAATACACACATATTTGCAACCCTTGCACAGAGTGCGCATGTGCACAAGTCTACTCGTGGCGTTTGATGTTGGGTGGCTGCTAGTGCTTCAGCAAAGCTCCTGATCCCAGAGGAACAGTGTTTGATCTGGGCCTGTGCTCTCTTGTGTTGGAACAACCTGCTCAAGTTCAGAGATGTGAGCCTATCGTATCAGAGAGCAAAAGAGTTAATCAGCCCTTTGATCTGCTGTATAAAATGTATGGTAAGTATGGTAAGCAGTCAGTATTAAGGAGGATTTCTAAAAGAAGTCTAGTATGAAAGGAGAAAAAAAAAAATCAATACGGCGTACTATCCTGAGAATTCCCCCTTCTCAGTGCTGCATTAGCACACTGATGCTGAGTGTTGATATTTTTGTTTGTATTTCAAGTCTGGAGATGAAAGAATCGCATAGTGATGTTCAAAAGATGTTCTTGAAGATGGGACAAATGCATTTGAAATAGTTCTTTAGAGTCTGAAAGGCCTTGAATTTTATCTCGGAGGCTAACTTGAACTAGATTTTTATTCATGGATATGATTTGGACATGAAATGTTTTCTTTTTAAAAATGAAAACTAACCCAAACTAAAAGATATAACTGAACGTGGGCGTATCAAATATAGGCTTTAAGCTATCTGTAGAGTAACCCTGTTTTGTCACACAGGCAGGAAGCAAGGAGTCTACGGCCATGCCAATGTCTCTTTGAGGCTGTACTTTGAGCTAAATGCTAATGTCACCATCCTAACATGCTCACAATCTCAATGTTAAATTGTTGATGTTTACCAGGTATAAAGTTGACCATGTTTACTATGTAGTTTAGCATGCTAACAATAGCTAATTAGCACTTACAAGGTTACAGCTGAGGCTGATGGGAATGTCAATCTTTTTTGAAGGTATTAAGATTTCTACATAGGATTAATCATCATTAATCATTTGGTCTAGCTTTTTTCCTATTTAAGTCGAGGGTCTAAGGACAGAGGGTGTCCTATGGTACAGATTGTAAAGTCTCAACCTCACGGTGGCACTAGAGAAGAAGGGGGATCAATGATGAAATACTGTTCCTTGCATTTGAAATTGTTTTAGCTATTTTAGCCAACAGCAGTATGGGTATTAATCAGTGATTTTCGGATGTACACTTGTTTGCACCATGCAGTGTGCACTAGTCATCTTTTTGTGGCAATGTGTCAGGTTCAATTCATAATCTAAATCATGATAAAAAAAAACTAATGAAGCTCATTAATGAAGTGACCCAAGGTGACACAAAGACGACATTTCATTATTTGCGGTAACCTCTAACATGTCTACAATTCACTATCTTAAGTACATGTATTTTAAAATTTCAAACCGCTGCTGTAGTGACTCGGGGGTTAACAAAAATGTATTAACAATTTACTGAGCATCTTGTAGAGATGAACCAATGCCATTAACAGTCAGCGACTAGCTTTTAGCCCTAAAGACCATGCACAATATTTGCACATCAGCTGAAACGTATTGGCGCACTGGAGCAGCAGAGGAGGAAGTCTGATAGGGGTTTCTCTCCGTTTGTCAGTACCTTGTGGCGTGTATGCAGTTTCCCTGCCAGTGGCTCCGTTCTGATGCCAACCCACCATCATGCGCCAGAGATTTAGAACAAGCTGGGTGTGTAGGGTGGAGCAGGAAGAGAGAAAAACTGGGTGAGGAGGGAGGGTTTGGGGGTGCAGGGTGAAAGCAAGAAGAAGAAGTCTGAAAGGAAGCAAGAGAGAGGAAGAGAAATCTGCCCTGGAGCTTGTTTTGTGATTTGTTTAACTCATAAAACCTCTTCTGTTTTAAACCCTCTCCAACGCTTTCACAACCAAACGTTCACATAAAGCAGCCAATCCTGCTGCACTACACATTTGTTGTGGTACTTGAATATAAGGTACACTTAAATGGGGGTACACTTAAAGGACTGTGGTGGGCATCAACCAAACATCATTAAATCTTTGCCTCTGGTGTGTCTGTTATACTGGTTGCAACCAGCAACAATGTCAGGAAGGGAATGTTCCTAATCATCAAAGTAAACTTCATGAATAAGTAATCTAACAGCTCTAACAAAAAACACCCTGGAAGGCTGCCAACATCCTGGCTTGAAGTTATGCTATACAATCAGTTACAACTACAGGCACAGAGCAAAAACAAAAAAACTTACCAAAATAAAAGGATTATATTTCAGCTTAGACTTTTGATCAATGCCCTGTGATAATGCTGGCAAAACGTTTATAATTATATATATTATATTATTTTACCTGTGTGCGAAGGAGATACAAACAACTTTATAGGCATAATCCAAGCGTATTAAATCAAACTATGTGTTTCAAGACAGTTCAGAATGATTACTCACAACATAGTGGCCATCAGGGGCCTTGCTGGGTGAAGTGATTACTCCAACTGCAGAGATGGGTTCTGTGGGCAGCTGGTTGCTCACTTCAGACATGTCAAAGCTGTGTAAGAGAAAACAAATAGACTTTTGGCATTCAACCAGAGAAAACGTACTACAATGATCCACAGTGTATTTTCCTCCAAGAAAAGGAACTTTAAATACATCATGATATTCAGAGCATATAAATATTGAAAGAATTGTGTCAAAAAACAACGTTGGGACATACAGTCCAGTTAAAAAAAGGGAGTATTTTGAAAACTTTGAAATAAATCTGCAAAATGCAGCTAGTGAAACTAAATAAGGATTGCACCCTTCAGGGTCATTAAATGGAGAACGGAAAAGGTTTTTCTTGGCTAAAATGGCCACATTATTGACTTCTTGATGAGGCTTATTAGGATCTAGAAGAAAAAGTGGCCCCCTAATCCAGGACCAAATGACAAGTGAGACCAATGACAAAAACAGCATTTGGAGACCACCCTATGGCTTCACCAAATCAGAAATTAGGGGGAGTGATCACATATTTTCAAGGAAGTCCCAATCAATTGCTATCTATTCCTGTCCAAGGGAATTTTACCCTAATGGGTATGCAAACCTTTTACAGGGTAAGTGGCTTTGCAATGGTTCCCTTATGCAATGTTATTAGATTAGGTTTAAAGCATTCTTGTACTAACTGACAAAGTTGCTGCATTCAATCTTGATGTTTACAAAATCTATTGCAATTAAGCAGATCAAATTAGGGGATTTACTCCAGAAACAGCTGTCTCTTTAACAAATGTTAGATAGCCGTACTTATTCAAATGAAACAGGATAGCCAATTAGCTAATAGAATGAAGGATCTCTTTGTAACATTAATTTGTTCAAAATGAGCTTTGTTTTCCAGCACAACATCTAGGCTTAGAGACTCATCCAGGCAGATCAAAGAAAAATCCATCCAAACTTACTTTCAGCTCCAAAGTAAAACTGTGTATTCCCACATGGTATACAAACTTGAAGGGCATGTCTGTAATATTCATTACTGGAACATGGAACAATATATAACATTACAATACCCAAAATACACCTGTAAAGAATTTCATTTAAAAAAAAGTATTTCACTTGTATAAAAAACCCACTGTAACTACATGTAACTTTAATGTCAACAATGACATTCTTGTCTAAGTGTTAATTTATTCAGCAAAAACTTAACACACAATAAAAAAACACAAACAAAACTTCAGGCGGAGGCACAGTCATTTGCTTTTATTAGCTCAGGTGCGATCACTCACTCTATCTCCCTCACCGGCACAGTTCTTCACACTTCAGCATTGTCAGCTGTCAGCGTAGTAAACCGCATGCAATGGCTCTGGCTATAAGTGTAGATGTTAAAATACTCGTAATAGGATGCGGGGTATCAGGTATAGCAGCGGCACACCGGCTCACTAACGCAACATGTGCGGATACTTGAAGCGACTGCAAGAAGTGGATGAAGAATTAAAACCGGGAGATTGGGTGAGCTACCTACATAGTCTTACACCTACCTATACACAGCTATACATACACATGTAGGCTTTTAACCCAGCCTCTCACCGTGTGTTTAGCTTTCTAGCTAATGTTAACATCTCTAGCTTTACAAGGAGTTCTTCGGTGCCTTGTAGCCCTTCCAGAACCTTAGTAATCTGGCCTGGAACTTCAGTGTTTTTTTTTTTTGCACAGTGAATTCTTAGCCGTAAATTCGAGACTAAACAGCTTTTTACTGTATATAGTCCTCTTTCTGTATGAAAACTAACGTAGTGGGTGCCATCTTGGTGACGCTTTGACTGACAGCTGTGTCGACCAATCACATGAAGTCATATCAGGAAAGAGCTTTGCTCAGCGAATAGAACTCAACAGTCCCACAGCGGGTTCCGGAAGTAAAAATACAATGCAATTTCTCCATTGACAAATTGGAGTATAAGCCATACAATGGTAACCGTCAATGGTAGACTTAAAACCAGTATTGGTATTGATTGGCAAAATTCCACCGCTCCTTGTTGATTTTCTCCAATCAGGGCCCCGGGGGGTGTCTATCTGCGTGTTAATCACTGCTCAGGCACGCACACACATATAATAGCGTTCTTCTTCTTCTTTCTGCTGGAAATATCTTTATTTATGTAAAGGGAAACCTAGGTGACAATTCAAAATATAAAAACATAATGGAATATAATGCAGTAAGGCTCTCAGGCATTATATTTCTTTTCAAATGTTTATTCTCCTGTAACTTAACTTTTCTCATTTAACGTTATCTCTGCTAAGTCAGCACACATGTAGGCATAATCTACTCCTCCCTCATCTTTAGCAACCTTTTTAAATGTGCTTTCTGCTCGTGTTCGAACATTCTGCACATTCAAAATACAGTACATTGCTGTGATAACGTTACATGTTTCACACAGGTCCACATGACTCACGGCAGCTTACTACAACAGTGTATTTTGCTTTACAAATGTATGTTTGATTATGTAGGCTAAATTAATAGTAATTGCTGTAACCCCATAGAACCTTCCTGTGCCGTAAGAAAGGAAAACACACACCACAATAGTTCTCGTTTGGTTTTTCTTTACCTGGTTAAAGCGTCGATCTCCTGAGTGCTGTGACCAGCTGTCACCTTTTCAACTTCGGACTTTGCCCCGCGCCACCCTGCCGGAAGCACTGATAATAAAACCCATACAAAAACCATACATTTCTAGATAGAATCTCTTTCTGTCATTTTTATTTTCTGGAAAAAAACATTTTTATTTTCTGGAAAAAAACATTTAAAAAGAACATCATAGGCTGAAAATACCCCCCAAAATAATCACACAAAAAAAAAGAACATCATAGCCATTTTACTTCGGCTTACTTATTGCAGAGGTCAACTCTTTACTGTGGTCATTTGAATTTATCCTGTCTATTATTATTCGCTGTAGTTGCTTTTTTTTAAATTAGTATTATTATTTGTGTTTATAGCTATCATGAGCTGCTGATAAAAATCCCAACATGCTGCTCAGTCTATAAGTGCAGCACAGAGGCACTGGACTCTCGACATTCAATTCAACAGAGAACATCTTATTATGGCACCATCAGAAAGCTATATGAATGCTAAATGTGCCAATTCACGCTGTCAGTGTGAATTGTGTACACACGGAGAATAAAGGCCTCTGCCAACAATGCCACATTGACTCGTGGGTGTATTTCTTTGCAATAACTTTTGAGATCCAATTTAGCTTTGGTAACTAAATTAAGGTTGTGCTTCACTAAATGACTATCATTACGTGAATGTATCTACGGGTCACGCCTTCTGACAGTGGGTTGTCTCTCTAATCATCACATGTCATTACTGTAATCAGATAAAAGTAAGATAAAGAGCAATGTATTAGCTTAGCTGTAACATTAGGATGTACATCTCCCAGAGTACAAAACTTGAAAGCCTCTTTGTGGACTGTCCAAAACACCAAGGGGCGACAGATGCTTTCCCATCGCCAAGTTTATTATTTCTACCCCCATCATACCAATCAAATAAATAATTTCATTGTGCAACTATTATCCTAATTTATTCAAATCAAAAACTTGTTGCTCCGTTTTGTGACATGGTACCATATGCCAGTATGGTGTCTTCATTGGGGCCACACACTGTGAAATGTATTTATGGGCTTACATGGCTGCACATGATGTGATCAGCTTTTCCTTCTTTCTTTCTTTTTTTTTTTTACATTTTTATAACGCTTCTATTAATTAGAGATGAGATGTTCAGAGGAAAACTGCCACCTCATATGACCGGCGACATTCACCACCTCCACACTATCTGTTGATGTTAATTGAAGTGGCAAAAAGCGTGCCTTGTTTGCAGGCAAGAGTTAGTTTCTAATTTTAATTTTGGAAATTTAAACAGGAAAACATGCCACTGCCTGCTTTCACAGCATTAAGTATCTATTCTATATTCTATTCTAATTTTAGATGTCTCACCAATACAGTATTTAGATGCAATTTTTTGTCCCAATTAAAGGGGCCCTTGTACTCGTAAAAAAACAGCGGCTGGGTTTGCCTCCACATGGCTCTCACAGACCGTTTTTTCACGGACAACTGCACTAACATGCATGCACAGCTGGACCAGTGGACACGCCATTACTCCACTATATCTTTACATAGTACTTCAAATAGTTGTTTGATGCTATATTAATGTGAATGAAATGAATGGAAATAGCTAATTTTCAATAGCTAATAATGACAATAGCTGAGTATAGCTCCTTTTAAACAATAACATATGTTCATCAGTGAGATTTTATAGTGTTGGTAGGTGGATGTTGTTATCTTTGGCCTAGGCTTTATGCTAAGCTAAGTGGCTGCTGGCAGTAGGTTCATGTTTACTGTACAGGCTTGAGGCTGGTGTGAATCCTCTTATCTAACGCTCAGCAAAAAAGTCTTAAAATGTTCAAAACAACACTTTTAAGGAGCAGTTCTTATAGTTCAAATTGTAAAAGTGTATTTTACTGTGTACCTACTTAACCTTTAACTATTTGACTAAATTAAGCTAAGTGAGAATATATTCGGGAGCAAAATATAGGTCATTGAGGCTAAGAGTTTCTGCGCGTCAATGATAAAATGATGGCTATAGTCATCAAAACTGAGAATTATTATATACTAGTGCAGTGCCCGTTGAAAATGTGCCTGTTTGGAATGGGCCGACTGCTTGGCCTGTGGTATTGCTTGTAGAATTCTTCAAAGCCAAATTGTACCCCAAAATTACTTACAGAAGGACCCCAAACCACAATGCAACTCCACTGTATAGCCTACTACTTACTTACACTGTAGGTTAAGTCTACATCGGAGGCAGACATTGTACTACTGCATGTATACCTGAACCAGAACGCTGCAGATTCAGAATGAAATCACAAAATATCACAATGACAATGTGGAGTAATCAGACATTAGCGTCATGGACTCAAGGCAGTGCGCTACCCATCCGGTTCGTTATGAGAGCTAATCAGCACATGTGCGTTCATCAACCACCAGAACCACAAACCGGGCCGTGTGTGTGTGTGTGTGTGTGTGTGTGTGTGTGTGTGTGTGTGAGAGAGAGAGAGAGAGAGAGAGAGAGAGAGAGAGAGAGAGACACGTCTTGTGTCGTTTGATCGTTAACGTAGTGTTACTCGTTACATTTTTGTAGGTCTGAGGCGTATGTCACATTTTAGCTGCCAAAGCTAAAATGTGACATACACCTCACACCCACAAAAATGTGCAGAGGGGGAGTGGCCAGCGGCTAGAGTGGCTTGAGTGGCTAGAACGGCAAATGCCAATGCATGCTTCTTTTACCTATATATTTAACGATATCTTTTGCATTTCTTATCCAAACAACGTCAAACATGGCACTGCACTTACAAGAGAGACCTGTCAAGTTTGAAATCCATCGGACTAACGGTTCTAGAGATACGCGCATAACACCCACACAGACAGACAGACAGACGTTCCTGCAATTTATTGGTAGATGATTAACAGAACAACAACTATAGAGACCCCACCCTGCTGCCAAACAGTGCTCTTCAGATCACGTACCACAGCAGCATATCACGGATGTGTGTGTAGCTTCTGTGTGTCCATATTTTTATTTATTTATCGCATTTTTATCCCACTGAATGCACTTTGTCTCGTGTTTTTTATGTTTTTAGGTTGTAATGCATCACTTGAGTATCACAACTGATTTTGTTGTATTCCTATGCAATGACAATAAAGGCTTTCTAATTCTGATTTCTGATTGACCAATTATTGTAGCAGAGACATTTGCATGGTGGAAGAGAATCTCTTTCTACAATATTCGGATCATGTAACACCGCCCATTATCACCACCACCCACCACACACACACACACACAAGCCTGCAAACATGTTTCCACATCAAGGTGTTGACAACCTTCGGAAACAGGCATGCTCGTTTTATGTAGAATTTGAGGCCGTGCTGAAGTTGATAAGATAACATCTCAGGCGTCAGTGGAAGAAAAAAAAAGAATAGGAAGAAAAAACAACAAGAACACATGCTCCGGCTGAGAAGAGGTACACCTGCTAAAGTAATGGTCTAATTATGGAATAGGTGATGAAACACTCATCGAGAGTCTGGAGATATCAGCAACACATGCTAACTGTGAGAGCCAACAGCTATTACAGTGTTTTAATGTGCGGCACATCGCATGCTAAGGATTGTGGGGTAAGATGAATGATGGCTGTGGCAGATTTCTGTGGGGGTGCAGCCAGTTTAGGATGCATAGCATTGCAGCTGGCATTTTGAAAAGGTTCATTAAAACTGTGATTTCTTTGTTCACGCTTTGTTTCGTGTATGCTTTACGACACATCTCAGTTAAAGTCGACCCCATAAACACTGGATCATCCGATCATGTACAAAACATCATACACATATGGTGAGTCTAAACAATGTTGTTAAGTGGTAATCAGTGGATGACAGAAGAGCCCCTGGACCAAAATTATACCTCAGTGAACGACTTTGCACCCAAATGATAAAAAAAACAAACAGCAAAGGTTTTCTTTTCGTGTGTAAAGGTCATTCTCTGTGTTTTGTAATTTGCTGACACCACTCTGGGGACTGAAGATGGAGATTTTTCTGTTGCTACCCCGAGAGTAATAATATCCCTATCTCAACTTGGGAAATCTACTGCGCCCCAATGTCCCCGTCATACCCGTATGAACCCATTATGGGCTGTGTAGAAATCTGCAGGTCTCATTTCATATATGACCCTCAACCCCCTCCTCCTCCCTTTTCTGTCTACACATAAAGAAATCCCTGTGTCTCCTGAATAGCTTATAATAACAAGCTTTAAGAAGCCTACCCTTATTGCCCCCATAGGATACAGCCTTGCAAGGCTCTATAATATCATGCTTTCTTTTCTAATTAAAGGTCAGTTTGGTCCAGTCTCATAGTTGCTTTGGCTGACAAATCTCCGGAAACATGATGGCGTTGCCAAATGTGATTTAATTTTCCATTTATGCCATCTGTTTTCTTGACTAAAGCACAGGATTGCATAGGTTGAAAATGTAGGAACTGTCAGATTCAGTTTGAAATTCTTCACATTTGTACTAAAGAGTAGATGTCTTAAAAACCTTATAGATGATATATATTACCTTCCGGGATCAAACAGCGGGTCTTTATTTGACCTAAAGGGCGCATTTTTGAGAGAGTCAGCCTAGCTTAAGTCACGTCTTTGGTAGTATTTTACATACATTTATCTAACCAGCTTACACTTTATTGCTCAACTCATCATCAAACGCACACCCATACACTCACATGCATCTGTGCATGCACGGCACACACATACACATGCATACACACACATATACTTTCCTCCGTCTGGTGGGGAGTCTGGACTGCTCCGACTGACTGCGCCTCACTGCCCTTGTGCAGTGGTGTGCCAGTTGTGCCTTCCCCCATCGCTGTGAATGCCACCATCTGGTGTGCCACGTGGACATCATAATCTCCCCTTAATTACATTAGCAGTGCAATCAGTTACTGCATTACAAGGCCGGGCGAAGAGCTTTTAAATCTTGGAGGAAATCATAAATAATTGCACTAAGTACCCAGCGCCAGATGTGCGTGCCAACTTGGCCGGCATGAGATAAATAGTAACCTCAACAACGGTGTTCAATATCGACTCTGCAAACATTTTTTGGGCAGTATGATCCCCTTGTATTTTGCTCTCGTCCCCCTCCTCGTCCTTCCCTTCCCTTTGGACTTTCTCACTTTGTGCGTTAAAGCACAGGATGGAGAGGATAGAGTCCATTGACTACCTGTCAGCTACCTGTTGCTGCAGTATTTCCCTGCTGCACTGTGACTGATAGCATCCAGAAAACAGTTTGTAACAAGGTGTTTCACAGCGTCACCATTCAGTCCATAACTACACCCTTCAATCATCCCTCAGTCGTGTAATTAGATGTTTCACAGGTATCCTGTGCTGGAAATTGAAATTTTTTTTTTATGGATTCCGAAAAGTTGGGTTAGTGCAGGGTAAAAATGCCTTACACATGATGAGCCTCCATCATGTCTTTCTCCTTGGATGGGATGTTGCGTTGTGACGTATGGTTCTTTTTTTCTCTCATCTTTCTGTGGTGTTCTCAGGTTCCCAGGGTGGCCCCCACACTGACACACATCTCACTCAGTTCATTGCCAGCTCAAAGCACTTCCTCTTACCCACTGGCTACATGGGGCCACTATTCAGTGCCAATACACCAGTGGTCACCTAAGATTTCAACAGTGACTCCAATTAAAACATCTTGACTCGTTAAAGGCAAGGCAAGGCAAGGCAAGGCAAGGCAAGGCAAGGCAAGGCAAGGCAAGGCAAGGCAAGGCAAGGCAAGGCAAGGCAGCTTTATTTGTATAGCACATTTCAGCAACAGGGAAATTCAAAGTGCTTTACATAAAAACGATAAACGATAAAAAACGAGAATAAAAGTTACAGTGCAGTATAAGAAGTTAAACAGTTAAACATATAAAAGCAGATATAATATGAGATTACTTTTACTCTCCTTTTCCCATTGTGCCAAACATTAAATGGTTAACTATTTTCAGGAAACCTAAAATTTGATGATCAATATTCTAAACATTGGAGACATCTAGGCCCGTATTTTTGTGAACCTCCCCCAACAATTTATCGATACCTTCTGCACTGGTTTGCACTTGGCAAAGATATACAGATTACCATTGTTTTTTTACAGCAATGACATGTGACTAAACCTCTGCTTTCTCATCACACTCCTCTGTTATGGTGTGGGGGCCATTTCAGTAGATTTTACTCACTAACGTTGTGAAAACACAATAAGCATGGAAACTAAATGCACACTTCCTGCATTACTGCATTACTTCAAATACTAAGTTACTCCTCTAGTAAACTAGTATTCACATGAAATAAAACAATAAAACATTGAGACCATTCAGCAAAGCACTCTGGGTAACATTCAACACACAAACTGGTTGCTATGGACTCGTCACTAGGCTTCCTCCACTTCGCCGTTTAAACAAAGTAGAATAAACGTCTAAAAGTTCAAATCTACACAAAACCCGCAATCAATTAGTAAGCTGACATCAAATGTGGCATTTAGGAAACCTTTATTGCAACCTTGGCACGGTAAGATGTCCAGACTAGCAACAGTCATTTTCGTTTTTTTTACGTCCTGCTGCTCCCATCGTCAGCCAGGAAATATTTTTTTACTAAAGCAGTATATGAAATCATATGTATTACCTACCACCATTTAGTTGTTTTGTGTTATTTAAGCTGCCCCTGCCCCCCCAGCAAACTCATAGGTCAGACGACCCATCTGGTAGCGCAGGAGGGCCGAGACTGAGGGCTACATGGAAAAATATGTACCAAACAAGCCACTTTGAAATTTTGCTGTTTCTATAAATACAAAAGTTGGGTGACACCCCCACCCCTGAACTACATTTTTTGGATGACCCTCCCCTCAACAAAGAATAAAAAGACATGACCCTCCCCTATTTTCCTCTGGTGGTCCATTCCATACAGAACGGTCCCTTATATCCACTATTGGTCCCTCTGGGATGTGTGTCTTACTCTGTTTGCCACCCATTCTGGCGTGGAAAGTACTTTATTTGCATCTTAAAATATAGTCGTCACTATAAGTCTTAGTTTCTTTCTTGGAAAACTTTGCAAAAACCGTTTCGGTTGAAATTCACACTTAATTAGTGGTCTTATTTCAAACCTGTGTCTGTGGTCAAGAATCCCATTTTACGATCCTCGTGAGGTTCAATCGTAAATTCGTAAAAGGGTTTTCTATCTTCCACTAGAACACACAATTTTGGTAATAGTGATACAAAATCTAGTCAAATAATCTCAACATTTTTAGTTTCGTCTGACTCAACGAACAATTTTCAGGAAACCCAAAATTTGATGACCAATATTCTAAACATTGGAGACATCCAGGCCCGTATTTTTGTGTCACTATATCCACTATTGGTCCCTATCTGGGATGTGTGCCTTACTCTTTGCCACCCATTCTGGCGTGGAAAGTACTTTATTTGGGACTTAAAATATAGTCGTCACTATAAGTCTTCAAGCAGCAGAAGCACAGGTGTTTAGTTTAGTTTATGTATGTATCTCGAACAATCAACATACTTTAAAAGAGAAAAAGAAAAGAAAATCAAATCAAACACAAAGATCAAACGCAATCATGTACAAATCCATCCGATTCCATCAAAGAACAAAAACAGGATGAGTTTGAGAAGGAGCAGGCAGAAGCATAATGCTTATGAAGTCTTGTCCCTACTTTACAATATCATATTATTGTATGCATATACAGCATACAAAAATTGTAAGTCATACAATAGCTTTCAATAATACAATAACATACTGTACATTGTGTGTACATTCCCATTAATATATTCTGGTCACCTTTCTGTAATGTAGTAAAGTATTGTTTTCTTGAATCTATTTTTGAACTGCATAGTATTATGGCTCTGTTTGATTTCATTGCTTAGATGTGTAACTAATGACAGTAACGGGTGGGCCTGCATGCACAATACCACATCCCTGGAACTGGCATAACTAATGCTGTGTCTCAAATTGGACACTTCTACTTACACTTGCTATTTTGAGCACATAGTGCGTTCACACTGATTAAGTGTGGCCAAATGCAGTGCACTGTGAGTACCTGGATGCTGCACTCAAATGCTGCGGTCAAAAATGTTGAGTGTGGAACACTGGACACTACTCGCACTCAACGGTCGCCATCTTTGCTACAGAGCGGAAGCTATGGGACCATACCAACGTATTTTCAAACTTCTGAATGTGGCAGGTGAGGAACATAAACTATGGAAAAGTAATATATAGCATGTTTTTTTTCTTTTTCGATAAGTATCACTATACTGCCGTCTGTTAGTGAGATAACAAGCCGGGCGGACAACAATAGGTGGCGTTAATGCTCTGCCCAGCTGCAATTTACCATTAAACAGAAGAAGAAGAAGAAGAAGAAGAAGAAGAAGAAGAAGAAGAAGAAGAAGAAGAAGAGTAATTTCCGGTAGTAATACAGTAATATCCTGTCAAAATCATAGACTTGTTGAAATGTATGCACTACACAAGTGAGTACACAGTGGACACAGTGCATCACATGTAAGTGTACTCACGGAAGTATCCAAATTGAGACACACCTCATATTGTATGCAGCCATCCTTAATGCTATTAAATACACCTGTGCTATTCCTGCTATGAACTGTCAAAGTATCTGCAGTGAAAAAACCTATTGCAGTTTACACTGCAGAATTATATAAAAGAAAAAAAAAGCTAATTTGCCATCTACTTGTTTTAGAAACAAGAAGCTTTATAATTGGATGTTTCTCACCGCAATGATCCCTGGCAGATGTCACGGAAATGTAGTTAATTGTTTCCTTTTTTCAAAGAAGCTCATTCATTTGATTCACATGTAAGTTCTAATAATTTGTTTGGATGATTACCCGAATCTTGATCGCTAGATGTCTCAGAGTACTGTCGATAGGAAGAAAAAATCGGTGCTAGCAAACTGGAGTTGCTGCAGCTAACGGCCAGAGCTCCCAGTTAGCTAAAATGCCAGTTGTGAGGGAATGTTCTAAAGAGTGCCTTTGTGCCTCTTGACAGACACAAAATGCAATTCAAATTTCAGCGCTTCAAGTTGGCATTATTAAAGTCTCCTGCGATTATATAAACACCGTCTGGGTGGGCCCGCTGCTGTTTGTTTAAGGTGTTCAGCAGGAGAGAGAGCGTCGTGTTTCCATTGACGTCGGGTGGAATACACACAGCTGTGACGATCACTACTGTTAGCTCTCTCGGTAGCAAAAAAGGCCTGCATCTTAGCTGCAGCAACAGTTTGCTAGCACCGATTTTGGTCTTTTTTTTTTTCCTATCAACAGTACTTGGAGACATCTAGCGATCAAGATTCAGGTAAAAATCTGCCGGAGTTCTCCTTTAACTCAGAAAGTGTTATGCCCATCCAAGTCTTGGAAGTGCTTTTGTACATACATGCATACATTTACTTCTTGAACCAGATGCCTGAAAAAATCTTCTCCCAAACTCCTCCCAAAAAGTAGACTCAGTTGTGAAAATGCAGGTAAAACTAATTTCTATACGATTCTTAAAAATGTGTTTAACATCATGTGTTACTATGCATGTCACAGATGGACAAAGAAATGCAGACATAATCTGATCCATGACCCCGATCTCGTGATTATTTAATGACATAACCCAAAGTCAGTAGGCTACTGAAACGTTGATCCTGTAGTATGCTGATATTGTTTTTCCGTGTTGAATTGGCCAATGTGTGTGCAATGTAGTTTTCTTTTAATTTAATTAAAAAAATGTCATTCTCATTCATTCACGATGTGGTCAAATATTTACAAAAACGCCTTTTTTTTCAAAAAAAAAAAAAAAAGTGTCCTTTTATGCTGCTGGTTCACGTTTGCGTTCTCTGGAAAGCCTGGTTAAAAGAAACACCTACAGTGTGTGGCATTCCGATATTCTCTCACTGTGTAAATAAGATATAAATTCACATAGAGGCGCTTTGACAATCTATCTCCTGGGTGGAGATATTGATATTAACATGTACAATGCCCATTTCAATTTGATCACAATCTGGCCTTCAAAGTGCTATTTAAATGAACGGGTGTCTTTTCAACTAAACAATGTGAGAGGGGTGAGGGAAAAAAACATGGCAGAGTGAAGAAAGAGAATTACAGATATTGACTAAATACGTCTTATCATTTATCATAATTTCTCCATCCACTTTGTCACGGCTTCAGCATTTAAGGAAGATAGATGATACAAGATGTTGTCCTCTCTTTCATACTTTCCGTGCTCTGGGAAGTGTGTCCAATATGGACTTACTTTACATCTCTGCAATTCACTTGGCATGCGTTTGTCACTATCTCGACATACCGGGTATTTCTTGCATGCTTTTCTACTCGCTGTGCTGCGGGACATCTGGCATTTGGACCTTTAACCTATATGATAAAGGATGCGTTTCACGAGCAGCAATACATCTCACTAATAACAAATATTTAGAGGGCAGCGTGTCAAATTGCTACACGGCTGTTTTAGTTGACTAAGCGCTTGATGTATGTTTTTCAGGGAGTTTTTGAACGCGCCACAATGTCAGTGTAGTGTCATTAGGAAGCAACGCCTTGAAAGGTGTGGCATTTGCGTTTCTGCGGCCCGGTGGGCTTTATGCTGAGGTGGTCGGCTCGGCAAGGGCGACCATTAATATCTTCCAGGGAATATTCCCATGGTGAGGTGACTGGTTGGAGAAGGTCCTGCTCCAGAGCAGACACGTACAACATGAAAGTTAAAAAAAAAAAAAAGTGCTGAGCGTCTCGACTATAGTCACAGCCAGCCATCTGCTCCCCTGCTAACTAATGCAAAATATCCACCATGGACAAATCTCCAGGAGGGATGTGATCTACTGTCCAATTTTTCTTCACAAGAAGGAGCTTCCTCCATCTAAAATTAATCATATCACACGTACAGTATCAGATGTAAAAA
The DNA here is from genome assembly GCF_010015445.1 of Perca fluviatilis. Classification (NCBI taxonomy): domain Eukaryota; kingdom Metazoa; phylum Chordata; class Actinopteri; order Perciformes; family Percidae; genus Perca; species Perca fluviatilis. Next base: position 721,843 of record NC_053117.1, on the reverse strand, counting down.
AAAAAACTAACTAAAACAAACAGGGAACACAAAGAGTTATTAGTTTAATAAGATGTAGGGGTAGGCTTTAGCTATCACAACAGTTTATTTCTTGTTCTTGATGCAGTGATTTTCACATCTATTATACACGCAGGACTTTGTCACTCAACTCTCTTATGCATTTGAATGTGTGTTGTTTGCCCCCGTGTGTGGTGATTTAGAGGGGACATTTTATCAGAGCTAGCCAAGCACGCCTGGTCCACCGGGGAGCCAGGCATTTTATAAGGGTATAAATAATCAATGACACTGCATCTGTAATGGCCTGTAATGCAGTTTGTTAACTCCCTCCCACCCCCTCACCCCCCAACCACAACCACCACACACCCAGAGTGGCACGTTTGTTGCTCAAACAATAGGAACGGATTGCCACGGCTAATTGACAAGGCAAGGGGATCTCTCTTTAGCTGTCTGTCTGTCTGTCTGTGTTACTCTTACTGCCCATGACTCCTCTTATATCACGCAGCAAGAAGCCTCTTTTGTTTTGCTGAACATCTTACGATTTGAGCCAAGCCGGGAATGCTTGCTGCATGTGCCATACACATATAGTATGTGTACATGGAGTGGACGCATGGAAAATAACGGTAGGCTAATTAAACCCATATTAAATAATGACTTATGCATGCACAACATGGTCAGATAGAGTTCATTTGATTGCCTTTGTGTCATGTCAGCTGTTTCTTATTATGAGCATCAATCTTAGATTCACTTTTACTGCTCAGTTATATACAGCAAACCCACAAGGGGCTTAAAACATCTGCCAAAAAGTTCAATTTTGGGACCTGAAAGACCATAAAATAGAAGACATGTAAACCTGCTTCAGTGGTTGTGGTCAGTGAATGTTTCTAATGAGTTAAAAGAGGAACACTGTAATATTTGCCAATGCTGACAGTCAAAGACATAAACACTTAGCCCTCACTGTTGCATACATGTCTCATATGTCACATATATTTCCAGAGAAGAAAAAAACAAATACCAAGTATACTCCCACTCCTCACCCCTCACGCACGCATACACCCATAGCCGAACATGATACATATTTTGAGTTTTACCCCTCCCCCCGATCTCACCCATGAGCCTCTGATTTCCATTATTATTAATATCTGCCTGTTTAATTTTCAGCTCTGTCATAATGTGTCGGCCTAAACTACAAGAGACAATCCCTTATTGATTACTTTCCCAGCAGCCCCGGCGCATGCCCCAGCTGATCACGCCTCTCATGCGCAGACATCTCATGCATTTCAGATAATAAGCTGCTGCTCTGGAGTTGAAACAAATTGGATGTGCAGTCAGTCACTGTCCAAGTGAATCATGTTGCAGTCTGTCAGTGGACTAGGCTTGGATTATCATCTTACCCAAGCGAGGCAACAAAAAAAGGGAGAAAAAATGCCGTGAGCACCTGCCGTGATGGCAGGGTGGTATATGTGAGCATGAATCCCACATTGTTGCAGAGTTGTATTGGGACTATTGATCACTCTGCATGCTGTTATAATTCATGGACATTCATATTCACAAAGTTATGCACACACGAAGCAACCTGATCTCACAGAATTCCGAGAAATGAACACGGCCCCTTAACTCAAAATCTGTGGCAGTTTCACGGAAACGCAGAAAATTCTGTGACGGGCCCACGGAAGAATTCCGTGAAATGAACACAGCCACTTAAGTTAAGGAAAAGGTCGTGGGTGGGCTTACATTTCCAGGACACGGGACAACAACGGGACGGTTGAGTTTAGGAAAAGGAGAACGGGATGGTTACGGTTGGGTTTAGGGAACGTGACACGCGGGGCACGATCACCGGTCTCCTGGGTGAAAGTCCTGAGTTGTTTGTTTGTTGGATTTTCGGGCTTTCATACTACTCGCTACCGTAGTTGCTCTTAATGCTACGTCATCTTCTCATTCACTTTACATTGGCATTGTTTTCCGTGGTGGCCACATGGAATTTTCACACGTTTTTTCCAATTTCCGTGCCACCACCACGTGATGCGGTGTTAACAGTTCGTGATCATTTCACGGAATTCTGTGAGACCAGGCTGCATGAAGACTTTCTATTGAAATGTTAACCAAACTATGACAAAGGAAGACAAAATCTGATTCAGATCAAAGAAATATCCGGCGTATTTGACATCTATATGTGTTAAAAAGAAAATTCTCCCTCATCAAACGTCACAGAGACAGACTGTCTTATAAAAATACATTTTTGAGTGATTCAATTCAAATAGAATTGCTCTTTTAGCATTTTTGACCAAGCTTGACACTTGACACACATAATTCCCTTCAGCTTTCATGGTAGATACGCTTCAGGGTATTGTGCGAGCAAAGTACTGGCTTTAAACATTATATGGCTGATGGCATTTAGAAAAGTTCCCGTGAGAAAAATGTGACAAGCTATGAATGAAACAAGTCATTAGTCCTCTGAATCAATGAGGGGTAAAGGCCTTAATAGAAGCAAACTTTTGTTTACATGACAATTTAATACAATACCAGAACATCTTGACACAAACAGAAGGATCAGCTATGAAACTCTTTATAGCACCATATTTTCAGACCTGTCAACAGCTATCTCTATAGCATGACAGCGCTTGTGAACCTACAGTGGTAGATGCTAGAACACCATGCTCCGTGCACGTGTTACACTGTACACGGACAAGGCATATACTGTGCCAGAAACTCTTTTTTCCAACAGCAAACAATGCCTGTATTGTATTTACTTTGCTTTTGGATTCTGGAACAGGAAGGGAAATAAAGCATCCTGTCACCCTGGACCTGGCTTCGTTTCAAATTCCCTGCACTTTCACGTTAAAAAATCAAAAAGGGAAGTTTTTCTTGGAGTTGCACGGGAAGACTTGATTAATAATACATCAGGATTATAGAGCACAGACTGTGCTGCGCTGACTTTAATAAGTCCATGGAGGGAAAACAAACCCAGGCTATGAAAACAACCACACTCGCTGCCTGAAAAACATCTGCATTTAAACACCAATAAATCTGCATTTCTCCCCTCAGCATTAAGTAATAGCTGGTGGCTCGTGATTGAAATACACCTCTGTAAATGATAGATAACGTATGTGGTTGCTTCTCTCGGATTTTTTCACAAACTATATGAAATAATGATTTTATTTGGGATGTACACCTGAGCTACTGTGGTTTGCTGCGAAAACCCTGAGAAGTAGAATAATTGGCACCCTAGTGTAAGGCTCCCTCTGTTTGGTGCCAGCTGTTTAAAATATGGATGATATTGTTTTCATTGCTGGGCTTTTATTGAGTTCCACTTGGTCCGTGCAGTGTAATCTTCTGACTCTGACCTTTTCTGGCATGTGGGAAAAGTAAATAAACAAGGCACTGATGTATTTCCTCTGTTACCAGAGGAGCTGAGCAGCAGCTTTTCAGTTGATCATATTCAGGTGTCTGGATTCAGAAAGCTGTCCATGGCTGCCTAAGCGAGAGTGGCGAGATGCCTTTTTCTGTGGAACAGGCAGAGAATAATGGATGATGGGTAGGGAAGAGATGAATTTATTGACAACTGTGATCAGTGTAGCCTATAGCATTCGCTCTCTATCGGCATAATCCCCCCTGCTAGCAAAACTAGAGGCTGTTGACCGTGAGATGTTTTAGTCTGATTATTCTTTTAAAATGTAGCTCCTCGTGAAAGTCACAATAAAATACAGAAAAAAACAGAGGTGAAGACAAGTTGTAATTAAAATAAATAAATAAAAAAAAAAGCATCTTTGATACACTGATGTTAGTTACACAAAAACATTTTACCAAGTCCAATAAATGAACACAACAAGACGTCCCCGGCTAAAAGCCAAGTTCTGGCACAAGTTGTCTGAAACGGTACATTTTCCACCCGCCTCAGATATGACATGTGCTGCACAGCGGCTGTACAGTACGTGGATATCACACTAATCCCAGTCTCATTGCATTATTCCACTCATGACCATCCGTTGTTAACTCTTGCATAAATACATAGATAAGAAAATGATTAAATTTAAGTCAAGTCTTTCTCGTTCTACACTGTCTCCTTAAATCATGCATAAATGTGATAATTACCCACACTAGGCCAAAAGGGCCCATCACTGCCACTTTAAATCCAATAAATGCCACGACCTGATCACTATAATTGACCATCTATCAGGGTCATTGAGGAGTCCAATGTTGTTAACCGCCGCTTATAATCCCTCTTGATCATCGCTAATTACAGAAAGTGGGAGAAACCAATATTCCAGATACCCAGAGAACAGCTGGCAACCATGTCAGAGAGGTGGGACGGGAGGTTTTAATATCACTTAGTTTGAAAAATGACATGCATTGTGATTTAAGATACATAGGTATGTAACTTTAAAGGGCCTGAACACCTACTTTCTCATTTAACTTCTTAAAGGAGAATTCCTGTCGATTTCAACACGTAGCACACAATTTGGATTGCTTTCAGTAGCGAGAAAAAAAACAACAATCGGTGCTGCCTACACCGTGTTATCCTCCTGCTACAGTTAGCACCCAGGAGGCTGAAACTGGGCGTTTCAAACGTGCTTTTAGCCTCTTAACATGTTCGAAATGTCACTACAATTGCCTACCCATGTGAAGTGATTCCTTCCGAGTGAACATAGTGAATCTGACCACAGTAGATGTGAAAGAAATGCATAGAAGTCGTGCTAATTCAGCTCTGTTCCGGAAGATTTAGGGACTGTCTACAAACTACAACACCGAAAAGAGATACAACAAAAATATTTATTAATTTAATGATTAAATAAGGTAATCTCTCCAAACTTACCTTGATTATAACTTGTCTCCTGCTAGTTATACTACAGCACTTATTTAAAAAAAAAAAAAGCATAGGCCTATTTTTGTATCTCTTTTCGGTGGTGTAGTTTGTAGACGGTCCCTAAGCACTCGTCTTGCTGTCTCAACACCGGAACTAAACAGAGCTGAATTAGCACAACTTCTATGCATTTCTTTCACATCTACTTCAGTCAGATTCACTGTGTTCACTCAGAAGGAATCACTTCACATGGGTAGACAATTGTAGAACATGTTAGGAGGCTAAAAGCACATTTAAAACTTGCCCAGTTTCAGCCTCCTGGATGCTAACACTAGCAGGAGGATAACACGGTGTACGCAACACCGATTGTTTTCGTTTTTCAGCACTCCAAATTTACAAACAACAGAGCTACGTGTTGAAATCAACCGTAATTCTCCTTTAATATAATTATTGGCGTCCTGCATGAACTTAAACTTAAAATAGTTTGAGTTGTTTAACATGAGAGATTTCTGTTTTTGTGATAAACTCTTCTCGGCAGTTTAAAGTGGGCGTGGCAAAGTGTGAAAAAGGTGACGCCACGTACGTACGTCACTGGCAATCAAATCTGATTCCTCTTAAAACACTCGTGTTCAAAAAGCGATATTACAAAATTTCATTTTAGACCTTCATGTGCTATTATATTCATATATTACGCTACTTTTGAGAACCCAAGACTTTTGTAAATTAATTTCAAGTGCCAAAGTAATTGAGTGTAGGCTTGTTTTCATAAGAGATTTGAGAAATTTCATAAAGCGAACATTAACATTTCAGCTTTAGGGCCAAATTATGTCTTTACACATTGTTTTGGAACAAATTTGCGCCTCACTTGGCAGAAAGCTGAGTTTGTTCTGAACATTTTGATATGAAACACATGGGGATCAGGTTATATGCAACTACCCTTAAAAGGTGAATTTAAAAAGATATGTAAAAATGCCCTTAGACCTCTGAGTATTAACTGTGATTGTTACTTATTAGTCTATATCACTTAATATTACACAGAAATACTTTTATTTGGAACCAGATTTTATGGAAAATTATTATTATTAGCAGTACTAGTAGTATTATGTTAGCGCTCATCTGTGTCAGCACCAGTCTGCTTGAAATAAATTGAATTGAATTTGCTTTAGTTGAGTTTTCTGTGGTAATTGAGGGAATTTAAGCTACACATGTATTATATTGTAACACAGTTAACTTGGTGTTGTACTTAAAGGCGACTTAAATAAGAAAGGCTTTGATTCACTCAGGGGAGAATGGCCGTCTGGTCATGAATTTCATTTAGCTCTGGAACGTTCTGTGAATATGAGGCGTACTTAGCAGTCACATTTTTACACAGATGTCACGCAAGTAGACGACCTCTAAAGACAATTTAAATAAGCCTAACTATGCACACACTGTAAAAGCATATTGCTACCTTTTTAACAGTTCACGTTTCAAAATTGTATCGCCTCTGCCAGCGTTTGCACTCCATTTCTTCCAGTCTGGTATTCTTACTGTACTGTTCACTGGGGCAACAAGTCATTGAGAAAATGCACAATTTATTGACATTTTATGGAAAGACCCCTACCCCCTTTCACCACCGCACAATTACGTAAAAGCCATCCAGCCCTTGAGTAACCCTTTTTATAGTAATTCATTTATGACTGTGGTTACCGAGGGGATGCCTGTCCGGCCGCAAACACCCTAAAACATGTGTGGATGGCATGAGGATGAAATCCACAATGCACTGAAGGGCACAGCTTTCATCAAGACATTCTTTCTTTTCTTCATAAGCACATAATAAAATATTTCATTCCCCTTTTACAATCGACTTGTGTTATTACAAAGTTGTACATTTTATCCCCGCAAATAGGACTGACACAAGCAAGGCTCATCTGGGTATTTCCAAAATCCTACTCCTTGAAAGAAAACATGCCGTTCAGATGTCTCGGCTTCAGCGAGGGAGAGCATCAGGGGTCTTCAACGTTTTTTTAAGCCAAGGACCCCTTAGCTGAAAGAGAGACGGAGCAGGGACCCCCTACTACAAAAAAAAAATAATTTTAATTTTTTTTTTTATTAAAAAAAATATATATTTTAATTTTTTTTTTTTTAATTATTTAAAAATATTAAAAATTTAATTATAAATTTTTATAAAATTTTTTTTTATTTTTTTAATTTTTAAATTAAATAAAAAATTTAATTTTTTTTTTTTTTTTTTTTTTTTTTTTTTTTTTTTTTTTTTTTTTTTTTTTTTTTTTTTTTTTTTTTTTTTTTTTTTTTTTTTTTTTTTTTTTTTTTTTTTTTTTTTTTTTTTTTTTTTTTTTTTTTTTTTTTTTTTTTTTTTTTTTTTTTTTTTTTTTTTTTTTTTTTTTTTTTTTTTTTTTTTTTTTTTTTTTTTTTTTTTTTTTTTTTTTTTTTTTTTTTTTTTTTTTTTTTTTTTTTTTTTTTTTTTTTTTTTTTTTTTTTTTTTTTTTTTTTTTTTTTTTTTTTTTTTTTTTTTTTTTTTTTTTTTTTTTTTTTTTTTTTTTTTTTTTTTTTTTTTTTTTTTTTTTTTTTTTTTTTTTTTTTTTATTTTTTTTTTTTTTTTTTTTTTTTTTTTTTTTTTTTTATTTTTTTTTTTTTTTTTTTTTTTTTTTTTTTTTTTTTTTTTTTTTTTTTTTTTTTTTTTTTTTTTTTTTTTTTTTTTTTTTTTTTTTTTTTTTTTTTTTTTTTTTTTTTTTTTTTTTTTTTTTTTTTTTTTTTTTTTTTTTTTTTTTTTTTTTTTTTTTTTTTTTTTTTTTTTTTTTTTTTTTTTTTTTTTTTTTTTTTTTTTTTTTTTTTTTTTTTTTTTTTTTTTTTTTTTTTTTTTTTTTTTTTTTTTTTTTTTTTTTTTTTTTTTTTTTTTTTTTTTTTTTTATTTTAATTATTTTTTTTTTTTTTTTTTTTTTTTTTTTTTTTTTTTTTTTTTTTTTTTTTTTTTTTTTTTTTTTTTTTTTTTTTTTTTTTTTTTTTTTTTTTTTTTTTTTTTTTTTTTTTTTTTTTTTTTTTTTTTTTTTTTTTTTTTTTTTTTTTTTTTTTTTTTTTTTTTTTTTTTTTTTTTTTTTTATATTTTTTTTTTTTTTTTTTTTTTTTTTATTTTTTTTTTTTTTTTTTTTTTTTTTTTATTTTTAAAAATTTTTAAAAAAAAAAAAATTTATTTTTTTTTTTTTTTTTTTTTTTTTTTAATATTTAAAATAAAAAAAATTTTTTTTTTTTTTTTTTTTTTTTTTTTTTTTTTTTTTTTAAAAAAAAAATTTTTTTTTTTTTTTTTTTTTTTTTTTAAAAATAAAAAAAAAAAAAAAATTTTAAAGACATATATTGTCTAAAATGAAGTTGCTTATTAAACTGGGCACACAATAACATATAGGCAGCCTAAAGCCTTTATACATATTATTTTAGTGCGTAGAATACTAAGCTATTAAAAAATTGTTAAAAAAGTTGGCTTGATTTTATAAATCATGTTTTAATGTTAAACTTACACGTGGCAGAGTGAATCCTTAGGATGAACTGTATCTGTGGATGGCCACCTTAGTGACTACCTTACCTATAGGCCAGTTAGCCTATTATTAATGTTTTTTTTTTTCACAAATAGGCTGATTGATATTTTCTAATAATATGTTGGATACATGTTAAGACATTTTCGTTTTTGAAAAGACTTTCAAAAAATTATTCGAATTGAATTACATAAACAATAATATGCCGGCCCCTTTGCAGTAACTCTGAGGACCCCCAATGGGCCTCGGACCCCCTGTTGAAGAGCTCTGCATTAGAGGATGGAAAAGCCCGAGAACGATGCGACAGACGGAGAAATAAAAAGGAAAATGAGACAAAAAGATTGAGTGAGTGGTCGTGAGGCTGCTCTAGTCTCTCCTGAGATGAGTATGATGATTGCACCCACATTCCACTGCAGAGCCTAAACCCTTGGAGGCTTTTGGAACGTGAAAACCTACTTCTTCTCTCTTTATAGTACAACACTTAGGCAGCGTGCACTTTTTTTTTTTCTTTCTCTTTCCACGTTGAACATTGCTCACATCGCTGTTCCCTGAAGCTTGAAAGCACAACATTTCTCAGCCAGCAACTCCCACTGGGACTAAAGCCCAGGGATGGAAATGCAAAGGATATGTTTTATTGGACAGTTGCAGACAAATAAATCTAAATATGTATTTTGGTCATGTTTGTGTGCCGACTGCATCCTGAGGGAGTTGAAATGATTATATGACATAAATAACAGCGCTGTAGCATGATATTAGGTCACATGTTTACATACGTGGACCTAAGGTCAGGGAGGAAAATAATTCAAACACTATTTCTTTTCTTTTGAAGTGAACATTGTTGTGGGAGCATACATACATGGTGCTAGGAGCCACGCTTTCCAGTGTGTACTGACTATTAATGAGAATTAATGGAACCATACAGTCAGGTAAAATATACATACTTAAGTGGATAAAAGTCCTAGCTGTGTTAAAGCCTGCCAGCGAGGCACAAATCAACCTGTCCGGCGCACGCATGTGTGCGTGTGTGTGTTTGTGTGTGTGTGTCGTAGCACAAAATTCTGGGCCCTGTTGAAAGGCATTCTCTATGGGCCCCTCCCCGCATCCACAGCTATTCATTCTAGCATCTTTGTGTGTGTGTGTGTGTGTGTGTGTGTGTGTGTGTGTAGGGGTAGCGGTGGTGGTGGGTCACCCTGAATGAAATGGTTTAGGCTCACTGATCTGCGTGAAGGAAAGTCAATGGGAGGTGTCAATGAGAGGGCAGGCAGAGACTCGCGCAATCACATGTCCTGTGATTGACATGGCCTAACCTGGGGGGCTGTGTGAGATGTCAGCATAGTGCAGCGCGCCTCACAGGAGCACAGTGAGTTATGGGTGAAGGCTGTGGCTCATGTGACCCAACCTGCATCTTTTTGACAACGTGGTTTTACAGGGCAGTCGTAGGCGTTTCTTGAAATTGTGTGGGTTTGTTTTACTTATAATAATTAGTAATATTGGGAAATTGTAAAAAAAAAAATATATATATATATATATCTAAAGTTTGGTAAAACAAAATGCCTTTATTGGGAGTTACAGTGGAGGAATATATGCCAACATTGTTCTCTCAGCAGGCTAGCGTTGATGCTTATTAGTATTGGCATATCCATTCTGATTGATGATCGACTTCCTCCCACTTTTATGGTGAAGTTGACGGAAAATGTCATCTCAATTTCCATTACAGAGCTTTAAAGAAAAGCTCCACTAGGATCTTATTTTGTAATAGAAAATTGCCATAATTATGGTTAACGTGATTCTAATACTTTTAAAGCATGCTGGTGCAGCATTGTTTGGTGTTTTTATTGCCCTACAAATATCCGACAGCTATTATAAGGAACAGGTTTCGGCTATTATTGTACATATACAGTACTCCATACTCTATCTATTGCTATCTGCTAAACAATTTTGCCCCAGGTTTGAATTTAACTTCAGTTTTAATTTATTTAATTTTTAAATAAAATACCAATATTTGTACGAAGCTTTCCCTTTTTCTGCATCCTGAGATTCCACTACAATAACAAAGAATAAAACCCCATGCGCTCCAACTTCTCTGTGTCTTTGAAGGTAGAGCAAACTTGGGGAAGTAAAATTGGCGGCCTATGGCAAACTGCACTTCAGAGAATTCAGCCCCCTTTTTCTTTTTGCCATGTGACAGGTGAGCCATGCAGCTTTTGCAGAATTATATATCTGTGTGTCTAATTATTTCTTTTCAAGTCCATACAATAAAAGGCTTCATGCTTTTCTCTTGCCTGGGCTAGGACAGCAGGAGGAGTGCCCTCCAAAATATTCCCTCTCATGCCTCTGACATGCACATCTGTCTGCACGTCAGCATGGAAACTTTCTGCGACGTCTTTGGTTTTAATGAAAGAGAGATCTGGGAGCTACAAATGCAATCGGTGCTGTGATGACACATTTCAATTCCAGTGTGCAAATAGAATCTCTCAGACTTTCTTTTAATCTTTATTATTCACTGCTTCATAGTTCAAACTACAGTGAGGACGTCAGGCAATTGCCCCTCAAAACAAGACTCTATTGTAACAAAGGTGTGTTACATACAGACACGTGCAAAATAATGGGCATTATTTTAACAGTAGCAACGTTGAAATTGTTTGCATTATATAAGTCATTTTTGTTCAAATCTTGATTGTTTTTTTGTGTTCTTGAAGTGGACTATTTCTCCAGTATTTCCTGCAATGAAAGATGGCTGTTAGGAAATGCTTCTGCCGCCGTGCGGTCACAAGGGGGTAGCATTGACACAGTTGTTTAAGCCCTTTAGCATGCAGCCCAGCAGCAGGACAAACTGCCTTTGATGTAATTGAGGTCTTAGACCTCTTAGAAAAGCATATATTGGTTTGTATGTGGAAATGTTCAAGGAACAATGGATTTCCATAAGTGGATGTAAAATCGTATTTGGAGCATCCCCGGCATGCTAACCACTTTCTAAACAATAAGAAAAAAGGACTCCTTCAGGACGGGATGTGTAATTCCAAAGCACTTACAGGCTGCAAATGTAATGGAATGTAGCATTAGGATTAAATGTGTGACTAAAAGATACAGACTTGACTAGTTTTGGGGCCTTTCGTGTGTGATTCATTCACATAAATTTGTAGATATTTTCAGCTCTGTGCAGCAGCACTACACATCCTAATATAAGTCAGCAAGCAGCATAAAGGATATCCTTTTGTCTCTCTTTCAGTGGAGTGAACTGAATGAAATGATTTTGCCATTGTTTAGAATTACAAATATGATCATTTATTTTTTTCAGCAAGAAAAAACTAATTCAGAGGAAAGCAGGAGAATAATGACCTACAGCCTGTATAGATTAAGCTGTTAATTATCAATCATTCCCCCGGCCACACAGGTATTCCCCTATAACTAACCTTTTTGTCAATCCATCTTATCTTCCAAAGTAATACTTAAGAGTACGAGTCTGGCAGGGATTCATAAATAAAGGTTACCTATTTACATATTGAGTTTATCATGAATATTGCATACTCTGTACATGAAAATTCAAATGCAGTGTTTATGAAATATGATCATGCAGCAAATGTGAGAAGACACAGAGCACAGCCCATTCATACACAGAGGGGATTTAGAGCAGCCCTCTGTGATTAATAAAGAATGAAATAGACATTAGACCTACAGAAATCAACTCCTGCTCTAAGACTTTCACTTTTTTTTTTTTTTTATCCCAGACCAAATTTGATATTTGACAGTCTTTACACCAGGAGCATAGATGGATTAATGTCCCATTAAGTCAGTGGCATATTTAAACCCTTACCTATCCGTAACTCACCCATGCAATAATTCAGTAGAAAATAATGACAGCTATAAAACAGCCATGCTCTACTGACTTGTCTCTCAGTGGTCATCTTCCTTACTCCGTGTGGTTAAACATGTACTATAAGTAAAACAAATATCAGGTATCTGAAGTTTTCAGGTAAACACATTTATAGTATCATGGCATCACAACTTGGCTTTCCATTCCAGGGATGTATGGAAAAGTTAGTGCACATTTGTACCGACTGATAGGGGCAGAGCCAGACGTTGTAAACATTCATTTTTTGGCAACTATACGCACTATTTTTCAAAATATTTGATAAAAGAATGCCTAAAAATCTGTACATTATTTGGGAAAAACATGATAACTGCCAAGGCAAACAATCATCCAGTAGAGCCGTCATCCTATATAACTGTTCTCCAACTGTCTTCATCATTCTGAAAACAGAACACAACAAAGGTTGAGGATTTCTACTCCTGCCACCTAAAAAGAGGCAAAAATTGTCCGATGTTACTATTTTTTTAATATATAGAAGTTATGCTACAAAACATATTTAGGGTAGGAATTTACCATAAACAGCATTACTAATCTTGGAACCTATATTTTTTGACACAATGCTGGAGCAGAGTTCACAGAATTAATTGCGATATTTCCCCAGAAATAGAACTTTTGCTTAATTGATTTGCCGGTCTAGTTACAGAGACTGAGGGGGAAATGACACAAAGTTGAAGGTATTTTAAAAACCTAAAAGATTCGGGGCTTTTCAGAAAACATTAGGGGCTGGAGCCCCACCCCTGCCGACAATGCTCCCAAGTATAATATGCGTGTATGTAAAGTAAAAATGTCTGATGAAACACTAACACTTCTATCTGCTAAAGTACCACATATACAGTATGCATTCCCCCACCCACAGACACACAGGGTATACACATAAGAAAAGCTGTTTGGTTTGCATTTAAAAAGGCTGAGGGGAATAATGGCATAAAGAAGCAAACACTGTGCAGCAAGTGTCTCATCTCCTCTCATGAACTAGTTAACCTGAAAGAAAACGAACTACAAATGTGTTTCAGCAAAAGCAAATTACCTAGGTTTTGTGGAGGGGAACTAATCTCTCCAAGCATGACACTGGACAGGAAAGGCCTCTTACTGTTATTATGATGTGTCGGCTTGTGTTAGATGGAGGGCCTTGATGGCCGCATCAGGAAGGAGCATTGAAGCCCCTCTACCATGACAGCCCTCTGATGGATGTACAGGTGGTGGAGGGGCAGGGGAAGATGGAGGTTAGAAAGCTGGAGATGAGGGGAAGGAAGGAGGGTGATCTGAGGTGCTGTGGGGGTTATATTCAATAGTAAATACCTACAAATGCAGCACATTAGCAGTAGGTGCAGAACCCGCGGAGAACATTAGCATGCACGATAAAGCTTTCAATTGGACAGGCTATCTCCGGAACAAAATAAAGGCCCTGTGGGGGGAATTTTTCAAAGCGTATTCCTTGTGACCTGTGATCATGTGTTCTCTATATGAAACAGACTGGTGATAACAAGCGCCCATTTGAATATAATTCAAGAAATCAAAACATCCGTCCGTCAAAGTGTGACACCTTATACAATGCCATATAGAATCCTGACATCATAGGAAACAGAAAATAATTATATACAGCTGTTGGCTGAGATGGTTTTGGGAAAGGATTGGAAAAATTATACCAATAGTGGCACCGCCTTCATTTCTGTGATGACAGATTTGTCAATCAAACAACATTTTAGCTGTTAATGTGGTTCATTACACATAGGAGCTAGTGTGTCACTATCCTGTGAAAACCAGCCCTGACTTCTAAAAATGATCTTCCCATACAACTAAACTGCAATCTCAATTAGGTTCCAAGGGATGAATCACAAATACCTTTGTTTCTAATCAAAGTCAGCGTTGGGAGGTTAGGGTGAAAGGATGGGTCAACAAACACGGGACTTTAACCCAGGAGACCACTGTTCATGTCCCGTGTGAAACAAAAAGTCAACATTGAATTATTGACATATGCACGTCACCTACGTAACACACTTCATTTATGTGCGTAACTTAAAAGTCCCATGGCATGAAAATTTCACTTCATGAGGTTTTTTAACATTAATATGAGTTCCCCCAGCCTACCTATGGTCCCCCAGTGGCTAGAAATGATGATAGGTGTAAACCGAGCCCTGGGTATCCTGCTCTGCCTTTGAGAAAATGAAAGCTCAGATGGGCCAATCTGGAATCTTCTCCTTATGAGGTCATAAGGAGCAAGGTTACCTCCCCTTTCTCTGCTTTGCCCGCCCAGAGAATTTGGCCCCCCCATGAGAGAGAGAGAGACATCATGGCTTTCAAACGAGAAAAGTGGCAGTTGGTCAAGGCCACACCCCCACCCTCCACTTTGCCCCCCCCTCCTCAATAGCTACATACACATAAATGGCACATCCTAAGGAAAGCTCATTGTGGGACTGGCTCTAGTGGCTGTAATTCTGCACCAAGGCTGAATTTCGGGAAAGAGACTTCAGATACAGTATTAGGGGACCACTAAGGTCTATATAAAAGAGACTTCAGATACAGTATTAGGGGACCGCTAAGGCCTATATAAAAGAGACTTCAGATACAGTATTAGGGGACCGCTAAGGTCTATATAAAAGAGACTTCAGATACAGTATTAGGGGACCACTAAGGTCTATATAAAGAGACTTCAGATACAGTATTAGGGGCCACTAAGGTCTATATAAAAGAGACTTCAGATACAGTATTAGGGGACCACTGGTTATATAAAGAACTTCAGATACAGTATTAGGGGACCACTGGCCTATATAAAAGAGACTTCAGATAAGTATTAGGGGACCACTAAGGCCTTATAAAAGAGACTTCAGATACAGTATTAGGGGACAACTAAGGTCTATAAAAGAGACTTCAGATACAGTATTAGGGGACCACTAAGGTCTATATAAAAGAGACTTCAGATACAGTATTAGGGGACCACTAAGGTTATATAAAAGAGCTTCAGATACAGTATTAGGGACCACTAAGGTCTATATAAAAGAGACTTCAGTACAGTATTAGGGACCACTAAGGCCTTATAAAAGAGACTTCAGATACAGTATTAGGGCCACTAAGGCCTATATAAAAGGACTTCAGATACAGTATTAGGGGACCACTAAGGCCTATATAAAGAGACTTCAGATACAGTATTAGGGGACAACTAAGGTCTATATAAAAGAGCTTCAGATACAGTATTAGGGGACCACTAAGGTCTATATAAAGAGACTTCAGATACAGTATTAGGGGACCACTAAGGCCTATATAAAAGAGACTTCAGATACAGTATTAGGGGACCACTAAGGCCTATATAAAAGAGACTTCAGATACAGTATTAGGGGACCACTAAGGTCTATATAAAAGAGACTTCAGATACAGTATTAGGGGACCACTAAGGCCTATATAAAAGCATCCAAAGAGCACCATTTCATGGGACCTTTAAGTGAGGTAAGAAATGTACTGATTTTAACCCAAACCATGATCTTTCCCTAAACCTAACCAAGTAATTTTGTATGTTAAAATAGCGACCGTTTCGCAACATGCCGCTATGGGAACGTAGTTTTTTTAGGAGACAGGGTTGGGGAAAACCATGTTACTCTAAAATTTCAACATGAGCTAAAAGACAGCCCTTTTTTTAGCTTGTGTCAAATCATTTTCTAGCTAGGAACATTTTCTCAACCCAAGAAGAAACACTAAATAATCCTTTCGTTTTCAAATTCAACATCACCAAATTCAGTGAAACATTATTTTATTTGAAAAGGTATAAAATTAGTCATCCCACAGCGGCATCACAAGATGTAACCTGGTTACTACTTGTAATGTTCTGGAATAAAACTCTGACACAGCAAAGTAGCTTTTAGACTTTTTAGTGAACTTATAAATCTCCGTTACAATCGTTTACATTTCTGTTAACGCCGCCATCTTGATTTCTGAATACATCGCTGCTTCTGCAGTCTCAACACAACAATGAAACTAAAGCGCCCCCTTGTGGACTGAATAAAACAATGTCTGCTTACAACCTAAGACACATCACATGTGGAAATACTATAACATCATAACATCAGATGTTATAAATCATAAATATTACACCACTGACTCCAAGTCAGCATCATCAGTCTGCTTGTGTTTTTGCTAGTAGCTTTGTTAGATTATGCTAATGTGGTAGAAGCACTGCAGACAGGCACTTGTTGGTGCATCCCAATGTTGTTTCCCCATTCATCTGAGAATGTCTTCACAGCTTGGGGGCTGTCTTGCACACAGTATCCATACTAAAATAGGAATAGGCCGTTTTTCTCCACGTCAGCAGGTTGTAATTTGATTTCTGGTTTTAAGAAATGCAGTTTTGGGCGGCAGATCCCCCAGTGAACATCGGTCCCTAGGTTCCTCCTCATCTTGCTCCTTTGGTTGTCCCGGGAGACAACGGGTTGAGGAAAGTGTTATGGGGAGAGATGGTGCTCCTCCTTGGCCTGGTAAAGATTGGGGGTGCCGCCGCACAGCGGGACAGGTGTTCCGAGCCGCACACAGGGGAGCCTCACCAGGCTGCAGTGCCTGGCCTACATCCATCTCTGTACCTAGGGAGATAAATGGAAAAATGTGACCCAAACAGTCCAACATCACAGCCATGGCAGGAACGTGTTCTAACAATGGGAAGCAGGGAGGGGTCCCCATATCATTACTAAGAAATGAGCCACCCTCTGCAATTAATTCTAAACCTAAATGAATGTCTGCTGCTTGCAGCATACCTCTCTGTGGCAAGAAATAGATTAATAGTGCATAATAGGGAAAATAATCGTATACTGTACCATGCTGCACTGATTTAAAAATGGGCTTCAATGCTTGGCTCATTTCTTGATCAACCTTTTTTTGTCATCTTGCAAACCCTACTTTTTCCAGCCTTTATTGTATAAAATGGTGTGATCTTTCCACTGCCCTTTGTCTTGGAAGAAATATTAATTCTCATTTGCATTACCACGTCTAAATGTCAGCCACCGATATTTTGTTAGACATTAGTAAAGCTGGCAGCAAGAGGCGCTGGATAATTGCACTCAGCCTAGCTGAGGGATTTACATAATTTCAGATAGCAATTAAAGAATCCTTGGGAATTTTCATCATGGCCTCTCTCTCCAGCTCACTTCTACAGCAGTACAAAAGAAGCATTCGTTTACATTAAGCTCCATGCTCCTTGCTGTTCATTTGCATGAAATTAAAGGTTTTCATGATCTTGAACAGCGGGGTAACATTTAAAATGCTGTTTTAAAGCCCTCACCTTGGAATAATGAAACACTTCTAATTTTTTTAGAAGGCAGTGGGAGTTCATTGACTGCCTGTCTACAGCAAAACTTTTTCATTTTCAATTCACTCATACAATATTTTATGATAATGCGTGCAATTAATTAAAAATATAACTTTCCAAGGTCCCCTTTTCTTTTTGATCTGACCATGCCTACCATCATCCCACCTCGCCTCTCACCCAGCCCTTTATTAAATATGATATGATGAAAGAAGCCTTAAAATGCATCAGTCAAAAAGTGTAAGTAAGTCAAGTTTATTTATAGCGCACTTAATTACAGAGTCACAAAGTGCTTCACAAGTCACACCTCAAAATGTGTTCTTACATAAAAATAACAACTGAATATACAATTAAATCTACTTCCTGCCTCTCTGGCAGGATAAACCAATGTGGGGGACAATTTTTTTTTTTTCCAGAGCTGCGAAGATAAACCTCTCATGTACAGTATCTTTAATTAGGTCCCTGTGGGTCATCTGTGTTATCTGCCATGCTGATTAGAATGAACATTAACTTGCTTTAGCCTTGCGTCTGATAATGTGCACCGGTGTGTGGTGACGCAAGAGTGCAAAATCCAATTGGACATCTTTTTGCAGACAACATATTCCATTGTTTCTGAGTATATAATATTTCTTTGAGCTATAACAACTATTACTTTCATGCTAGCAGCAGGCAGAACCACATTGCTTCAAATCCTTCATGCATTCTTGGTGTGGCCTGGATGACACATTTCATATGGGTATGCATCATCAGGATTAGTTAAACCAAAGCCTTCTCTTGGGAGGTCTGTGGCTCACTAGTCCAATGTGCATAACAACATTGTGCGTTTACCAGCTCTCACTTTTGTGTTTTATCAGTATGCTGTCCAATTCAACAGAACTATAATCTAAAAAAAAAAAGAAAAGAAAAAAGTACTGATGAATAGTAGGGCTTTGTTAAGACAATAAAGCTTTGTCACAGAGCTCAGAAATAAATACAAAGCTTCATGTGAACAATACCCTTCACACTTCTTCCTTGATTCCCCTTCCATCTTTAAAAGCATCACAGAACATTTTCACACTAGTCGTCCCGCCGCTGTGAAATAAATTGTGACAGTAACTCAATATGAAGTGAAATAGCTGAGAAAGCCTTGAGTTCACTTGCGCTGACAGTGCTGTTTAATTCCATCTTGTGCCAGCCTGACATTTCTGCTGCCACTAAATATTAAACATGTGTACCCGTTTCATTTGCATCTGGTAATGAGGTGGGAGACAGCGCCCAACTGGTCAAGCCTCTCTCTCTCTCTCTCTCTCTCTCTCTCTCTCTCTCTCTCTCTCTCTCTCTCTCTCTCTCTCTCTCTCTCTCTCGCGCGCGCGGTAGTGCGTCTGTGCTACCTCCAACGCAGTCACATGGACAAGGGTAAACCAACAGAAATATTTAGAGTGGAAGGTGGCTGAGACAGAATGGAATAGGGGAAAAAAAGAAAGGAAGGAGGAGGGGGAGGGGGGGTGAAGGATAAAGCACCCTTGTGTGCTCTCCAGAATTCAGAAATCTGAAATGACCCCAGCTATCAAGCAGTGTCTGCTTTGGCTGACATTTCTCCCTGAATCTTTTAAGATGCATCCCTTGCTGCAAAATGCATTAGTGGAGAGAGGAGAAACAGAGGCACAAGAGGAGAGGGTTAAATGTGATTGCTCTAAATGTCATCACATCTTCATAATGCAATATATATTCATGATCTGGCAGTCCAGGAGGGCAGACATCACAGTTGTGTTCTGTAATTTAAATGTTTTATCCCACTTTTGATTCGCCGTACAATTCTGGGAAGACATTTCAAACCAGGCAGTGCATGCCTTTTTTTAAATTTTTTTTAGGCATTATACATCTAGATGGACTGGTGGCGTCCTGGAAAAGGAACTTTTTTTTTTTTGCTCACAGGTTAGGCAAACTGGGTTTACCATTATCCATATAGCATGTGTTTTATCTTAGAAACCCATTCTTTACTTAAAGAGGCTATAATCAATAATTTTATATTAACAATTGAATGAATGGCTTAAATGAATGTGATGAGTTGTTATGAACCCACAGAGGATGATAGTATGGGTACAATTAGCTACATGTAGCATTGCAGCATGTTTCAGCTCATTGTTTTGGTTTTCTGGCCTGCAACTTTAAGTTTTTTTCTACTCTTCCTACTCTCATAGTGTTGTTTTCAGAAAGAATCTCTAAAAATCGACTGTATGCTGGCAGCAAATGGCAAACAGATGCAGTTAGCAACTAGCTAGTTGACATAGTGGAGCATTCAGCAGCCAAAGAGACAGATATTTCCCTCAGGAGTTGGTGGAGACCAAAATAGAGCTAAAATTAATGCAAATATTGAACTACATTCATCAGGTGGCCAGAAACATGACTCGCATGAATGCTAATGCTGCTGGAAGAAACTGTTTGCTACCAAGTTAGCATATAAACTGCATTGTATTGCAGGATTAAGTAGAAATACCAATATACCAATAGTCTATACTTTATATACCTTAAAATATACTCAGAAAAAATTTACTTAAAGTATCAAATGAAAATGTACTCATGCAACAGAAAGGCTTGTGATTCTGCATTGTACTCCTTAGGTCTTCTAATGTTCTTGAAATGAAAGCACAATATTCCCTTTCCTCTCATGACCGTGTAGGCTACAGCCATAACCACTTTGAAAAGAAATCAACAGCAGGAAGAAACTTTACACATCCGTTTTACTTATGTATGATTTCCTAGGCATGGATTTCTTTTCTTTTTTTTGGTTTACTGCCAGTTTGGAAAGGAGATGTACTTCTGTCTGTTCGGCATGCCACTCCGCAATAGTAAAAGTTTAGAGACACCCTGCCTCTCTATGAGGGCTTGTATTGCTTTCATAATATGTATCAGATATGTCACAAATCAAACCTTGATCAAAACCAATGCTGACTGTCGAGGAGAAACAGGGAAACATCAAAGAGCTTACAGTAGAAAGGCAGGGGTGGTTGAAGTTGGGTGTGGTGGGGGTGGGGGCTTCCCACTTCTTGTTAATTCTCTTCATAAGAGCCGCTGAGCACATTCAGCAGTCATGGAGAATTGTGTCCACTCCCGGGCCTCCGGTGGGACTGAGTGTCCTGAGGTTTACTGTTGTGAGCTTGTCATGTCCACGTCAACAGCACTTATCGCCTTGTGTCTGAGCGCTGAGACATTTCCCAGGCATTTAGCTGCCTGTTTGTCTTCTCTTGATTTCCCCTCCAAATCTGTCACATATAGTCTTCACCTGACACCTCACCGAGTGTTCCTCTCTCAAACACTGTCAAAACAGGGAGATCCAAAAGGAAGAGATAGCAGCAGGGAGCCACAGATTGCCAAATGTTATACACTGATCAGGCACTGCAAATAATGACCTGTGTAGGCAAAAAAAAAACGGTCTGGGATCATTTACTTCATCAACTTGCTGACTGCTATCCAAATAAGAAGAAAAAAGGAACGGTTTGTGTTCACAGCAGTTCATTTGGACTTTGAGTCATGAAGTGCTGCTTTATGCTGCTCGAACATTGTACTGAACGTCAGTAACACAGGGTCCAGAGTTTTCACTTCACCGAGACTTTCTCTGTCCTTTTACTTCTTGGAGTAAAAGCACTGGCATGAAAACAATGCACTTCACAGTGAAGGCCTGGCGTAGAATCAAACGCTTCTCTTTGGCGCATTTTTCTTTCCCCTACCTTTCTTCCCTGGCGAAAACCCTTCTATTATTATTTCAATAAGCTCTTGGTTTTAATACATTATTGATCTTAAGGTTGAAGTACGGGCCACTGCATTACCAGGATTCTAAAGCCCATCATGGCATGACACTCATGTACTTGTGAAAAATTATACCAATTATTAAATCAACCAACAACTACCTCAAAAAGCAATCAATTGTCACATTGGAAAGCATTTTGTCCCACAATGCTATTGGCTTTGTGGTTAAACAGAAGGAGTGGGCATCGTGTTTAATGACTTCCAAATACTGATTCCTCTCTTGTTTTTTTTTCAAACACTTATTACTATTCACTCTGAGATGGTTTTGCTCTAAAGCGAGCTTTCGATTATGTCTGATGCTCTATGTTGAGCGACCGTGTGCCAATAAGACAATAGCATTTGCCATTGATTAGCCTTAATGAGCACTGGAGGCTCAACACCACCACGTGCACTTAAAAGGCTGCATTAAGGCTATGAATTATGATAAGTATATATTATATACTGGTGCATTAGGAAAGGACATATTCATTCTAATTCTGCAAATGCCACAAAGCAAGCCAAGAAGAGAAAGCCATGTCTAGAGCCGCTAAAGTGGGTGGGGGCCAGGGGGCTGAGTGCCTGCGGGGTCAAGTGCAAGCCGCGTCTTTGACAGTGGCTGCCTGCCTGTGTTTCCATATCACAACGTTCAATCATGCAGTGCCCTCATGCAGAAACCTTTAACTCAATGCTCATGAATGCACGGAAGCAAAGCTTACTGTCTGCTCTGGCACCGGCAACCTCTGTGGAAGTATTTGTCGTGGTCAGCGGGCATTTGTCATTGTTTTGTTTTTGTACTTAATGCGAAAAGATGTTTTTTATTTTATTTTTTTATTTGCCGATAAAAGGTGCACATTAAAGACGATTCCGGCCAATGCTATATCCACGGAGCACTTCATTCGGTATGAAAACACTACAATTAAGGTCACCTTTATTGTTTCCAATCTCAATCGCCCTGTGTGTGACATCTAAATGACATTTTAATGAAAATTTTAGACAGGTTATTTTGAATAGTCTCCTAAAAGATGCAGAAGGTTGAGCAGTGGTGAATTGCAAGTGTCTTTGGGGTGGGGGGGAATTTGCTTGACGGGCATTCAAAATCTAAGCCAAATAAATGAAGTGGAGATGGTAATACAGTGTGTTATAGCGGGAGAGTGACAAGCCCGTTCCTCCCAAGAAGCAGCTGAGCTGGCATTAAACAGACAAGACATCCAGTTCAGTCAGTTATCAGCCCAGGAATAATGAAGGAACAGGCCAGCAGACCAGGACAAGTCACCCTAGTCAGCCAAGTGGAGAATTTAATTTCGTGCAGGTTTCTCTGCAGCCAAGCATTTCCCCATCGGAAGTCCACAGGCGCTCGGGTGAGCGTGGACTACTCAGGGCACCCGACTCCGAGTCTCTCCAGCTCTGACAGAGATGTGTGGTGATGGATTTTAGAGTGGCTGGGAGAAGAGGGTGGACTTAAGTTTGGGTAGGGCTGTTAAAGAGGGGAGAGAGAGATGACAAGCTAACTTCAGAGAAAAGTTATAAAGCGATCATTCGTGTTACTCATTTTCCAGAGCATGGGAACATTATTAAATCAAAGACAGGGAAATGAGAAATGGGTCCTGTCTGACTCTAAGATATGTAGGAAGGAAATAACATTGTCTGTGCTAAACGTTACCCCTGCTCCACCAACCGCCTCTCTAACATGGCCACTTGGCCACTAGATTGAAATAGTATGACTGATCTCTGGTTGTACTTGTGGAAATCTGGACATAATAATATAATACGGAGATCTTCAACAGGGGGTCCGGGACCGCTAGGGGGTCCTCAGAATCACTGTAGGGGACGGCGCCAAATGATTTTTAATTTTTGTATGTTTTTTCAAGAATTAAAATATCTTAAGATGAATTCAACATATTATTAGCAAATATAAATCCCCACTGAAAAATGTGTAAGACAGTCACTAAGGTAGCCATCCAAAGATACAGTTAATCCTAAGGATTCACTGTGCCACATGTATGTTTAACATTAAAAGATGATTTATAAGTCATGGCAACAATTATTATTTTAATAACTTAGAATTCTTTGCAAAAAAAGGTATGTATAAAGGCTTTAGGCCGCTCTACACATTAGGCCCAGTTTAATATGCAACTTTATTTCATACAATATATGTAGTTGGGGGTTCCTTAAAAAATGTTGAAGACCCCTGATATAATATTTAAGGCATTTCTCTCTACGTGTCATTTCAATTTAGGTGAATGCAATGAATGTAGTCCATGTTGTTTCTTTTTCTCACTCAACATCATAACCCCCTCTCCCCCCTCCTTTGCACTGGCTTGTGATAGATTGTAAAGCACATCAGCTGAATGTTGAAAAAGCTGACAACTGGCGCCCCTAGCCCCTGCCCACCACCTTCAGACTCCCATGCCCTGCAGCCATAGCACTGTGTGTCACATCTTTGTGTATTCTTGCAGATGTGTAAGGTCTTGCAGGCATAATGTGGAATACACTGGCGATCTCCTAGCACAGATGGCATTTCTACTTTCCTGTACTGTGAAAATCCAAATGTGTGATACATCAATCACATCAACTGTGTTCTGAAAAATGCGGGTCTATGGTGTAACAGAATAGTTAAGACATTTTATTTGAGGTGTGTGCTACACATTTACACTGTAAATATTGTTTACTATGTGGCAAGCATGAAGTCAGTTGTGAAAGAATCGGTAGTATTGGTCTCAGTAGAGAACACTGCCCTTTGCTAGGCAGATCAGAGGAATGTGAAGCCCATTCATTCCCCTTTATAGGCCTGTGTTTATCCTTTGTTTGAGCCTGGCAATACTTGGTGGCTGTCTGGTGTGAACACTTTGATGTAATGTGTGAAGAAAAAACGAAATATGACCTCTTTGGCTGTGTAAAAATAACGGTTGGCCAATTTAGATTGTACAGGCAGTCTCCTGGCAATACCTGCATCAAATGCATTGTAAGCTATGACACAGCCATTATGTGTATACAAAAAGCTATTCAGTAAATGTCTTTTAACAGAGATGTGGGCCAAATTAACAGCCTAGAGTCTTAGATTAGAGTCTAATCCAAGTCTGTGTAACTAAAGCCAGTGGCGTAGCAAAAGGATCTTGCACCCGCCTTTCCCCCATTTGTGGTTATTAGAGAAATCTGTGAGTTTTTATACCCAGGGCATAAGACATAGGTGGAAAACCATCTTTCTATAGCATCCACACTGTGAACGGATTACTGTATCACTACATTTCATAATAAAGACACATGACTAAGACTTCAGTGGAATCATATACTGTATTTGCAGATTTAAGGTGAGCTAGTTTCCAACAGGTGAAAGGCCAGTCTGTTGTAACACAGAAGTAACATAATACATCTTTAGAAACTTCAAAGCTCCAAATATATACAAAAATGACCAATATTAAAACATATACACAGGATTAGAACCTGCTATCACTCTCAAACTGATGACTGGTCATAAAGACTCTGAGTTATCACATGTTTGTGATGCTGCTGACGTTTTTTTTTTTGCACCAGTAATGTTTGAACATCCAGGAGTAAAATAGATCATAACACTGAAGTAAACAGAATATATTTCATATTCTGCCTCTTAAAATTATGTTTTTCCTCGCCACTGTCGCACCAAATGCATGCTCTTAGGGGGAATTGTTGGGTCTCTGTAAATTACAGAGTGTGGTCTAGACCTACTCTATCTGTAAAGTTTCCTGAGATAACTGCTGTTATGATGTGACACTATAAATAACATTGAATTGAAATGAAATTGTAAAGTTGCAGATAAAAAGAAAAAAAACAACTTTTAATTCCAGGCTTTTTGAGGGCCTGTGGGTACTACTCATTACTAACAAAACCATATTGCTACCAAGAGTGAGTTTATTTGGAATAACTGATGTAAATAACTGGGCCTTTTTGCAAAAATAGTTGTATAGCTACGATCTCTTGAAGTCATGATGGCTCTTCAATTCAATTTAATTCAATTTTATTTATAGTATCAACTCAAAATAAGAGTTATCTCAAGACACTTTACGGGTAGAGTAGGTCTCGACCACACTCTATAATTTACAAAGACCCAACAATTCCAGTAATTCCCCCAAGAGCAAGCATTTAGTACAATAGTGGTGAGGAAAAACTTCCTTTTAGGCAGAAACCTCAGCCAGACCCAGGCTCTTGGTTGGGGGTACAATGAACAGAGGCAATTATAGTAACAATAAAGATAATGGAACTATGACTAGAAATAGTAGTCCTGTATAAAGGACTGAGGTACTGTCGCCTATAAGTAGCCCCAGAATTTAACCAAAAGCTCTCTCACAAAATACACCCACAGGCTCAATAATTAAAGCTTTATTGCGTAACTTTTTGATATTAATGAACGTCAGTTACATTCAAGCCATTGCTAAAAGAGGAAATATGGGTGGTGATGGCGCAGTGGATATGACACGTCTTTGGTGTGGGAGATCTGGGTTCAATTCCCACTGCGATACATTAACCAGTGTGTGTCCCTTAGCAAGACACTTAACCCCTAGTTGATCCAGAGGCGTGTGACCTCTGACATATATAGCAATTGTAAGTCGCTTTGGAATAAAGCGTCAGCTAAATGACATGTAATGTAATGTAAATACGAAGCTCATTAAGATCAGCTCCACAAAACTCTCTCTGTATTTCTCAGCATGGCTATGTTCAGAAACTCTGTGTCCTCATTGGCTACTAGCAACTGTGTTATTACTTACAGTAGAATTCCTCATGGGGGACACAGGAACTATGCAATAGCTTTAACATATTCAATTTCAATTTAACATATTTCAATTTTGTTTAATGCATTAAAAAACCGGAAGTGTAAAAGTTGTGGTTTTATTGGGCGTCACGTGCCGGTCTATTTCCTGGCTAGGAGCAGTGACTTTCCTGGAAGACTTTACTGTGCCAGGAAGTGACATTTCTTTACCTTTGATATATATTTCACATTTGTAGGGAATGCGAATTCAAAACTATTTCATAAAACATTATGTTAATTGAATTTTCCTGCAAAACAAATGAATAGGAAAGCCCTGATATTCACGAGTGAAACTAGCATGAAAACTGTAAAGTGGGTAAGGGCATGTTGAAATGAGTCACAGCAACATGTTGTTTTGCCGCTTTTTCTTTTCTTTTTAATAAAGTGTTTCCTCCCACATTCGCCAGACAAGTGCAGAGACTTTTCACAGCAAATGGATCTCTCCTCACTGTGTCTTTAACAAAGCAGCATTAGAGGCTGTTGTACCCAACACTAGTGTAAATGAGCCTTATTCTGATAACGACAAGCTCAATTTGATATGTGTTGAATTGTTCTTATGACAGCCTCTTCTCAAGCCAAGCACTGGACACACATCTTGCAATCAACAGAATCTTGCCATTCACCCCTCTCCAATTTATTGTTCACAGTAGCTTTTTTTGTAAGTATTTTTTACAATGTGTGATTCAAGTGTCGTCAGTTTTTTGTCAGTTAGTTAGATCATTTGGGTATTGGCAGCTGTAAATTCCCAAGAAGTGTAGCCAGTTTCCCAGAAGATGATATCAGCCTGTAGTTTCTCTCTTAACACATTCTAACCGCTAAAACTTGACATCCATATTATATATCATATCACGTATGACTTTTAATGTGTACATAATATACGTAATATACGTAAAAAAAAAAAAAAAAGATGTCTCCAAGCATGCCAAATGAGACTAGTTAACCATATACAGTGAAGCTTGCCATATGTAGCCCTCATCTCACTTACTTCACTGTATATAATGTATGTACTTTCATTAGCTACCTTTTGACCAGGAACTTGTGGAAAAATATGTGTTGCCCATGTTGCTGAATTGAAACATTTGCATGCATCTACTGTATATGTAAAGTTGTGTCTTAACCCTTATATTGTGTTAGGTGTTTCATGTTCTGATATATAAAATGTACCCTTTACTTTTTTTTATTGGAACTAAAAAGGCTTCATGATATCCCCAGAAACAGCTATTCTAACACAACAAAAGATGTTAGTAAATTCTTTAAACAAGTCTCTAAAAAAAGTGATATATCTGTTGTCAAATATGAACTAGTGATATATTTTTAATATAAAAGGTCCATGGGGCGAAAAATACAACATGTAGTACAGTGTTTAGATGCAAATGAATACATAATAAGTTAGCTATGACGTTAACAACTTTATTGGATGTTAATCATTGTTTTTTGAGTATTGAGTATATTAAATCACGGGTCAAATTGGACCCGCCAACACAAAAGATCTGTGCAGCTTTCTAACTAACTGTAGCTTCCTTTAGAGCCTTTGCAATAGTCTAGAAGGCTTTCCTTCTGATGTCTGATCATGTGGGCTTTCCATCTTTCGGATGTCAGGGAAAATATCATCTCAGACAACAGCAGAATGTTTCATAAATGATCCGATAATCTGGGATCGTGCTTGGCTTTAGAAAAGACTATGGCTAACACTATCACCTCTTTCATAAATTCAATATTTCATCACGCCGCGTAGATAAGAGGAGCGTTCTGGCAAATATTGATCCTATCTGGGGGGGATGGGAGGTGGGGGATCACAGGATTAAGGACGTTACTCAGATTTGTTCTATTAGTAGTTATTGAACTTCTTTTTCATACTTGTTAAAAGGATAAGACAAGAAATTATACATGAAAGGGCCTTCTGTGCTGTGAATCTATTCAGTGATGTTGCCGCCAGATCCAAGTCACAGCCAAGCTTTTGTTGACAAACTGTGTTCATACATTATTGTGTAAAGAATAAATATATATAAATAAATCTTTACATAAATGTATATGCTTATTAGTCTGGTCTTCTCTTGCAGATGAAAGGCTTTTCTTCACACCAACAGTGACCACTCAGTTGGAAGCGAACCAAACGCCCGTGGCTGTAAAGACCTGCCCAGGGTTCAGGTTCTTAAAGCGGAAATAATTGCAGAGGTGCACGCTCCATTAAAACCAACTATTTAATACAATAATCATTCAATTAAAAATCCCTTGTAGCAGCTGCCATATTTGATTTGGATCAAAGGAACATGTTATTTGTGGTATGAGGCAAACTGTTTAACCAAGGGCCACAATCTGCCCTTTCTGCAGAAAGAATTGTACCTGCAGACTGCATCATTTGAAAATATGCTCGTATTGATTCTTTTTGCTTCGATTCTTAGTTATAATTGTTTTTTGGCACACCAATCCTCTCAGTGCTGATTTTTAAGTGAGATCTGTCACTGAACCGCTAGACTTATGCCAATATCTGCATGTAAGACAGTAAATGAGTTTCTGTTATAAAATATGTGGGAGGCAGAGCTTTTCTAGAGCCAGAAAGTCTTTTCATTTTTGAACTTTGTGTTTTTATGAACATATATGTCTGCTGTAGGCTATGTATATATGTATGAGTTTTTCTGACAGTCACTCAGTCTACTGGAACATGTGAGAACACCAACCAGCTGCTGCTGGACATAGCTAGTGGCTGCTGTCTTGAGTTCATTTGTCTGATGTAAAAAATACATTACAGTTTGAATATCATTTCAACAGTTGTTTGCCCACCAACAGTTTTTGACAAAGAATTCTTTGAATATAGATTTAAAATCCCATTGTAATAGCTGAGCCTTACTCCAGATGGGGCATAAAAAAAGGACGGCTGAGGCTGACAAAGGACAGTATTAGTATTAGTGCTTATTTTCACATTAAATGTTTTTTGTTTTTTTTTGCAAATTTATATTTGCTATTAAAATGTTGGATTTATATTAATATACAGTACAGGCCAAAAGTTTGGACACACCTTCTCATTCAATGCATTTCCTTTATTTTCATGACTATTTACATTGTAGATTCTCACTGAAGGCATCAAAACTATGAATGAACACATATGGAATTATGTACTTTCCAAAAAAGTGTGAAATAACTGAAAACATGTCTTATATTTTAGATTCTTCAAAGTAGCCACCCTTTGCTTTTTTTGATAACTCTTCAAACCCTTGGTGTTCTCTCAATGAGCTTCATGAGGTAGTCACCTGAAATGGTTTTACCTTCACAGGTGTGCTTTGTTAGGGTTAATTAGTGGAATTTTTTCCCTTATTAATAAAAAAAGCAAAGGGTCACTACTTTGAAGAATCTAAAATATAAGACATGTTTTCAGTTATTTCACACTTTTTTGTTAAGTACATAATTCCATATGTGTTCATTCATAGTTTTGATGCCTTCAGTGAGAATCTACAATGTAAATAGTCATGAAAATAAAGAAAAAAACGCATTGAATGAGAAGGTGTGTCCAAACTTTTGGCCTGTACTGTATATTTTTACATATTATAATTTTAATTAAAATAAAAAAATAAAGAAACTTTTAAAACAAATATATTTTAAAATAATTTGGCGGCCCCCCTGCACTGACAATGAAGACCCCCTAGGGGTCACGGACCCCTTGTTGAAGATCTCTGTAACAGAGAATTGACAGAGCCCTTTTATTTATTCAGGGAAGGCAACCTCTCTTATGCAGGAACGCCCTGATCTCATTCACATCTGCTGACCACTGAGCAGCTCCACTGGAGCGGATCGGGTTAAGGGCTTTGCTGAAAGGCACCTCAGTGGGGATAATGAGGGAAAAACATGCGCTGCTCTTTCACTTTCCCCTCGCAGATTTTACCCTGTCGGTCTGGGAATTGAACCAACAACCTCCCGGTCACAAGCTCGCTTCATTAACCTTTGGGCCACCACTGCACCTTAATGACTTTTAGTACAATCAAACACTGAAAAACACACTATGAAGGGATCCCAGTTCTCAGACGAAAACATGGACAACACTCAAAAAAAGGTTAAATTTAACGTCCACAGTGCCAAGCATAGCATTGCTAAGCCACTGTATCCTGATTGTCAATCACAAGGTTAGGGTTAATTTTAGGGTTAGGTGCCTTGAAGTCGACAGTTGCAGCATTGCCTAGGTTTGGGCAAGGGTTAGGGTTAGGGTTAAGGGTTAGGTGCCTTGAAGTCGACGGTGGGGGCTTGAAACACCATCGAGCCCCTAAACCAGCCCCTGCTTCATCATTTATTTTTGCTCTAAATGGAACCATGATTTACAAAATAAAGATCTGTACTGAAGAAGACTTAAAACTTGTGACTGAGACCAATGCAGGTTAAAGACACTTCCACATTGGCTTCACTTCTCAGACCCAGAGGCTACGTCTACTTCTTTTATACAGTCCATAGGATTACCTATATGTATGCGTAATATCTACTTTCAACAAATACTTTATTTTATATTCATCAATGAATTAATAGTTGATTTTGTATTTGGTTTTTAACTTCTGTGTCCATTGCACTCTGCCTTTAACAATAGTTTGCATAGTTAAAAATCCATTTTGCACATAGTATAGGCATGCATGGAAGACGGGACAGGGACAGTGGTTTTAGATTCTGGTGAATGCTGCTGCAAGTTATCAGAACAGTTTTTGAATGAACACTAACTCCTCACCCTGCCTCTGATCTCGCTGCCGCTAGAGAGCTGGCTTCCTTCCAAACAATATGGAGAGAGATCGAGAGATGGGCAAACAAAAAGCAAAACAATACAGTCATATTGTAAGCGAAGCGTATATATTTGAAAATTTCTAAATGATATATGCTGGAGTATTATCTGTGTATCATGCAGCATTTTATACAGGTTTACAGAGTAAATTGGAGCAAAGGATATGAATTATTTTGAACGGGGAGACAAATACAAACTAGAAGTTTCAGAAACAATAGAAGGTTGCAGCCATTTTACAGATACTAACCAAATGGCCTTTCAAATTGGAAACGTCAGACATTATTCTGCTAGTTTGCACGCGAGCCCATTCTTCATTACAGAGAGATGGCTTTGTGTTTTTATCTTGTTGGGTTCCTTTTGAGCAAAGGAGCACATTACATCGAGTCTTTGTTTTATTGTGTTCAGCAAATTAATAAATGGGAGGCACAGTGGGAAAAATAGATATGAAAATGTGTACTTTGCATTATTGAAAAGCCCATCCACTAAAGGTTACCAGCAGCTATTGTAGTACAATCTGTGAAATGTAATTAGAGTGTGTGTGAGAGAGCAGCACAGATAAAGCTGCCTCTGCCATTATGGACTCCCTCATAACATTTTGCCTCCCCATGAAACTTATTCTCTCTGAACTAATTTTGCATGACATATTGCATTTCTGCTTCGGCTATCATGAGGCTACCTGTGAATTAAACTGGGTTTGCAATACAGCAAATTTCCAGATTACATTTTGGACATGCAGATATCTCATATTTGCTATGATTTATTAATTCAAGCCAGACAAAACTCACAGCATTTCTTACAACTGTTATTGCTGTTATATGCTCTGTACATGTTGATATGTACGATATGAGATGGATAGAGAAGTGGAAGAAGTGGTGGGATGATACATAGATTGCTTTGTAAGGGAATTTGGAAACAATGGAATGAAATAGCAACTTCAAAAAAAACGAACTATTTTAACTCAAAGCTTGTTCATTTGACCTGGTCACCTTTAATGGAACACAATCTAATTGCTGATGGATTTCACTCATTCAAACAGCTGAGTAGTTCAATTTAAATGCATTCATCCTCTTTCCACCTAAAAGCAGTTTAAAAATCCAGAAAACTGCAATGCAAACGGGAGACAAAATAATGCTACCACCACGTTGGTCAATTATGTTAAATGCCAGTTAGCAGTAGATGCATAGGGAGTACATATCCTTGTTAATTAGCTTTAACTTGTGCATATACTACTAATTTGTTTTGCCAGTTGCACTTTGTCCGGCAACGTGATTGCTGCCTGGATTTAGTTACCTGGTGTACGAATAACTACATTTATTCATTTATGTGCATAAGTTGTATGGAGGTGGTGGGCGTACAACAGTGGCGCTTCTGGGGGGGGCGGGCGGCAAGGGTGGCCAGTGCCTTTGTAATATTAAGCTTCGACCACCCTCTGGCCCCCCTAACTGTGGCAAATATTTACATACATTTCTAACTGCACCTTTATCCCCAATAAAGGGATATTTTTCACGTTCAATGATACATTTTTTCACGGTTATTTCTATGTTTATTGTTAGATGTGTATTGTTGGTCTTTTGTAGAGCCAAACCTTTGGAAGGTGACTTGTGCTTAATGTATTTGGTACGCCTAAAATTGCATGTGGCCACAGCCTTGTCCCTCCATTTGAAATGGTCTAGAACCGCCACTGGCATAAAAAAACACAGGATGGGATGCACGTGGTCTGGTTTAGGCAACAAAAGCACTGTGGTTAAGGTTAGAGAAAGATTGTGATTTCAGTTAGATGTTAATACAGGAAACGCATCATGTAATGTGCTCTAAGTCCATTTGAACTTTCCCAAAATTTAGCAAGAAACACAATCTATCCCTAACCTTAACCAAATCTTTTGTACCTAAACATAACAATATAAATTGTGTCATGCTTTAATTTAACCCTGTCACCCAAAAAATTACATTCCCATACAGCTTAACTGGATTCTCAATAACGTTTTGGGGACAACAGGTTTTCTCTGTTACATTTGTTTCAACATTTCCTTTGTGGAAATCTGTGGCAGTTTCACGGAATCGCCGAAAATTCCATAATGGGCCCACGGAAGAATTCCGTAAAATGAACACAGACCCTTAAAAGTCTGTGATGGGCCCACGGAATAATTCCATGAAATGAACACGGCCCCTTAAGTTAAGGAAAAGGTTGTGGGTGGGCGGGACAACAACGGGTTGGGTTTAGGAAAAGAACAACGGGACGGTCAGGGTTAGGAATCGTGACACGCGGGACATGATCCCCGGTCTCCTGGGTGAAAGTCCTGTGTTGTCTGACCCATCCACCACCCCAACCAACCTCCCTACATGGATTTTCGGGCTTTCATACTACTCGCTAGCATTGTCGTTCTTAATGCTACGTCCTGTTCTCATTGACTTTACATTGGCATTGTTTTCCGTGGTGGCCACACGCAATTTTCACACATTCCGTGCCACCACCACGTAATGTCGTGTTAACAGTTCGTGATCATTTCAGGGAATTCTGTGAGACCAGGCTGGACAAACCACAACATTAAAAAGCTCCAACATGATGTTAGTGATACAAATGGCATTAATATTCTGTAATAGTACAACACTTTCATAAAAAGCCATTCTACATAATGAGTATTTTTTTGCTTTTGATACTTTAAGGACATAATACAGGGTTAAGTAACATTTTGAATTCAGGAATTTTACTTGTAATGGATGTTTAGACGGTGCTTTATCTACTTTTACCTAATAAAGGATCTGAGTACTTCCTCCAATACTGCAAATTGGTAGTAGCCTATGTTGTGTAATATGATTGTTTTTATGTGTTGTGCTGTTTTATTGCTTCACCTGCTTTTATTGTACTTACCATGGTTTTACAGTAAAGTGTCTTTCAGTACTATGAAAAGCGCAAAATGGATAAAATGTATTTTTAGTATTATATATAATCATCATTTCCAGGGACAGGGTTGTCGGGGCTGTTACCTTGACCAAAGCACATATGACCGGTTTCTTTTGAGCTTTGATCGATTTTTTTTTCTCTTAACCTGGTTTAAAAGCCAAAATATCAAAATACTAATGTTAAGCTAAATGCTACAAACTGGGATTCAACCAAATGACTCATGTTTTGAGTTGTAATATTTTTATTACATTTGTAAAGTTCCTAAATCCTATGTTCTTTAGAGTGGAGGTTTATTTTGACACAACAGCATTTTGAGGTACAGGCTCAAATCGTTGTTTTTCATTCAAAATGTCATCAGAAATCACTGGAGTCTGGCTGAGGATTTAGAGGTTTTCATTCCCACATATTTGTGACAGTTTCAAATGATAAAAACAATATGTGATCCCATATAGGTTATGGGAGATCGTCCATCTCATAATGACCCAATGAATTTCTTTTCCATGCTTCCTGTCCTTAAATAAGCCAGCTTTTCTTTTAATGGTGCCTCTCCATGAAAAGAGTGATAATAGAAGCCAACCAGGCCAAAAGTTGAGCAAAAAGGAGAAATGATTAAGGAACCTTATTAAAAGCAACCTTGTAGATTCAGACGCGTGATGGAGAGCACATTATGAGGCCTGATCCTTTTCAAATGACACCACGGTTTCCCGAACACGCCGAAAAAACCTGATTAGGGTGACAAGCACTGAGTGATACTGCAAACCTGTTAATAACATGAAAATTAGAAGGGGCTCATGCAAAGAAAGGAGATTAATTTAGCTGGAGTCCATCTTGCGCAAATTGCGAAGTTGTGAATATGTTTTCAGATAATGAGCCTTCCTACTTGTCAGCTCACTTGTCATTTTCTGTAATTAATGTTAAGGAAGACTCCTTCCTGATGGTTCATATTACTCATGTACCAGGGAAATTTCTCCCCAGAAATAATTTACATTTATTATCATCAGTCTGTTTGTGTGGTTTATTTCACAGTGGAGTAATTTATTGCAGCACCATTTCGCTCGCCTTGATTAGTCACTCGTCAGACTGAGATGTAATTTTTTTTTTCTTCATATGTCTGGTCCATGGAAATTGAAAGTGTTTTTGGCTCAGCGTGGTACCTTCTCAGCTCGCACCTCTTACTCCTTTTTCTTCCCTCCCCTCCCACCCCCCCACCCCCCTGTGTGTTTGTTTACCTCTTTAGTCTTTGGAAACGCATGTGTTTGCTTTTTATACACACATATATAAAGATGTTCCTCTATCATACTGTAAATCGCAACTATACAAATACACCAGATGTAAAAGTATTAAACACTAACAGCAGCAGTGACTTTCTCTATGGATTTTGAATGGGATTTAAGACTATATCTAGCAGAGAATATAGCCGAGATATAGATGATGGTGCCTCACCAGGCCTCAGTCAAATACTATGCATTTCTACAGAATCACACAAGTTACATCTAACAAAATAATATTTTAATTTATCGTACAGCACTGAATGTACACACAGCATTGGGAATAATGAAATTACACATTTGATTTCTTTACACAGTGAGGTTTATTCCCCTGAGACCCCACAGATAGCAACCAAACAGATTTACCCCACTGTGGTGTGACCATAACTCAAAGAAATATTCATTTAAGACAGATATTTAAATCAGCCTTTCTTAGCTACTAAGCTTTGCTTTTCTTTGTGCCAGTAAATTTATAAGCCCACTTCTTAAATGTATTATTCATTCAAGCATGTAAATAATGCATGCCTGCTTCCACAGTAAATTAACCCTTTACCTTGCCAGGGATACAGGAGTCATTGTTTTGAAAGGCAATTATGTCATTTAATTAATGTTGTAATTAATACTGTAATTAGCTTAAACACCCTGCAACCGGGTGCCACTACTAAGCTGTCTTAATTAAATAGATTGAACGGTTTCATATCTTTTTGCACTGTCACGTTGCAGGGTGCAGGGTAATATGCCATCTTATTTGCACATTTCAGTACAACTTTTTTCAAGGCAAACAGGCATAGTTGTGTGTAATAAAAGGGAAGGGCAGGGCAGAAGCTTTTTTTTTGTCTTTAAAGCTTCTCCTCACAAAGAAAAGTCCTACATTTGGCCAATAATTCCTGAAATACCATCGTAAATCCTCTCTGTGTCTGTGTAACCTGCTTGATCACAATTTGATGCTCTATCACAGCGGGAGCCATTGTCTGCTAAAATTATGAAACAAAATAAATCCAATTCCCCAATCAGCTTTCAAACTAAAGGTAAGGGAGCTGTGCGAGCCGGTGTTTTATTGCTGCGGTACAGCAGCGGGAGCGGGCAGACAGCTAATCTGCTAGTAGAGAGTTTTTATCCTTGCCCATCCTGACAGTGATAGAAAGTGTTTTCCCCAAACTAGAAAAATAGTTGAGAGAGGATGAAATAGCAAAGAGGTCAGTGAATACTGAAGGATTTCCACTCCACTCAACTCCACCGGCTGCAGGTCCGGCTTTGTATTCATGGGCTGTGAGCATCCGTACAGCTCATCTATTGTGCATGTGTATGTCAGGATCATTTTTGAAGCCAGATGCGCTCGGCACTACCAGGAAGCAATAAGGAGGAACTCCCTGCTTGTAAAATTAATTCCCCTTAGTATGTCAGAGTGTGGCTGCAGGTCCTTGGAGTTAGTGGGGAGATATAAGCTGCTTTAATGCACAGGGGTTTTGTTACTGTGGGGGGTTGCATTGTATATCTACTCCCAAGTTGTAAATATTGTATCAAAAATTTGGAAAGCATGAATAATTGTGAACATTTTAAGTGAATTTGCTCCGTGTATCGTGCATGTATCAGTGGATTACGCCGGCTTTCTGTTTGGTTGCAAGTGATTTTATCAATGTCATTAGACCATTCATTGAACTAAGTGAGGAATCCATCAAAAGATGACAGGAAGCTGTAGACTAATGGCTGTTAGGCTGTAATATTCTTTAATATGATTTTTATTTGCCTTAATTTCATCTCCTTTTACACAGGTCCCAAATTGGTGGAGAGCTGCTGAGCACCTGAGCACATTTCTACAGTTTACAGAGATGGGGGGTTTTCACACAAGCTTTGGTGTCCGTGTGGATTTATGCTGGCACAAATCTACAGCTCTCAGTAAACTGGAGTGAGAAGCACATTGTGTGACAATTGCATTTCACTGTGGGGACACATGAAACAAATTAGGATGAGTATATATCATGTCTATGGTGGCAAGTGGGTAAGCAATTTGTGCGCACGTGAAGGATCTGCACCTTTTTTTAAAAAACTCTTTATACCCCTCTGCATTTTGGAGCCACCTTCATCATACACTCCAACACTTCGAATTAAAAATAGCTCAGCAGGTTTCAATTTTGTGCTGACACAAACCTAATTTTACACCTCTTTTCAGTAGTTTCCCCTGTTCTTACACTTCATATCCTCTGAAACAATCAAGCGCGGCCCAGAAATTGCCTGAAACATAACAAAACAAATGAAATGGAAATTAATTTTTTGCAACAGCATTATCTACCCGTGTGACTATTATCTTTGCCTGCTGTTTAACTGGAGCAAAAGGAGGAGATAATTTTACAATTAATGGCGGAGGATTCAGAACCCTAGTGTAATCATTAGATGACACGTCTTGAAGAAATAGCCCTTCATATCGCCTTACCCTGGGCTTCAATAATCTTGACCCTGGGTATTAATGGATGAGTTAATGGCCTGCAGAAATCCTTTAATTTATGCCAGGGTGAATTAAGAATAAGTAATGGATTCTGCTTTTCAAAATGTCCAGACAAGGCATTTCCGTTCAGCCTATCTGAGAAATCAAATTATCATATTATCTCTTTGAATGGGTCTTCTGAACCCATATTTCACAATATCTGATGGAAATAGTTTTGACATTCATTACATGACTGTTGCTTTATTGTGGCTTGCCAGTACTTGCTATGACAAAAGGGGGTAATGATTTTCGTGTCTGCGATGAAGAGAATGGACGTGAAAAAAAAAATAGATCAGAAATGACAAATCAACTTTCAGCGTCCTAATGTAAATACAAATGTAATTATGGAAGTGAAAATTGGTTTGACTCACTCGGGAGAGGCCGCAACCCTTTGGCCCTTTCTTCACAAGAAACCCGCAGAACATGAGATGTTTGTTTTTTTGTTAAATGAAGTGTTTTTTTTACTTCAACTTGTGTGATTAAAGATGCAGAGTTAGTTAAACACTTTATATGGATGACACTCTTTGGTCACTGTCTCATCAAACCTATACTTTATGATCATAGTTAAAGGAACACGCCGACTTATTGGGAATTTAGCTTATTCACCGTAACCCCCAGAGTAAGAAATTAGCCGATACATGCCCTTCTATTTGTGCTGTTATCTTCTGACGGCTCCAGCATTAGCTTAGCCCAGCACAGATCGTGCAGG
Organism: Perca fluviatilis; assembly: GCF_010015445.1. Classification (NCBI taxonomy): domain Eukaryota; kingdom Metazoa; phylum Chordata; class Actinopteri; order Perciformes; family Percidae; genus Perca; species Perca fluviatilis. Next base: position 683,704 of record NC_053117.1, on the reverse strand, counting down.
TAACTGGTTCCAACTAGCCTACTGCTCCACAATAGAAGTGACAAATTAACGCCAACATGTTCCTGTTTACATGTTGTGATTTATTAGTCGCAGTAAAAGACGTAACATGAGACACAGCCATCTTCTAACTGTAAAACAAACCGGGAACTATATTCTCAGACAGGCTTGCTGCGAGCATATCACTCCGCCCAAGTACTATATTCTTCCGCCTGAGAATATAGTTCCCAGTTTGTTTACGGTTAGAAGATGGCTGTGTCTCATGTTACGTTGTTTTTTGTACACGCTGTGACTCTACAAATCACATGTAAATAGGAACATGTTGGTGTTATTTTGTCACTTATTCGGAGCAGTAGGATTACTGGAACCATTCACCTGCCTGTTCTGTGATGGGCTGATGCCGCTGGAGCCGTCAGACAGCTTTACAGCACGCACTGAGATGAGAAGGGTATGTATGGACTAGTCTAACTCTGGGGGTTACGGTGAATAAGCTAAATTCCCAATAAGTCGGCGTGTTCCTTTAAAGCTTTTATAATTCTTGGTAATTTCTTCTTGCTTTTTTGCGCATCCCTAAACATTTTTTCACATCCTTTTCTTATTGTTAAACCGTTATATTGTACATATTTGCTTAGGTTATCATTATCTTTTGCATTCTTTTTTTAATTGCCTTTTAATGTTTATGTATGCACCTAGCCTGGTTGACACTAGACCCTTCTCAGGTGTAACTGAGAGTGGGTCTGGGCAAGCTTCATTCACAGCTCATTTCCAAAGGGGCGTCACCAACGGACGCCGCTCAAATGTCTCTGGGCGCAATTTCATAGTCCTTCAACCAATCAGACCAACGATCTGGGTGACGTAGCAGCGACAGCGGCATCAACGGGTTGCTGCGCTTCGATGGCCGTCATGTTGAATGTTAACAAGAAGCTGCTTGCTGTCGCTGCGCTACTGTCATCGTGTAAAGCCCACCTCAACGGTTGTGACTGGTGCCTCGATTTGGAAAAATTGGAAATGGGCTTGAATGGGCTCTCGGCTAGACTGAATTTTGCCCGAAGTTTGTCAGGGTTTTCCCAGGCTAGTATACACCATCCACCAAGGTAAATTCCTTCTAAGTGTTACTTACTTGGCAATAAATCCAATTCTGATTCCTTCTGCACTTTCATTTTGATTTGTCTTATGATTCGTTCTTGCGATCTTGTGATTAGTTTTTAGTGCTTCATTGTGGATTTTGACTGTGTATATGAAGCTCAGCGTGAATTCTTTCAGGAAGACTTCTAAACTTCATTCACCTCTCTCTCTCTCTCTCTCTCTCTCTCTCTCTCTCTCTCTCTTCTTAAACTGATCAGCTGATTCGGGGCGTTCACTTTACAGTTAAACCAACCAGAATTGGCCATGAATTCCACGAGCCAATCATAGCATTGCATCCCTGCTTTAAATCTGTTCTTCTCTCCGCTGCCATCAGTTGTCATTTCAGGCAAAGCGTGCAACCCTCCTCCTCCCTCTCCTCCTCCTTTCACCTCCGGTCATCGTCATCCACGGCACCCTGGGTCCTCCTCCAGCGGACCGCTCCCTTCAGCTCCTTCCATCCGGTCTTCAGGCTCCTTCACCACCACCAGTGTCTAGGGTTAGGGTTATTGGGGGACATGCCCACTAATGGCTTCTCTACCCCTTCTAAAATTAGTTACATAGCGATGGAGTCTAATCACCAAAGACTCATTTCATATTGTGCATATGTAACAAATTTGCAACGAAGTCTCTCCTGATTAAAATGGACATGTAGCTGAAAAGCAGTCATCGTTCATTTGTATGTTCAGTAGTTCACCTGCTTTAAAAGATGGCGTAACTTCAATGCAAACTGGTTATCGTGCAATTAAATAAATGTTTTGACATAAAGTGAAAATTTAAAATCAACTGACTGGCCCCTTCTCACCATGTTTCTGCAGTCCTGTGTCACAATTACCTTCTGGGCCAAAGCATCAGTGTCCGCCATCAAACGTTCTGGCCAACAAAATCCTGATGTTTCAGCATTTAAATATGTTAAATCACTCTGGCGTTGAAGACTACATTCATTATCTTTATGCCAATGTTGTCCAAACACTGCATTTTATTGCAGTTACCTGTATATTTAACTATAGTTAACTAACATCATGTAGTCACCTGAAACAAATACTGAACTGTATTCTGTTCAACCTGCTTTTTCAGAAAAAGCCAGCAAGCAATATGAAATTCTCTGGCGAGAAGTAGACCTGAAATAAACTTTCCATCTTCTGGCTGATTGTTTCATTATTATTTGTTTTTATGATATCAATATTTCATTTTAATTCCTTCAAGGAACAAAAGTTGGAAATTAGCTTCAGCTTAAATTACACATCCACACATAGGAGTAGAATTTATAGTTAGTACAGTATTCAGTGGTGTAGTCTAGTCCCACTAAGAAAGCTCAAGGATTTCCATATACCAACTTAAAAATGTGCAATGACCTGTAACAACTTACTTTCCATTATATTTTGAATTGTCATCTGTGTTTTCCTTTGCATAAGCTAAATAAAGGTATTTCCACCGTAAATTGGTGCATTAAAGTGTTTCAGAATGCAGGAAATGAAGTCTTTGACGCTCAATATTTCCCCGGAGGAGGACACCCAGACGCCCCACTTTGATATGTCCATTCTGGTCCATATATTTATATAGTACAGTATACCCGCTAAAATATATTAGACTACACCAGTGAGAGTCTTGTATACTAATGTGCGCAAACATGTACTTTATGTAAACACTGCTATTGCTAATGTACTGTGAATGTAATTGCAAATAAGCAAACTATAAAAACAGTATACTGCACATAGGGTTACCAAATGTCCCGTATTAGCCGGGACATCCCTTATATTGGGCTTAATGGATTTGTCCCATATGTGACCTCCCTTGTCCCGTTTGTTGACCGCTAACACTGATCTAACCACCGACTGATACAACAGACACAGCAGCAGTGCTGATCACTGACACCGGTCATCACTGATCCACACAGCGGATTAAACTGCAAATATGGATAAACCTGCAGTAAAGAAAAGTCTGTGCAGCAATAAACCAGGGAAGTTAAAAAGACGTGGGTTAAGACCGTCAGCGGTGACTCAACAAAAGCCTTCTGTACTTTATGTGCAGGGAATTTTCAGTTGGCAATGGAGGTGAGAATGACTTGACTCAACATGCTTCCAATGAAATGCACAAATTAACAAACTATTATTAAACCTACTGTATGTTTCTAAGGCACGAGTTATGTATTAATATTGAATTAAAGTGCTCATGTTATGCTTTTTGGCTTTTTTTCTTTCCTTTATTATGTTATATATCTTTTTTGTGCACGTTATAGGTTTACAAAGTGAAAAAGCCCAAAGTCCACCCCAAAGGGACTTACCAACTACCCCAGAAAACAATGTTCACAAACTGCTCCAAACAGCTCTAATGTAGTCCAGCCTTTACTTCAGAGACAAACGTGGTCACTTTGGAACACACGTTATAATGCTCGCCTAGCTGCTAGCATGGCACGCCCTCATACTCTGCTTCTGACTGGCTAGTAGTCCTTACCTAGGTACTGCGCATGTGCAACTCCCAACAAAGATATAACAGAAGTTAGATGACTCACTCTGTAGCTAAAACAGAGAGCTCAACACACAGGGTGAAAAGAGGAGCTGCAGCAATGTGCAGTACAACAAAAATAGTGTTTTTTGAAAATGAAACCATGTAAACCTATTCTGATATAACCTCTAAATACAATTATGAACCTGAAAATGAGCATAATATGAGGTATTTAAGAGATTAGCTATTATTATGACAAATGGCTTAAAACAATACACTGTATATTCACGTAAAACCATATAATCGCACTGCTGCGGCAGGCAACCTTTTGTCCCCTTTTTCATAGTGACAAAGTTGGCAACTGTGTGTTACTGCACATATACTGAAACCAATGTTTTCAAAGCTGTAAACACATACGCTGTACATTGTGAATACTAATACATTTTCAGTTTCACTCACTCATCGTATTAACAGTGAACATTGGTGAAGAGTTCACTATATACAGTTTATTAGCAGCACAGGTATACTTCTACAATCTAATCTAAATAATTGATTGCAGTCTAATGCTAAGAAGAATACATTACAAAAATAAAGTTGAAGTACAGACAAAAAATAAACACTCTAAGCTTCACAAAGGTATAAGAGGATTTATTGCATTTATTACATTAGATTGTACATGTGTTCCTAATAAACTGATAGCTCGGTGTACATTAATATACTTTAACTTTTACAGACACAGAAGCACACACCTCTGCACATCTCCTCCGTTACACCCCTGTCTGCCTGCTGTGCCCTGTGGATTGAAGATACTCTTGGGGGCTTCACATGCAGCCTTTTGCTTACAGCCAGGGCTGCATTTTTATTGGATGAAGTCATGCATGTGTCACAGCGAAAGAAGAAGTTTGATGTGAGCCGTAACGCTGTCAGGGAGTTGTCCTGCGATGATGAAGTCATCCATACACTTAGGTTATTTTTCTTTAACATATCACTTGGCTCCTCAGGTTGTTCAACATCCTGTAAGTGAACCTGAGCCTCCTCGACCCCCAAACCCTACACACACACACACACACACACACCCACACACACGCACACACACACATTCCAAACTCACACATACTCCACTGTCAAACAGTAACACAACACTGGCAGTTATTTGGGGTTTGTTTGTAATCTTTTCGGGCGCTTTGTCAGGCAGGCACAGTGATATTAGTGTGAGTGCACAAAAGCCCCCGAGTGGTGTCACGCACAATTAATGTCCCCAGGTAGCAACTCCATTAGTCTTATGAACTCAAGTCGCAGTGGGGAATGCTAATGGTGGAGGTGCCGTAGGGCATTAGGAAGGAGTGCAGCCAAAGCTACCACTTTACCCTTCGATTTGACCAGTGTGCACCTCCATCTCACTTTAGAGCCCAACTACCAACACCCCCCAACCTCGACACTTTAGCGAGACACACTGTCAAGTAGCAAGCAGCCTCTGAAGAGTCCACCGGCAATGTGTGCCACTCACTCACACAGCGGTGTGCTGTTCATTTTTTAATGATCATTTATACGTCCCAGCCATCTTATCCAAATGTCTCCAGCGCCATGTATTGTGTCACTCCAACTGAGCCTTTTGAAAGTCCATATTTTCAGTTCTATGTGACAAAACCCCTACGTGGTTAATCATTGTCAGCTTTCATAAATGTTGACTTCCATCTGAGCAGCCTCAAATCCCACACGGTGACGTGACCTCCTCCACCACAGATCCCCAGCCTGACCTTGCTGGTGTAGAAGCATGGAGCGGTTCATTTGATCTAACAGGCCTGCAGCTGAGCTAAAACCCAGCGGTGAGGCCTGCCTGCTCCCCCTGCTCCATGCCCGCTCTAGCATGGATGTATTTAGGAAGCCTGGTAGCTACCTTTACATCACAGCTCAATAGCATCGTGTTGCCTGCGAACCTACATGTCAATTCCGTGTCACACAGTCCGCGGAGCGAAAAAAGAGGTAGAGGTGGTCTGTGATAAAGAGCGAGCTGACAGAAAGCAGAGCGATAGAGAGAGAAGCGCCGGTAATTTTGGTAGAATGAACCCACATCGCCAAGCAACCCCCATCCAGGCATGAAAAACACAAGCCTGCCATGACAGTGACTGCAAACGGAGAGAAGTCACTCTGAGCCTATTCACAGCCTTCATTACATTATCAATTACAGATTATAAATGTACTCCACATGGCCTGGTTCTCCGTGCCTTACTCCATCATGTTGTGCCGTCATCACTCAAACTGAGGCCCACACGGTAAGGCCGGCGGAGCTCTTAGGTTCCTAGGCGCCCTCTCACCGTTGCTATGGAATGCAGTGGCTGTTTTATTGCTTGTGGCAGTAATTGCACTTACATTTGACGGCCTTTTGTTGAGATAAACCCCACAGCTGGCTCGCTGTTAGACCCTGCTGGAAGCCAATAGAGTCACAATGCTCTTTAAACATGTGTCAACATACCAACTTAGCGCCAAATGCACATGTTTTACCTGCTGTGTGTGTATTGTAAAGATAATAGTTTGCTAGCGTGTGTGTCCTTCTTTGAGTCAATGATTCCTCTGCGTTAAAGAGTCTGCTGCAGTCATTTACTGGAAGGATCAGAAAGCAGCTGTTTGAAGTCCACATCTTTGATTTTACGGCCATCCTATGAATGAGACGAGCAAGTGTTCTTATTGATTTGCACATTAAATATATTAGTAATAAAACAACATCCTGCTGCAAACCAATTGTAAAATCAATAGTAATTGGAACCAAAATATTATGAGTTCTTGGTCTGCAGTCTTATTGTCTCTATAACTGACCAGTGAAATCCTGTACGTTTGCGTGATAAATGCGATAAATATTGATGACAATGTCAAATTAATGTATGGGTGTAATTCTGAGAGCCTAAATACAAATTGAATAAACTCTGGAAAGATGGTCTGTGATGGAAAAACAGGAGGTTAACAAACCAAACCAGAGCGGAACTTGTTGAACTTGTACAGCTACTCTTATTGATCCACAGAAAATGAGAAAATTTAAGAGGGAAATACAGTTTGGAAATCAGATGAGATCACACTTAATACGAACTGTTAGCACCTGAACACTATATTGTAAAACTTGATGTTATCGACTCCCGGGCTTAGCTCTGACGACATGGGAGACACTTTCTAAATATAATAACTTGTTCACATCCTTGGGTAAGAAAATAATGCTTATATACATCCAGTACAGCTCATCATTAGACATGCACTATCTGACTTTTTGGCAACTTGAAGGCATCAGAAACAAGTTGTGACTGTAACACTGACATGTCATCACCTGTTAAGTTGATTTGGTTAGAGTTGCTTATTTACACATCCAGCACCAGCAATTATGGTTAACATTCATTTTCAGTTGTGTTTTAGGCCACATGCAAATATAAAGATTCTCTCTCTCTTTTAGCTCTGTTTTTGGTCTCTACCAACTCCTTAGGTAAATATTTGGCTCTTTAGCTGCTAAATCGTCGTATTAGTTCATCAGATAGCTGCTTACTGTGTCTGTCTGCTGTGATGAGGTGCTGAGCTTTACATTTTGGGAGACAAGCTGATTAACTTTATTGCCAAGAGTTGGCAGATTAATACTACCCTCACATCTCTTCATAAGCCTATCTGGAGGTAGCAGTCTTGGCTTAGGTTAACTTAGCAGGGTTAGCTTAACAAGTTTGGAACATAATCCTTGTAAAACCAGAAATGGTCTTTAAGTTTAATCAAACAAGATATAACATGTTAATTAGTGAGCTTTAGATGTCCTGATAGGCTGATTTTGTTACTTTTCAACAGAGCCAAGCTGGCTGTTTCCTTGTTTCTAGTTTTCATGCTACGCTAAGCTAACTGGCTACTGGTGGGAGATTCATATCTAACATTGTATTCTTCTCATCCAAATTGAAAATAAAAAGTTGAAGATTTCCTTTAACGCTAAGATAACAGTGTGATACAAACTGCAGTGTGTGCTACCTGACTTTCTTGGATCTCTGTGTAATGAGCCTAAATTATGCACACATTTTTTAAACAAATTGTAGCCTGTCAGGACCTATCTAGACACCAGGAATTATCTTTAATGTTTTGATACTCTTAACACTTCTGGTAAAATAACTTCTTTTACAGGCTATATTATGCATGTACTGTTTCTACACATCAGGGTTTCTTTACCTGAGAGAATGTGTGAAAAGAAGTATATTTTTAATAGAAACAACTGAGACACTGCTCCTTTTATACTCTGGCTCTCCTCTGGTGTGGGATCCTGTGGAGCAGGAAAACAAAGCATGAGGTGTGTCTTATTCTCCATAGAGTGCCCTGGGGCCAAAGAAGTGAGCTTGCTGCCATCCTGGAGGCTTTGAGTGCTTTATAACAGCGTACACAAAGGACTAGCTTCCCACAGCCCGGTCATTAACAAGTGGGCAGCAGTGAAGGCAAAGCCGGAGAGGGGCCTTCCACTGTCCTGCCACCACACCTGCTTCCACATTCGCAGAGCCAGACCGGCCCAGCATGAAGGATGACTTGTAGTGCGCTGAACTCCAGGGAAAGCAAGCCGCCTCTACTGTCTTGTTTGTTTGATAATTCAAGAGTTTCTGACAGCAGTCTACAGCTCAGGACCACAAAGAGCTGGATTCTGCAGCTTTGTCATCGTCAGTCCCATCAGTAAAGCAAGCAGGACTTTAACAAGGAGTTTTCTTTTATACAACAATAACAGCAATAACAACTTAGTTTACAGTTTTAGTACTGTACTTTTTGTCACTGGTGAGCATTAAAGACACAAGTCTGATTTGGCTAATTCAGCCAGAGAGCTACTGTAACAATACAAATGTCACAGCCGTGTATTACATAAACAAACTGCAGCTAGAATAGCCCTAACCATGGGTGTAACTTTGGTTTGAGAAGTGTGTGTGTGAGTGTGTGCGTGTGTGTGTGTGTGTGTTTGGGGGGGGTCTAGGGGTCCTCTGCCAGAAAAATGATCTGATTTGAATCCCATTTCCTGCATTTCTACATACATTTATAAGGAGTATGATGATATATATAGACTCCAGGGAATAATGAAGTCGACCATAATGAAATTAGGCCAGAAAGAATAGTACTAAAGAAAAATATGTCTTACTTTCTTTATTGCTTAAAATAGTGGCCAATCACCGTGACTTATACATCAAATAATATCAAACTAATTAGAAAGTGGAGGGGGGGCAAAAACAGGATTTTGAAAAGAGGGGGGGATATATTTAATGTGATCTTTATCTGGTGTTAGTTATTCACTATGTAGAATAACATACTGTAGATTGCTTTGTCTTTGAATTTTGGCAAACAAAACAAACATATTTGTTCATGCATAGCCCACATTACATTTAAAACATGAAACACAAAGGATATACGTTTAATTTATCTGTTTTAATTTATCTATTTTCCCTCTGTTAATGGGCACACATGGAAAAAAACACAAATGTATTTGCCCAGCCAGATAACTATAGTTATGTTTATTGTGACAGTGACATTACATTATGTTGCATTTTTCTGAATGGTATCATGATATACAGTATTTGAGGTATACACTTAACAACAACACAATAAATAAACGGTACATTCCTCGTACAGACCTTCCTGTAGCAAACATGAGTTCCTCTTCAGAATGACGGATGGGAACATGAAAGGCAACATTTACTTTTGTCCAGTTTGGATCAAATACCAAACCTGCTATTTACTCAGTGAACAATGTCAGCAGACACAGACACATCACAGACTGGACTGGACTAAATTTTGATGGATGTCAGTTGGGACTTAGACTTCAAGTGAACGTGGATATGTGACATTTACTTACAGAGACTGCTCGCCGGAAAGTCGCAGTGTTATGTAAATAGCACACCTGTCTGCTCTTTGACGTGCCTGGCTTATGAAAAATCTGTCTTTTTGGGGTCGAAGTATTGTAAAAGCATAGCATTTTGTACCATCGTTGAGAATATTCGGTAAGGGACTGTATGAAAATTATTAGGGGAAGGGAGGGGGGCTGAACTTTATGTTTCACTTTAAAAAAAAAGCAAGGACTTCCCCAGCATTGTTAATATTTTCTTTGACACTTAAATTGTAAAATAAACTGCAACACAGTATCTTACTGTAAATATAGTTTATAAAATGATATAGGAAACCCATCAGGTCTGGGTACTGGTTACCACTTCTCATTTGCATGATATAGGTCGATCTTCTTTTTCTCGTTCGCTAATAATTGGAAAGTCCAATTTATCCAGAAAATTATCTATTTCAGTTTTAAGACTAGACGTTGAAGTGTAAAGTTCTTCGTAGGATTTCCTAAACTGCAACACAGTATCTTAACAAATAAAGTTCATTTGCATAATTCATTTCACAATAATAATCAAAAGAAGGCTAAGCAGACTATTAAAATGCTATACCCTGATTTGAACCTTAATACACACATATAATAAATAATAATGGTTACTTTATTCACCAATGCACACATTAGAATTAATAGAAAACTATTATTGCCGCTCGATTTTTGAATAAAAAAGGATTCCAAATAAACACTGTCACTGAATAATGTTAACTGCTAATTTATGAAACGCTCCGATGGGTCATAGAGGCTAGGAATAAATTACCAATATTTCTGTATGGTTTGGAGGACTTGTTGGATATAACAGTAACATATATCCAAATCTTGTAACGTATCTCTTTATTCATTATCTTGCGGTTGACAGTATTTGCTGTGTAACGTTCCATCAGTTCATCAGCCCTGATAGTACCTATGACAGCACTTGTGATTGACATATAACGACCCACAATGTCTAGTGGCACTGCTCGATTTTTATCCCTGCTCTGTATAGCTGTAATAATGTCTATTAGAATTCCAATATGCATTAACAAAGACAAATGCTGTCATTCTCCATCACAGTCAAGTTTTCATACTGAATACAATCACTCTCACTTCCTTCTCCAGGTACATCCTCTCTTTGAGGAATAGTGAAATATGAAAAATAGCTGACAAGGTGGTGATAGATCACAAAACCATCAATTGTATGATGAGTCCCTTCGCAGGCAAGCCAGTCAGAGACATTTACATTGTTAATACCGTGTAATAATCTACAGCACAGGCATTGAATAGCAGTTAAAACAAGAATGGACTTTTTACTTTTCCAGCCAGTGAAGCTGTATTGGCTTTACACAATAAACAATGAGCTCTCTTTGCTGTAATGGCTCTTAGGTGCCCCACTTGTGTCTCTCTAATTACTTTGGTTTCATCAGGTCCTACAGAAATCTCGTGAAGAGGAAAAATCCATACTCGATAACAATGAAAAATTCATATTGTTTTGTTTCCCATCCCTCTCTGCTCTCTCTCTCCCCTCCTCTCACTCACTCACTCACTCACTCACTCACTCCACTCACTCACTCACTCACTCACTCACTCACTCACTCACTCACTCACTCACTCACTCCCTGCTCTCTCTCTCTCTTATTCTGTGATATATTTAAATGTTAATAACCATTCATTCCTGACACCCTATCTACCAAGCCCCAAGTTTAACAGGAAATCTATTTAATCTGAAGAATCTCATTACACGATCATGGCAGCAGCTAAAGCCCTGACTATTGTCGATAGATGGGAGGTACGAGGGGGAGGGAGCTTTTTTTTGGGGGGGGGGTGCTTGCAGAGAAAGAAGATGATGCGCAGAGAGAAGAAAAAAAATGAATTCAGCAATGGATATTTAATTTAATCATTGTGCACGAAGCGACATAAAGGAGGCATAAAGAGTATTGCTTCTTCCTTCATTTAGGAAGATAATGATTAAATGTTTTCTATTGTGCTGTACAGCTGAAAGCTTTAATCATTCCCAGAGCCACAGAGAAGAGGCAGAAAAAGAAAAAACATCACACCCTTTAGTGCATTTGACAGCATTCTAAATATGAACTTCTTTTAAGGCCATTAAAAGATTATCACTGATTTGACAAAATGTCTGTTCAGAGCATTAGCCACAGACGGTTCCCCCAAAACCCCTCAGAACACCATCCTCCGAGCTTCTATTATCTCATCCACCCAGCACTATTTAATTTCATTTCCATGAATATGCAATGAATTTAATTTTGAACACTATTTTCATCTGCTCCTGTAATCACAAAAAATGCCAGTGTAATTAGTTTCTAATTACTTGGTGTAATTGTTGTAGTAATCATTTTAATTACCTAAATTCAGAGACATTAGATGCTGAAAGGAAAATAATCTGCTTGTACCTCCTACTGTGTCTCTCATTCCTCCAGAGTTTGATATCTAGATTTTTGACATAGGCTGCTTCACAGTCAAAGACAGAGGCAACAGAGGGCTGCTGTGCATGGATGTTTTACAGCACATGATAGGGAAGGCATGTACTGTATAGGAGGGAATGTGAGGGAGAGAGAGAGAGAGAGAGAGTGAGAGAGAGGATGGGAGAGACAGAGGCAGACAGACGGGACCAGACTTACATTGTAGCATCTCTGCAATCTGCTCTGTGGAAATTTGCATGCCCCGAAAAGCCATTAAGTTAAAATATACAGTTATTGTACCTTTCTGGGACCGGCGCCATACAAATGCTTATTGCATGTGCTTATAGCTCAGTCTACCAGATGGTAAATCATGAAATTTTATGAAATTATTGCACCAGTGAGGTGTTTTGAAAAGGAGCAGCTGTGAGGGAGATGGGACATTATAAACACTCACAGGTGTTCTGTCTTTCCCCACCGCCAGCCACAACATAAAAAATTAAATTATAAACAAACCAGCAAATGTTGTAATCTCCTTCACAGATACACTGCTTACAGGAGAAATTGCTCAAACTAAGCTAAGAATTTAATTTTAATTTGCATAAAATATTTATTGTGGCTAAAACATTTCATAGCTTGTCTGCCAAGTTGGGAAATTGGCGAAATGTACATTCCACTAGCATCTCAGTGCCATGGATGAAGATCCATTAGGGAAGGCTCTAATGGGCACTTCACCCAAGCACATATGGGCAAGTACACCTAATAAGAGGGAGCTGGTCAGTGCCAAACACCACAACAAGCTTGTGTTTCTCATTAAGATTTTATTCCTTCCTTAGTATTTAATTAGCTAGTCTAGCACAGGGACCAAGGAAGATAGCTTCACATCCACTATGTTGCCACCTTCCAAGTCTCCAGAATGTAAACTGGAGGTCTCCTGCTCCCTGGTTTACAAGTAGTGTATCATATCAAGAGTACTTGTTGCTTGGAATAGAGTCTGATCCTCTGCAGAAACCCAGTGGCTCTGAGGTACAATGTGCAGACTTGGCTTCCCTCAAAATAAACCGATTGCTACATTAACATACAGATGCATCTTCGCCTTGTGATCAAGTGGGGTTTGAGGCCATGGCTGACAGAGGGGAGACGGGGGCTGGTTGTAACAAAGGGATGGTTGTAACAGCACCACTTTCCCCAAGAAGGGTTGAACTGAGAGTCATGAGATCAATTTCATATATGACCACTTCCTTTCTGACCTTGCGTGTGAAATTCCATAGCTGTATATAGAAGTGTGCAGATTTTACAGCCAAAACACAAGTACTGATACTGTTGAAGTAAGAATTTTGTAACTTGGATTACTTGGAGTAGTCTCTTAGGTCAAATGTGAGGTATGTCATCTATGCTAATATCAATCCACCTTCTACAGCTAGCCAAACAATGGCTGACAGGGGTGGAGATGGTTATAACTCCTTTTATAATTTACCCGCTAATGACACACGTGCATATAGACATTCATATGTAGAGAGCCATACATATAGTGCATTATGTTCTAGAATAAAGATCTTTGAGTTCCTTTTGTTCTTTGTTGACCACTTGGGGAAGTTGTGGTATGGTCTCACCACTCGCCAAGTCCAAAGGTAACAAAATTCGTCTATCAGCACTTCTAAATCTCATAAATGTGTTGGATTGTTTACTGTAAGTGTGAAAACAAGAGCTGCTGTATGTGGAGACTGTAAAGTTCCATTTTGTAAAACCTCTTTTGCTCAGAATGTTTTTTCTGTGAAAGGAGCCAATCTGTGGAACTGGCTTCCTACAAATATAAAGACTCTAACTAAATTGTCCACCTTTAAAAAACTATCAAAAGCATGGTTCATACAGCAGCAGCAGTGTGATCATGCCATATGAAATGTATAGCTGTGTGTATGTGAGGTGTGCATCTGTGTGAGTTCGAGTGAATGTGTTTATTTACTACACTTATTTTTAGTGCTGTTAACTGGTTTCTGGACTTTTTATTGTATTCACTGTAAAAAATGTAATTCCTTTATTATTTTAACTGTTAAAAACCCTTCCACAGCTCACGGTGGATTCATATACTGTACAGATGTGACAGTGGCATCAATCTTCTCTTGGCAAGAAAGTGAATAAAACTACTTCCCAAAATGTAAATATTCAAGTGGCAAGGTTAGCTCTGTTGATAGAGCAGGCGCACATATATAGAGGTTTACTCCTCGACGCAGTGGCTGCGGGTTTGACTCTGACCTGCGGCCCTTTGCTGCATGTCATTCCCCCCTCTCTCCCATTTCATGTCTTCATCTGTCCTGTGGAAATAAAGGCCTAAAAATGCCCCCCAAAAAATAAATGTATATATATTCAAGACTATTTCTGTAACAGCATGGATTCAACATTTCCAGACAAGTAGGTGAAAAACAAATATTTTGGATGTTTAAGAACTCTCAAACGTCAAATTATACTTAAGTGTAATCATTCACATCTGTGCTCTAAGAACTTAATGTCACTCTGAGTTGTTTTTGGGGTACTTCACCATCATTTACCCATTAAAACATGTATTTATTGTGTATGACAGGGCCTGTAACATATTCAAATGGGATGCATGTGTATTCTTTCTCTGAAAAGGCTGGTGCCTGGACTCAGAGTTGTGCTGCAAGGGTAGCTGGGATAGTCATGCATATTCAAATTCACTGCTGGACATGGCTGCCCTAAATAGGCGAAGAGCGTGCAGCACTCAAGGGTGGTTTGTTTTCCATGTGTTTTTGTCTTCTTCGTCTTCTTCTTCTTCTTCTTCTTCTTTTATCAAGCACCTCCAGCACATTCTGATCAAGGCCCTTCCAGTCATTTATTTCACATTAGCTGTAGGCCCAGCACGCCCCTACTACCTATCAGCATCACAGTTGAATGGAGCAGTGCTTGAAAATCAAAGAAGGGATTAAGCAACATAGAAGTTCCATCTATCTACTATCTATCTATTTATCTATCTATCTATCTATCTATCTATCTATCTATCTATCTATCTATCTATCTATCTATCTATCTATCCATCGATATATATGTTTTTGTTTTTTGTTTTCAGCAACTTCAATTTCCCACATGAACATTTGTACCACTGGTATCTGATTAAATCGGGGGGTAAAAAACAAAACAAAATTAAAAATGTCGTCTTGAGTAAAACCAGAAGTTTAACAAGGTCTAACATTACTCCGTACGAATCCGAACCAACTCTAGACTTATTGTTCATTTAATTGCAGCAGCATTATTTTACTCCTGAGAGGATAAACAAGGACACAATTATTCTCTGAATAAACAAGTTGAAATGATGGATAGAATACGAGAGTGTGTGGCCGATCCTTTAGGAGGAGAAAAGCACATTGTGGCATTTTGTTTATGAGGTTTTAAAACGGAGCAGCTTCTCACACCACCAAACAAAGCCTCTCTCCAGGAGAATCTCATTATGACTCGTAATGACAAATTCACCCTTTGCAATTATTTGCTGCCATTTCAAAGCTCTATCTTGTGGGGAGAGGGTTCAGTTTGTGCTTGGTTGGCCATAAACCTGGTGAGGTAGCAGGACGGTGATATACTTTCTATTGGCAACATTGCTGACAAAAGAAATGGTGTACACGGGACATCAGTGCTGTCCTTGTCTCGGCGTGTAGAAACTAACTGCAGACCTGTTTGAAGTGGTGGGCAGAACTTTTCTTTAGCTCTTTTACATTTCAAATATTTAGCGAGACGATAGAAATTCTCTCACAAATACAAATCTTAACAATACCCGTGCTACACGCTAATGGCGAATGCAGAATATGGTAATCAAATGTGCTTGCAAATTACCTCAAACTCATCAACAAGAGCTTTTAATGAAATAACATCCCTATATGAACACTGGGAGAGAGTGAAAAGTGAGCAATGGCTTTTCAGGGTAGGTTGAATTTTTAATTGCCTGTCGGGAGAATATTAGATAAAGCTTGATTAGAAATAAATTGAAAATCTCTGCTGAATGCATCTACTGATAGACACACTAAAGGAGACAGGCAAGGAAGGCAGGACATCCATAAAAATAAAAAATAAAGCCTTGGAGGACATGGAATGATGGGAATGGATTGATTTACTATCTGTTAGTGGTTTTCTTTTCTTAATATCTTAATAACCAGCTTTCACACATGCACACCACAATTACAGAAAAGTGTATATGGTCTATATGAAGTGACGGCACCCTTATGTCAGGTACATGCACTCAGATGCAAAGCCATTATACATTTCAGTGTCCAAACGGCTAAAGTCTAACACTGTTGTAACCTGATGATTTGGCTGGACGTTGATGAGAGCTTCACTGGTCTGCTGCTCTCTTCCCGTACATATGTCTCTCTCATGCAGGTGTCTGACCTTTGACCTCTCATTCTGATTTATCCTGCATGTCTGCAGTCATCATTGCTTCCTGGGCCACTGGTAATACTCAATTAAACCCAAAGGTCTACAGGATGAATCAGACTGGGGGGGAATTTGAACTCCACTGGTGTAATTTCCACCTCTGCCTCACATTAATCTAATGGCCAATATCGATACTCCAATATCTTACATATTCATTTAACCTCTGATAAAAGCAGTGAGTCACACCACATTTCTTCCTATTGACTGGATAACAGGAAGTTAACATAATCCATATCTCATGGCTGTTTGGTTCTAGGTATTTAATTTTGCTGCTCATTTCAAACTGTAAACCGTACAATTGTTGTGACATTTTATTAGGTAATAATTACTTTTGTTTGTCTTGGAAGCTTATGAGGAAAATATTGTGACAGTGACTTTTAAATGTTGCGTTTCTTTCAATAATACTAGATTTTTTTAATGTAAATCAGAATTATTTACACTGATGGTCACTATTTTTTAAAGCAAAGCAAATGTTTCCCTGCTTCTCAGGTAGCCATTGATTTCCAGTCATTCAAATAAGTGGCTTTATTTTTTGTCAACATTACTTTATCGTGTGGTAATGCAGCTCAACGTGCAGAAGGATGTAGAACCGCTGCATTAAATCACAGAGCTTTCATGTTCTTTCTGCTGAGAAGCTTCGACACCCCAGATGGCGAGGGTCAACGGCCAGAAAATGACACCCAAAGTCACACCGCAAGTAAACATGGAGGTTAGGAAAACAGATAGTTTGCTAAACTTGTATACAATTAGCTTTAAAGTAGCATTCATGATGTACTGTCACAACAATAAGTGTGTGAATGAAAAATAAAAGACAAATTGCATGTTTTTGGCCAAAGGTTGCTAACTTTCCCAAAGTAAAAAGGAATATGATACATTCACACTGTGATATTTTAATGTCAGTCTTTTACAGCAATATAACTCCTGCACACTGTCTTGCTTTCTGGCTTTCATTTAAAAGGCCTATGATATTCCTTAGGTAATATAGACATGCAGTACAATAAATATAGATGCGGGGTATATTATCCAATCACAAGATCACAAAAAACAATCGGTGAATGAAACACTTTGACATGACACACATATTGTCAACACATTCAATATAAACATAATATATCAAGAGCACTGTTAAATCAGTGAGTGCAATTGTGATTTATCTTTTGAAGTGGAGGAAAATGTGAAGTAGAATGTCTTTCTTTGGACATGAGCTTCAATTGCCATCTGCCGTCATAGTTGACTGTTAATGGATGTATATAGGCCTACGCAGGATGCGATTTGTGGAAAAAAGCAGTATGGGGGGGGTTATACATGCACAACAAAACAAAACATGCAAGAATTAAATCCCCCTTTCAATACCATGGATATAGTGCGACTCGGCCAGCCATGCCAAAACACTGAAATGTGCACTCCTATATTGAATGGAAAATAATCTCAAAATGAAATAGCACAACGTGGTGTCAACATAATAAACAGCGCTTTCAAGAGTTCACTTCGCAACCAAAACAAAATACTTTCACCCAGGAAACGCTCATTTTAATCCAAACCACGATCTTTTTCCTAAACATAACTAGTCCTTTTGGTGCCTAAACTTAACCGTTATCGCCGCATGTACTGAAAAAATTGAATCATTGGCTTTAATTAAATTTATTAAGGCAACCGGTTCCACGTATTTTTATTCGGTTAGTTAAAAGCAAAAATATTAAGGTCATTTAATTTAACTAACTTATGTTACAGTAACACAATGATTGTAAATTCAGCTAATTAAAATGTTTTACTTCTGATCAACAAGACATATTTAAGCTTAAACAAATTAAGACAGTTATGTTATATTAATCTAAATAATATATGTACAGGCTACATATTTTACATTTGTCAATTCAGCATATATCTCATTTGTAGTCATAAATAATAATAATAAATGCCAATAATAATAAATAATACATTTAACCCTCATGCCCTCCTTAAAAAAACTTACTCTCGACACCTTCGAGGCAAAAATGTCCACGCACACAAAAACTGTTATTAAATCATCATTTATCAATATTGTTTTCTGCTTTTTTTTCATAAATCACTTAAACAACTTGTAACCTAATCAAAACTACCAAACATTCAATCATTTTCAGGATTTTAACCCTTTAAATGCCAGTTTATGTATTTGAAGTATTTCATTTTTTATTACAAAAAACACAAAAAATGATTTTTTTTCCATATAATGAATAATATCTAGATTTGGCTTTGGTGGGGATTAGAGGCTTGGATATGTCAAAGATAAGCAACAAAATTAATTTGATTGCATTAGTATTTTTACATAGTTCCAGATACTCCCTTTCGACACCTTCGAGGCAAAAATGTACATGTCCAAAAACCTGTTATTAAATCATCATATATCAATATTTTTTTCTGCTTTTTTTTTCATAAATCACTTAAACAACTTCTAAATTGCTCAAAACTACCAAACATTTAATCATTTTCTGGATTTTAACCCTTTAAATGCCAGTTTTAAATCTTTGAAGTAACAATTATTTATGAAAAACCCAACAAAAAAATAAAATAAATCATAGGGGAATGGGGCTTTGGTGGGGATTAGAGGCTTGGATATGTCAAAGATAAGCAACAAAACTTATTTGATTGCATTAGTATTTTTTATGTAATTCCCTCTGGACACCTTCGAGGCAAAAATGGCCCCATTGACTTCCATTATAACCACATGTTTTGATCTCACTGCCTTTACAGTATAAAACCATGCATTCTGTAATGTCAGCATTTCATTTGGAAGAAAACTAGTCATATTTGACATTTTTACAGTATTTCACCAGATTCAACCATTTTGCCCTTGTAGGCCGATGCATGAAATTATAGTTATATTATGGAGCTGTGTGTGTGTATGTGTGTGTGTGTGTGTGTGTGTGTGTGTGTGTGTTGTGTGTTTGTGTGTGTGTGTGTGTGTGTGTTTTGTGTGGTGTGTGTGTGTGTGTGTGTGTGTGTGTGCGTGTATGTATGCGTGTGTGTGTGTGTGTGTGTGTGTGTGTGTGTGTGTGTGTGTGTGTGTGTGTGTGTGTGTGTGTGTGTGTGTGTGTGTGAGAGAGTTTGCGTGAACCTGTAAGCAAGCAATGATCATTTTAGGGCTGAAAAAAGGCATCTTTTGAAGGATGCATTTCATGTGTCTTTGAAGACGTGCTTGAATAAAAACATTGTCTCCTGCATGTGCTGTAAACTGGCGCTTATCATTTCAAATGGTTTGTGGGACATGGTGGCCCTGAAGACTGGTCTCCCACTATGGACATCCCACAGGCTCCGGGTGGATTCCCCTTTGGACCGGTACACACCAGCCAAGTGTGAAGTCCCATGTATGTTCAAATCTCTTGAGCATCCACATCACTCCATCCTGAGATTGAACACCTCCCGTGTAGGTTTGTCATTTCCTGAATCAGCTGGATCAAGTCAAGAGTGAAGAAAAGGTGGAAAGAGGATGCCACATCATGGATTCTTGATATGGCATATCTCCTGGGCTCTGGCATCATGCCGGTCGGTGCTTGAATGTTGCGCAGCGTCTCAGTATTAGATGGAGACCAGACTTGCCAATTCTTCACTGTCCATTCAATGTTAGGATGGACAGGATCTTCAGTGTCCTCTCCACTTTCAGAGGAAGGGTTAGAGGCACTCACAGAGTTGGAGGACACCAGTGACCATTTTGTCAGACTCCAGAAACTTGTGTCATCTTCAGATGAGTCCTGCAGTTGGCTGGAAGATAAAGGCTCCTTCTCTCTGCTCCAGGTCTTTCTCCTTCTCTAGAGCCAGGTGCATAAACACACTAATAGTTGTTTCTGTTTACAACAAATGCAGGAAACAATGTTTTTATTCAAGCACGTCTTCAAAGACACATGAAATGCATCCTTCAAAAAGAAGCCTTTTTTTCACCCAGATTTACACAAACTCTCTCACACACACACAACGCATGCATGCACACACACACACACACACACACACACACACACACACACACACACACACACACACACACACAACACGGCTCCATAATATAACTGGCAAAAGTAAGGTGCGGCTTTTTCACCACTAAAATTATCATTGTTTGTTTACAGATTTACTTCCACTATCTCTGTCCTGTCCATACACACACATACATATTTCCATACATACATACCTTACTTATAACAAACACACACACACACACACACAAACACACACACACATACACACACACATATACACACACACACAAACATCAAACACATGCATGCGATGCTTGGCGTCAATACACACACACACACAAGCTCCATAATATAACTATAATTTCATGCATCGGCCTACAAGGGCAAAATGGTTGAATCTGGTGAAATACTGTAAAAATGTCAAATATGACTAGTTTTCTTCCAAATGAAATGCTGATATTACAGAATGCATGGTTTTATACTGTAAAGGCAGTGAGATCAAAACATGTGGTTATAATGGAAGTCAATGGGGCCATTTTTGCCTCGAAGGTGTCCAGAGGGAGTATCTGGAACTACATAAAAAATACTAATGCAATCAAATCAGTTTTGTTGCTTATCTTTGACATATCCAAGCCTCTAATCACCACCAAAGCCCCATCTACATATTATTCATTATATGGGAAAAAATCATTTTTTGTGTTTTTTTATAAAAAATGACATACTTCAAATACATAAACTGGCATTTAAAGGGTTAAAATCCTGAAAATGATTGAATGTTTGGTGGTTTTGATTAGGTAAGAAGTTGTTTAAGTGATTCATGAAAAAAAAGCAGAAAAAAATATTGATATATGATGATTTAGTAACAGTTTCTGTGTGCGTGGACATTTTTGCCTCGAAGGTGTCCAGAGGGTACAAAATGAATCATTTAAGTTTAAAAGACATGTAAGAGTAAAAAACACTGGATTTAAAAAATTTGACTGAAAAGAAGGATTCCTACAAAAGTTCATGCCATAAGAAGTAACACAGCAAAAATGATCACAAAATGAAAAAAAAAAATTGAGAAAAATGTACAAAAATGACCGAAGAGGGCATGAGGGTTAAGTTCAGTTAATGAAAACATTAGGTTTTCATCTAATATAAGTTTTACTATTTACTTTGACATAATTAAAGTTTGTCAACAGGTTCCACATGAATGAATTTGGTACACCCAAAAAATAAAATCTTATTTCCTTTATTCACCAACACAGCAGTGATTCAGTAACATTTTGGTGCAATTCTATACACTACAGTAACATTTCAATGCATGTACACATTTGTAACACATGGAATTACAGCTGCAAATATTAGTCGATTGATTGATAGCAAATATATAAATAATTCACACTTTAATAAATAACTCACTTTTTACAGTTTAATAAAAATATTTTACAGTTTTCAAATTTGTTTACAAAATAATAGTCTCTCCATCTAACAACCTTGCCACTGGAAACTTTATTTTAGATGTTAACACTTTAATAAACATCTACTCTCTGTTAAAGTAGTATTTCTTTAACGGGTATATGAAAGATGGTCTGATGATTGAACGTCCTTGCAGTTGTTTTTGATGCAGCTTAGTGTTAAAACATTCACAAAATATCCATAGTTATATATCAACTTTTTTTGCGCAGAATGGTCTCAATTCTACATCACTTCTCTAGTAGTGACACTCAACTACCACTTTTCATGTATGGTAAGTTTTTCAAAAGTTTGCAAAGAAATTGGTTGTTTTCCTCAAGTGTAGTTTCTCTGCTCTATTTTCAAACAGGTAATAATTTTTTTCAGTTTTGGCCCAAAATATTTCTCCTGTTCTATGGAACATTCAGCATCCAAATCAGTGATTGTCTCATTTGTACAGTTAGTTAATGAGCAGCTGTACCTTGGTTGAGAGTCTGCAAGCATCCATTAGAAGGCAGAACTTTTGAAGTACTTCAAAGAATGCTTTCAGTCTGTTAGGATAACTGAGGGCACATGCAGAGGCAAAGTCTCCCAAGTCGTGCAGAACTTCAACACCCTGAATCACAATTCCAACATCGGCTGGAGGAGTGGTGGTATCACCTCCCTTAACATCAATGCTGTAGATACCAAAGGTGACTTCTCAAGCTCCCTCTCAACAGCTGTACCATCGGCTTCCTTTACAGAGGAGAAAGAACAAGGAGAAAAACAATTATATTAGAAAATGTTTCACCTACGCAATTCAGATTTCCTGTATATAATACATTTTAATAGCATCACACCTTAAACAGTATGTGTATAAATAATACGATGAAGTAATGCTGGGTGATTGTAACAAACTAGAGATCATTTTTATCATTTACATTATTTAATAAAAACTGACCAAGCACTTTATTAGGTAGGGCAATCTAATGAAATCCAACAGCTCTGCTATAGATTCTCTTTAACTATAATTAGATATTTTCAGTCTTTGTTTACATTGTCTTCCTAATATTCTCATGTAGGTAGACAATAATAATACTAAAACATTTGTACATTAAAACTGTACATCGCCAACACCCACTACAACCTCAGTAATTAACTGGAAGTAAAATTATCACCTCACTGTTAAACTTTGAAAAAAACTCTAGATGTACAAGTTTAATACAATAATGTGTACACAAACCCACACCTCACATTTCTATAAACATGTGAATTGGATGACATCTCAAACAAGGTTACCACCACTTTGTAGATGTCCACATTTAACAGGGAAGGGAAAGAAGAAAACAGTAAAGAATCTTGTTTGTTTTAAATCTCTTTCACATACGAAAACTGAAGTTTTTGTCCCTTACCTTTTCACAACACTCACTAATAGATAAACCGGCCTCAATTGTTTGAGTGATCAGTGCTGTATGTTGAGAAGCAAACTTCTGTTTCTCATTCCAAATATCAATACATTTGATCCCTAAACACAGCTACATTGACTGATCTGTGTTTATATTCAGAGGTGGCTGCAAATAAAAAATAATTTGAAAGAAGCACAAGAGGCAACTATCAAAACCCAACTTCCTACTCTTAAGGGTGCATTCACAGATACTGTCTAGTCAGTCAGATTCACTAGTCAACATCAACTTATAATTCCATAATATTTTCTACAAACAGCAAAACATACCTGTGTCATTGGGGCCATAATGATCCTGATTTTCCTCCCTGCAGAGCCTCCTTTGTTTTTCAACACTTTCATAACCTGCTCAGTGCGTTGGTCAAGTTGTGTAAGGAACTTTGAGAGAAGGGGAGTAGTAGTAGTAAGACAAAGTCTGCCTCCATCTTAAAACAGGTCTACAAACACACCCAAAGTCACACATATTAATGGTACCTACTAAAACAGTCAACATTCATTATTTTAGTAATACCTCATGAAAAGGTTTTTCTATGTTCTGCCATAATGTACCACATGCAAGCTCCACAGTCCAGCTATAACACATCAATACGGAGGGAGTTGACAAAGGCTATCCCAGCCAGGATCTGAAATTCAACAGATTAACAGAAGCCATCAACTACTGAAATGCATTACTTGCATTTAAGAGAGCTCTATACCTTAAAATTAAATTTTTTTTTATTCAGAACAAGATAATGAAGCTGACATCTAATAAATGTTCCTTAAAATATGCAAAAGCCAATTTGCAGTAATTAGGTAGCTAGTTACGATCTTACCTTTTCCGAGTAGGTCTTATCCAGACAGGAGCACAACTCAACGAAGCAATTGTTCAGGATCTGAAATGTAACATAATGATTACTAAAAGGCAAATAAACGTATAAAGATGTTAACAGATCAATTATTGGGGCACATTTTACATGGTTCTTAAAGCAACACCATGCAACTTTTAGCTGCAGCTGTAGTTCTAATGAGACAACCAGTAGGGGGACCGACGTGGAGGGTAGCGTGAGCTGTAGTTACATAGTGTTGCTGTGCTACAATATGACAAAAATGTCCTTAAAGGTGCAATATGTAATACTGTATGTAATACTGGCAGCTAGCGGTTAAAATAGTTACTGCACTACCAATTCAAAATACTGGAGAGTCGTTTCCCCCGCCCCCTCCTGCCCAGACTCGAAGTTCACGGGGGTTGCCAGGCTGAGACCGCAGCATTCACAACAATGTTGCTAGACGCTTTTCTCACATAGCCAGACATTACTCCACAGCACAGCAGAGTAGCTAACGTTAGATGCTAGTTTCACATAGCCAGACATTACTTCACAGCACAGCAGAGTAGCTAACGTTAGATGCTAGTCTCACATAGCCAGACATTACTCCACAGCACAGCGGAGTCTTCAATGAGCGGAGTAGCTAACGTTAGATGCTGGCTATATTGACAGTCATAAAAGCCTGTGCTCACGCGGAGCTCTGTAACCAACTGACAGACACACTTTTTCGGCTTAAAATTACAGTATGAACCGATAAAAACACAACAACCTCACCGTCCCCTCCACACGCCAGTCAGGCACACTTCCTCGGCTTAGAATTACAATACGAAACGCTAAAAATACCACTACCTTGCCGACGGAACACACTTCATTGGCTTAGAATTACGGCAACAATCGCTAAACACACTGCAAACTCACAGTCCTCTCTTCCCGATTTACAGCCCCCCTCTCGTGGCTTAAAATAACTCACCGTTGTCGGCTCCAGCCGCTGAACTACACGTAAACAGCCATGGCCCGCTTGCCTGGTCCTCCTGGTAACGTTAGCAGTTAACAGGGTTAGCATGGTGGCGTTAGCCAGGACCAGTCGGGATCACTTTACCGGCTGTGTCTCAATTGTTTTTGCGAGTAACCAACTCGGGTACTCTAGCTATATAATTCAATGTGAGTACACAAATGTTGAAATGACATAAAATGCCCGTCCCTAGTGGCTGTGATAAATTAGCCTGAAGCTATGTGTTGGGGACCAAGAAGCTGGTTAAACAGTGATTTGGCTCAGATTGAGCTGAAGGCAAGACAAAGGATCTTGGCCTACATGTGAATCCCAAAGCCAGTTTCACCAAACTCCTACAAGCCGCCACTTCGCAAAATGGAGAATGTGCATTCAACACGAGGACGGCAAGGCAGACTGGTGGTGAGACAAAGAACTGCTTAACACCTGTGATAAGGTTGCACTTTTCCCATTGGCTGTCGGGTCTTTGAATGCACCACCCCGCTACTAGGAGGCGGAGGAAGGATAAAAGCTGTCGGGGCGTGTGTTTCTTTGCTTTTCCACGGTGACCCAGGTTACTACAGGAGGCACACTAGTCTGGACTAGCTAGCCAGCATCACCTCGCTGGTCGAGTTGAGCTGGGACAATTTTATATCGGTCTGATATACAAAGGGGATCCGAGGAAATACTGGCCGAGTATTCCCTCTATCTGCAGCGGGTTTAATCAGCCTGGATTCAAGAAAAGGACGGCGTTCTGTTTCTTGCTTGTCGACCTGGATTACGTCTCGTCCCCTGCTCTGGACGAAACGGATCGTTAAACTCTGGCAAGAGATTAACTGACAAACGACGCACAGTAAGGCTTTACACAGTTCTCGGCAGATGTTAGAACTAGTGCATTTTGGTTTGTTATTAATGAGCAAAGGGTTCGCTATCGCTGGTGCCATTAATGTGATCTGATTGTAATCATGTATTGGCCATATCTGGTTACTAATCTGTTTCTGTGAATGTATAAATTGATCACTATACTGTTTGATTTTGTTGTGTTAAGTAGCTGGGTTAAAACCGTAAGCGCTACCTGCTAAACCACTCCTTTGACGGAGTTTAGTTACTGTCTGCGAGACAATCGCGGAAATCAGCTGTTGGCCACTGAGCTGGCCGTTATCGATAACTAAGATCAGAGTGTTTCTTTTCTTTTCCTCCTTTATTCTGTTCCTTTTACTAACCCACACACGGACATATAAGCTAGCCACGTAGCTCCCGAGCTAACGCTGCTAACTTAACCACGTGGGGTTTGTATAGAGCTAATAGGTGATTTAGCATATGGTATAAACGTGCGCGTTGCCCAGCAACCCCCACCTCGGCTTCTTCAGCCCCACTCCGTGCACCCAGCACCACTACCGCCCTCTTGAGGCTAAATGGTTTTGTGCAGCTCACAGGAGTAGCCATTTTTGGAGTTGTTTTTGTATTAGAACTACATTTCGACACCGCCCCTCCTCTTTCACTCATTCTCTCTCACACACACACACACACACACACACACACACACAGACACAGACGTGTCCACAAGACATGCTGCTTTTGTTTTTGCTTTGTTTGGTTGTGATATTGTAAAATGTATATACGTTTTATTATTGAAGGATTATTGATTGGATACTGATAATTGTGACGTTAATAAATTTGATTATACTTAATTAGCAGTTGCTGGTGATTATTTGTGTATTTGTTGTGATAATTGCTGGTCGAACGGGTCACGCTCGAAATCACCCCTTCCTTTAATTCCTTTTAAAGGATTTTTACAGAAATGAGACTGTTCCACAGTTTGATTATTGGTCCCTGACAAGCAGGGTGGTGCCCCGTTTTGATTGTTTGTCGATTTGATAAATTTATTAATAACCATATTCATAACTTTATTAATATTGATAAAACATATTTGATAATTTGCCAATGATCAAATCTGTACACTATGGGAATCCAACATATGCTTACCTGTTCAGGAGGAAATAAGCCAATTCTGTGTCCTTTTGGGATCTAAGCTGTCTCCATCTTTCAAATACATCTCCAATATTTACCAGGGGGTTGTTATGTCTCTGGTCACGCAACTGTTAGAAACATGCCGTTTTCTTTTTTTTTAGGTCGGGTAGAATCTATCTCCATTGATCCTGTTCGTTTGTGTGCTGCTTTCATGGCTGTACTACCGTTACAGCTGTAGCGCGATGGGTTTATGTTTTTAAAGGTATATCTGGCAACCCGGCCTGGCTGTTTTTTGGCAGCTTTTGGATTTATTACAGTACAAATATTACATATTGGACCTTTAAAGCTTGCTTTTACATCATTCCTTAGCATGACTTTCACACACTCAACCCGATTAAAAAAACAATGAAAAAGGAGGAGGGTCAGGCGTGGGTAGGTCATGATCTATCGCACTGTAGACTAATCACGTTACAGCGCTTTACTTAGTTTAAATACTTCTGTTTTAGGTATATAATGGTCTATTGGTGAAGTAGCATTGAGCACTTTGAGGGGGGTGGGGAACATTTTGTCCCCACCGGCGGGATACAAATAAGTCAGCAGAGGCTGGGATATGAAGACCAGAAAGGGGGACATCCCCTCATCCCCCCACATTCCCCTCGGAAAATCTCACCCTTCATATACGGGTGCATTGACAATAAAAAACCTCTATATGAAGTCAAATATTGCATTTAAGCCCATTGCTCAAAACTCCTCCTGGGGTAATCTTTCTAATGATTATTTTCAATAAAAGAGCAGCAGTGAGGGAGACCATCTATATGAAATAACTGCTTCCAGATAACAGAGGCCATCACAGTGACAGGCGGGTCAAGAGGTCGGCAGACTGCAGAGCATGTGCAGTGGGCTGTGTGAGATAAAGGACACAGGGGACACTGGGCTCAGCTCATCTGACCAGCCTCACAATATAGGCTGTTCTTTACTCACAGCACAGAACAACAGGATAAACAAACCTGGGATGAAAACACTGTATTTCACTGGGTACAACATGGCGCCTACACTGTTCTTGGTCAGGGCTTTGAAGCATTAAGAGTATGCAATACTTATCATTTTATTACAATAGTGTTTTTTTTTTCTTTCAGAATGAGCTGGAACTCTGCAACAAAAGGCACAGGCTTCAGAGCCATCACTGTTAGGCAGGTCTACTGAAAAGAAGGCAAGTGTTTTCATTTATTTGGATCACTCTTGGTACACTGTTTATTGCTTGTTTTTCATCCATATTGAATTCTGCCTGAATCCAGACAGCCGGGGAAAAAAAGCTATATAGAAAAACATCAAACTGCTTATTCAATCCTGAACTTCGCAGCAGTTGCATGTACAGAAATCGCAGCGAGCGTTGCTATGTGTGGCGAGAAGAAGAAAAAAAAAAATCTGTTGTTGAAATGTGTCTGTGTTGTTTCATATATCATTGATTAGACAAAATAAAAAAGCCATAACATTGGGTCAGGAGAACACAGGGCACGGGTGCTGACATTCTATCACAGCGGACACATATTGACTGGCGCTCTGAAAGTAGTCACTCACTCATCAGTGTGAGGCAGGCTGATTGAGTTGCCAGCAGCCACTAAATGAGGCCTCCATCCACTGTGGGTCGAAATGAACTGCAATCTTTTTAGACCTTGTTGCAGCCAACAGACAAAGTGAGTGAGTGTGAGAGAGAGAGAGAGAGAGAGAGAGAGAGAGAGAGAGAGAGAGAGAAAAAAAAGGGAGAAAAGAGAGAGAGGAGAGGTTTAAAACCCAGGTGGATTTCAAATAAGTTTACTGGGAATAAAAGGGAAGAAAGCCATGAAAAGAAAGCAAGCAGACTTCTGAGCCAACATGCTCTGTGTGTATTATTCCAAACATATTGTGCTCTCCAGTGGTGGAAGAAGTATTCAGATCCTTTACTTAAAGTGGCTATATGTAACTTTTAGTTTGTGTTGATTCTAGCAGCCGCTAAAGGTCTTTTCTTCACGGTGCTGTATTGCCCACTGTAGATTACTGAGTTAGCATTACAGGGAGGTCATATAGTTGTGATGAATATTTTGCTTGGACAGAAATCACTCATTTACAGTAAGGGAATACGTTACAGATGCATTGTTGCAATTCAAGTGTAACTTAGGCTACTTTGGATGTCTCGTGATTAAACCTGGTGTCACTGTGTCACGAGCCAAGGCAATAAGAGATTGTTGCAGCAACCAACGTAATAATAACTTAGATTCATATAGCGCATTAGATGAAACCCACCAACGCTTTACACAAGTAACGTTGCAGGGGGACAAGGGAAAAGAAAATAGTAGGCCAACAAAAACTAAATGGAAGGAGGGCGTAATTGAATGTAGGCTACTGACATACAACCACATCGCGCATTGTAAAGTTACTTTATGAATATAAAAGACATATTGCATACCTGAGTGACAATTCGGGGACGTATTTGAATCATTTACAATCCCATTATTGTCTCCATCTGTTAAAAGCCCGAGCGAAGTTGACTCGCGTTATTGCCCGTTGTCTGTCACTTTCACTTTCAAAACTTTCGGCGCGTCCACATGATACAAGCCTTACGTGATTGAACACGCGCCCCCACCCTTCCTCCACGCAGTTGCTAGTATGCAAGGAGGACACAGAGGATTAAAAAAACATGGACTCTTCAGAAGAGGTCATTATCTTCACTCGAGTTTCTGCGCGGGAAAGTCGCCGGACGCCACAATCTTCTGAACATAGTCCTACTGAGAAATACAGAGAGAGTTTTGTGGAGCTGATAGTCTAAATTAACTTTGTAGCAACTCATTTTGGCAATGGCTTGAATGTACCGGACATTCAATAATATCAAAAAGTTACGCACTAAAACCTTAAGACCATTGTATGAAAAATGACACAAACATTAAAAAGTGACATATAGTCACTTTAAATAAAAGTACTAATACCACACTCAGTCACAAGTAAAAGTCCTGCATTGAAAATATTACTTAAGTAAAAGTATGTAAATATAATCAGGAAAATGTACTTGAAGTATTTAAAGTAGGGCCCCTGGGTAGCTGACCTGGTAGAACACGGGCCCATATATAGAGGTTTACTCCTTGACGCAGCGGCCGCAGGTTCGACTCCATCCCTGTGGTCCTTTGCTGCATGTCATTCCCCCTCTCTCTCCCCTTTCATGTCTTCAGCAGCCCTATATAAATAAAGGCCTAAGATGCCCAAAAAATTATCTTAAAAAAATAGTTTTAAAAGTAAAAGTACTCAATGCAGACAAATCCTCCATATTTAAAAAAAAACGTTCAATACAGTTCTGTCAACCAACTTACTGTGGTGTTTAATCAGCTAATGATTTCAGCTGTACTTGTAGATCTATATATTGTTGGGTAGTTTAATTCATAATAAAACATCATATTGTATAAACTATGTGTGTTTTGTGTCCAAATATCTTAATTTGTAAAGTAACTAAATCTGTCAGATGAATGTAGTGGAGCAAAAAGTACAATATTTCGGTAACACTTCACTTGAAGTTAGTTGTCATGAACACATGACACCTAACCCTAACCCTAACCCAAACCCTGATCCTAACCATAAACATAACTTGTCATGACAAAACCAAATGACACTTACTAAAAGAAGCGTTATGTCATAAACGTTTATGACTTGTTTATAATGCTTTATGACACGTTCATGACAGTGTCATGTCACTCTTATGTAGATACCTTCAAGTAAAGTTTAACCAATATTTCTCTAGTAGAAAGTGGCATGAAAAGAAAAGACTTGAGTAAAGTACAAGCCCCTCAAATTTGTACTTAAGTAGAGTGCTTGAGTAAATGTACTTAGTTATCTATCCCTGGTGCTCTCTTTGTGATTGTATAGATTATTCTTAAACTGCTTCTTTCTCTCATCAAACCATGCTAAGACTGAGGAGTGCAATCGGTCAGTATAAAAGGGACACTCTCGTTTTGCATGTCTCCACATCCTTACCCTGAGTGAGTCTCAACTTGAACTCTCTTGGCATTGCAAAGACAGAAAGCATGCAGTTAATTATGGCTAATGAAAGCTTGTTTGAGCAGTAGGGGAGGGGTGTACATTAGGGGGGGAGAGAGTCAAGCGGCTTGAACCAGAGGGTTCCACGCACAATTTGTTTGAACCTGGGTCCTCTTCACTCTCTGCATGCTAATTTACCTTGGGGCTGCACCGCCTGTTTTTAAATATCGTTAATTGACTTAAGAGCTCATCAACGTGCTTCGTCTTCATTAGGTTAATGAAAAGGCCCAGTGTTTATTTTTCGTAACAGATTGTGGCAATGACATAATCTAATCGGTTACTTCCACTTCCTGAAGGATTGAGTCCTTCTGATGGGAGCTGTTTGAGCCGTTCAGATGTTCTATGTTTGTGGGTGTCTCTGACAAAGCAGAGACGGGGGAGGAATTAGAATAAACACATTTAGCCCTTGGCATGAATCTATGTTGCCCTTCTCTAATCGACAGTGTGAACTAACAAGAATGTAATGGTAGTTTTGATGTGTGGGTTGTCGGGGAAGGCTTGGTGAAAAAGAGAGGACAGCCTCTGAAAATGGGAAGATTGCAGATTTGTCTCTGTAATCCTAATGGGTTGAAATAAATCAGCCATGGTGGAATGTCCATGACCCAGCTCATGAACCTAAGGGGCCTTGTAGGATTCTGAGCAGAAAAAAAATAAAATATTTCCTGCACTTCTATGGGTATGAGTATGCACTCTAGGACTGTAGGGTGCAATGAAATGAGAATACAGCTGGTATAAATATTCATTTTGATATTCTAGACAACTCAACAGTTTTCTCTCACACTTGTGCTCTATGAATTTCAACGTTATTGCCAGACCAGAACGTTGATAAGCGATTATTATGAAAATGTTATTTTTTACATCTGTGCAAGGCAACTTAGAATCCCTAAGATTTTCATGAAATCAAAACGCATTTTTTAAACAATCCTTTTTTTTTAGCAGATCCAATCATTGTGTTTACTCTCAGTTGTTAGTACTCTACTGTATGTAGTAGTACTGTTAGTGTTGGAGTCCGCCATTACCCTGCTGGATTCAAATTGCCTACCTGAGGACAAGGGATTGACCTAAAACGTTGCACGCATGCATCCTGCGTTACTGCTGGTAAGGAAGAAGAGGAAGAAGAAGAAGAAGAAGAAGAAGAAGAAGAAGAAGAAGAAGGACTTTTTTTTTTAATGATCCCTAAGGGGAAATTACATTTCTAGACTCTGTTCTTACACATAACACACAGGCCCTAAAGACACAAACACATGCACAAACAGGACCTTACACATGTACTAATGGAGTGATTTCAGAGTGTTATTTCATGATATCAGCCTCACTGTTTACTGTTCAAGCTCCTGCAGCCGTATCAGAGCTGTAGAGCAGGAGCCAGCCTTTTCTACTGCTTCTGCTACACATTTAACTGCCGAAACACAAGGTAGCTTTCATTGTGAAGCAGTCACAGAAAACGCAGTGTATTCTTCACCACTGTTAGCGCTGACCACGATTATTCATCCAAAAAAAGTGTTCCTAAAAAACAAGACAACAGTCATTTAGGGAACACGAATGGGCAGCCACTGTGCGCTGTTAAATGATGAGCTTCAGATAACATTCTGCACATTTCCAACTCCTCGGCACGGAAAACCAGCTTACTGTGACCGGCTGTTGTGTGGACAACTACCTGTGCCATGTGCAGCATGGAATCAGAACACAGTTGAAATGATTTTTGATTGACTTTGGAATGTGGGTTTGTTTGGCTGCACTGTAAACAGATAAACCAGTTAGGCACTTGCTGTTACAACCAGTATCCACCTGTCTCGCTTTGGACATGAGTTGCTGAATTGTCCAATATGGAGATAATTTCAAAGGATACTGGGCTGATGAATTAATAAATATCAATTCCTGTCAGCATTAATGTTAACAAAGAAAAAAAAACATATCAGTGACACAAGCAACTACATTAAAAACTTGATGAAGTGAAAGATAAAATTGTCACATTATTAGCATATAACCTACTTCTGCCCTCTCTCTTTGTAATGACAAAGGATTTCAAGATATAAATGCAATGCTGTCATTTAACCTTTGACTTCCTTCATGCATCACTGGGATACACATTGTCAGCAGCCCGTAAATGGTGAACTCTGGCTGCTGCAAACATCCAAAGCTGGGATTCGGTCTGAGCTGCTGTAACACTTAGGCAAAGCGTGCTGATCTTTCTCCTGAGGACAGTAACATCTGAGGCCATAAAGAGTGACGTGGTGGTAAAATAAATCACTCCCTCGACCCTGGACCCCCCATACTCCCCCTGCTTCTTACTGTCTGGCCCATGTGACCATCAGAGGGCTGCAAAAGCTCATCAGCGAGAACTTGGGAATCCTCCCAGGAGCTGTTCTAGGGTCAGCTCAGCCTCT
Source organism: Perca fluviatilis (assembly GCF_010015445.1). Classification (NCBI taxonomy): domain Eukaryota; kingdom Metazoa; phylum Chordata; class Actinopteri; order Perciformes; family Percidae; genus Perca; species Perca fluviatilis. The sequence continues at coordinate 650,414 of NC_053117.1, read as the reverse complement.
CCACGCCATAAACAGCTCCCCATCTCAGTCAGGTTCATCACTAACTGTTCCCCCCGCACTTTTGCTCACTGTCCATCCTTGCACTCCCTTTCCGTAGCGCCCGATAGCAGACGTTTCCAATAAATCATTTGACCCCCTCCTCTTGCCTCTTGTCTAGGAGCCCCTGTCTGTCCCCGACTTGGCCCGAGATGATGCGTTCTGCTGAAGTCACTTAAATGAAAAGATCGCAGGGGGAGACATAATGTGTTAAAGTAATAAGATGGTCTCGGGCAGGTCACGGCCCCTTTCCCTGCTCCAGTGCTCCTGTGGAGGCTCTTTGAGTTAATGGGCTGTGGTCAGTGCACTGGTGAGCCATAAAGGCTGCCCTCTGAAACTACAGCCCTATTCAGAACAGAGGATCCTCCAGAAGCCACTAACTGGCCCATCTAGATAACAGCACATCCAGCACTATTTCCACAGTGCACCTGACACTCCCAGGCCCTGTAAATCTCTTGTATTTATCATCTCCTCTTGTACCTCTCCCCCCTGACTGCCACCCTTACACAACTGTCCTTCAGTGTCAGCTGTTGGCTGGATTTCACTGTTTTTCCGCTGAAAATACAGAGACATGTATTTCTTTCCCTGCACTTTTCCCGACGCGTCTAAATGTGCTCGTTGTGATTTGACCTGGATCAAAGCCATGCATAATACCCTTTTCCATTTAAATCTTACAATGATGAAAAAGAAAGTCACAGTGTGTACTAATTAATTAAAATGGAAGTATTAAGATCGGGAAGCTGTAACAAATGATCCTGCTTCGTTTCCTGCAGGTTATTTTTGTGACGGCTAGTGTGACTTCACTGGGCTGTTCAGGCCGGCCGAGCGAAGGGAGTGACCGTTAATGAATGTAGCTTAGGGGATTAATGAGAAGAAGCAGGGGACGTGTCATGGAGAAGTGTTCTGGCGTCACGATGATGACACCGCAGCCCCCCCACCCATCCTCGTCTCCACTTACAGTGATTACATGTGAGCCACTGTCATGTGCTTTAAGTGGTTTTATGAAATTGTATTAAATGCCGTTGTTTATGCCTCACTTTTCACTTCCTCATTGGTCTTCCGCTTCCTTTTTTTTCATTGCCTGGCCTTAGCACGCTTCATTTAAGTCTCACTTTAGGTTTCATCATCAAGGCGTTAGCATGTTGAGTCAAATTAACCAATTTTTCCTCATGGCACATTTGTGAGACCTCACGTTTTTTTTAAGCCCATTGAATCCTTTTGCTTGTGAATGATTAATATGTATGGTTCTCTATCAGTAGTAACAGAAGAGAATAACTAGCTTCGGTAACCCATTTGCTGAAGCAGGTGGATTTACCACAGCAAAAAGCTTTAGCACTATTAAAGTTTCTGCTCATTTAAGCCTGCAGAACAACCCAATAATAGTTTTTTTTCTGGTGACAAGCTTTAGAGCAGAGAGGAAATGAGAACTAACGCCAATATTTCTCAATGTGTGGCTCAAGAAAGGCCCCCGTGGCGGGCTGATGAAGAAAAGTCCAATGCATAGCAGACCCAAATCAAACAGACATTTAAAGCTTCACTCCGTCGCAGGTCTGACCAATTACTGTTTAATTTTACATCAGAAAATCACTGATCAAAATGCATGTTTTATGCTAAATGTCTAAATGCAATCTATGAAAAAGCAAAAACACTGGTGAAAATGCATTCAACTTGAACCATGGTTTGCACATTTTACATCTTTCTTTACAATGTTTACCTGCTGATGAAACACATCTGATGAATCAAATCTGATTCAACAATAAAAAAAAGTACTTTAAAGCAATTGATCAATATCTTTATATTGATTGTAATGATTGAACAGTGGATTGTCACCAATCTTCTGCAGATTCCCCCAGCTCTATGGAGCGTTATACCGAAGCGTCTTCCGGTTCATTGTTTTTGTTTTCTGGCACGCAACAGCGAAAAAATTCTAATACCCGACTTTAGGCTACCGGGCTAGCAGCAACCGACAGACAGCTAAGGTTAGCAACTAGCTGGTGAACATAGTGGAGCATTAGGAGCAGTAAGCAGGTAAAAAGTCAGAGAGTTTCCTCAGCTGTTGGAGAAAATCTAACAAAGCTTACATTTGCAACGTGGCCTGAAACATAGTCTTGCATTGTCAGACCTTCCTCCACAGCACTGCGGAGGAGGAGGGTCTGGTTAGTCCACACAGCATTCCTGAATGGGAGAGAAACGTGTTCTGGTTTATTGGCATTTCTTTATACCAATCACAGTCAGTCTTGGGTGGTGCTAAGCGCAAATACAAAATGCATGTATGTTCAAAAGTTATTTTTTGCTGTGCAACAGAAAACTCAGATTGGACAGATAGTCTAGCTAGCTGTCTGGATTTACCCTGCAGAGATCTGAGGAGCAGTTAACCATAGTCCTGATAAATCCACCAGAGTTTAAAATTCCAAAACAAAGAAAGCGGAAGGTAATGGACATCCGGCCGAAAGAACAACATAGGGCGGGATTTCCGGTGGCAACGAAGCAATCCCGGAAGTGGAACGTTAAGGATATAGACTACCTGAAACACAACTCTAATTGAATGTGAACGCTGGTCCGTAACTGTCCGTACCTGTTAGCTAACAAGTTCACCATGTCATCTTAAAAGGTGATCGCAATCACATATCAGTGTTGTTTTCAGCTTTTTTTGTTGTATCATTTAATGCAAAAATCACTGACTTAATCATTTCTGTGTACTTAATGGCCACATGTCTGATTGATTGTGTGCAACAGCAGCAAATATGAATAGCTTATATTTATTGAACTCAATCAGTTTGAAGCAGAAGGTGTGTGTTTCCTTAACATTTTTGACTCAATATCTTCCCCTATCTGTGAAACATGTAGACAAATACAGAGAGAGAGAGAGAGAGAGAGAGAGAGAGAGAGAAAGAGAGAGCGCAGCAGAGTAGACAGACGGGCTGCCTCCCCCAGCATGCCTATAATAACCTCCTGGTGTTGGAGCAGACTCTCTGAGAGATATCCTTGAGCCTCACCTCCATCTCTCTAACAGGTCACGCCGAGATCCAGGAGATAGTGAGCTATAGTTAAGGTCCAGATCTGCTATCTAGACTTGAATGATGGAGGAAACCATGTGGCGACATGTTTATTGTCACCCAGATGGTCCACAATGCAGTGGCTCGGCAAGCCACATCCGTCCCTAATATAATTCATGGGGTGGCACCATTGTGGGGGTGACTGATAAGGCCTTCACTTTGGCCTGCGCTGGTCACTTGTCTCAAGGAGACTCCAAAGAAACTTCACTCTGTACAAATGGTGGCCAAAGTATCCAATCCCACCAAGGGTTGCACTTTGGTGCTAAAACTCGTAGCGAGGTTACCGCGGGCTGAGAAAGGCCATTTATAATCGGAGAATTCTCTCTTTACCATTTGGCTCCTTGGATGAATTCTTATTTACAGAGAAAAAGCAATTCTGCGTGACCAAACAGTGCAGGAAATGTAGAGTAGATGAGAGAGACTAGAATAACTCAAGCCCACCCAGAGTGGGACTCGTAGGCAGTCGTGGCTGTCCACACTAAATTAGGCCCCCAGAGTCTTTCGCCTTGGCTTGTCAAAACATTTTGGCACCTTCACCTTAAAGAATTTCACTCCGCAGTAAAAAGCTGAGAAAATGTTATTCTTACAAATTATTAAATTGCGGTGCGTTTTGGTGACACTTTGATAGCGAAGGACACCATCAAACGCGCATTTCAGCAGGGAAGGTTAAATGGAACCAAATGCACAGAAGAGAGCAGCGTGGTCACTGATGAGTAAGATCATCAGCTCGGTGCGGCCGTGATTTCTCAAATGTGTTTCCCATCAAACCATCAAGGTTCAGATTCTCTCCAGACATTTCCTCTGACAAGGAAAATGTGTATAACTGCATAAAGATATTTAGAAATCTGGTCACCATTATCATCATTCTGTGACGTGAGTCATATGTGTGTTATTTCTCATTGTTTGTGCTCTCGGACCTACAAGCACTAAAAACAAAATTGTCAATGCATGGCAAATTGTAGATTTGTTTTCCCACCTGCGCATAAAAGACGATGAGAACAAAAATAATCTTTTATTCACTGCAGATTACAGCTTCTCAATAGATTGTAATAATACCTCATGGAAATTAGCGTGTAGTCTTTTTCCAGTAAATGTTTTCCTAATCACATGGCATTTTACAATGTAATTATTTAGTTATGTGACTATTATCAAATATGATGTATTCATATTATCATCACGTATAGGTTCAGCTATAGGTTTCTCCTAGCTCAAGAGTATGTATCCTCTAAGTATACTGTATCTTCAGTGCAGTATAAGGTAGAGGTATATGTATGGCTCAGGTAAACATTGTGTGTCTGTATCCATGAAGCCCTTCACAGCCATCTCACATATTTTACCTGATAAATATTAATAATTTGTTTTCACCCTTTCTCCCCTTCAGCCTTCACCTTTTTCATTGTTTCTGAGCTATTGCAGCGTTAACAAAACACGCTAAACACAACAGCAAAACACACTGAGCGACCTGAAAAATAGAAACACCTGTTATGATGCAACCGAGTGCAATACAGAAGTCCTGCAATGAATACTTCCCTACTTGTTTGTGTATTGACTCAACTCTGTGGTACAATCTGAGGCAATATTTTATGATGGTTTTACTTCGTCGAAATGTTTCTAATACTTTCTTTTCAACTTAATTTACACAGGTGGAGGAACAAAAAGAGCTATTACAGCTGGGTCATCACAGGTTAACAAAGGAAATGAGTGCACATTTGCATGCCAAACTTCACCAATGCTGAGCTTGGTATAAAAAAAGAAATTCGAGGTTCACTTGCAAATCTATAAATTGTGACAACTCCATTCATAATTAATTGAGTTTGTTGCGGAAAATAACAGGTGGCGTTAATAGGAGCTTACAACTTGTTCTACTTTTGGTCTGCAAAGCAAAAAGTGTTACTTGGAATTGAAATCTAGGCATTTTAATGAGAGAGTATGAAAGGAGTATGTAAACAAACTAATAGGTAACATTATTTTATGAAAGGACACTGTTGCCAAACACAACAGTAACTGCTAGATCCGGCTGCCCTCGTCTTTATATGCAGTGCAAGTGTAAATACAAAGAACCAGAGGACAATACATTTACACACACACACACACACAAACTGTGTTTATGCACTAAAAAATTTAATAGGCATTCATAAGTGAATGTGGCTTATTTTTCAGCAAGACCAATAGCTGGAGTTGTGCCTATCGAAGCAGCATCTTTATTCGGATGGAAAATGAATCCTCAAGGAACATGGCCAGGCGCTTTATTGTGTATGCAGTGTGTGGCCAGGTTCAAATTGGCAATCAATTATCCAATTAAGACTGACAGAAATGCACATCAGGAATTCCAGCCCATCAGTCCAAGCTTCTGATTGGAACACGATTAGAGGGACTTAATTAAACCCTAGGTGCTGGGTGTTTAAACATCATTTGTGCGGCATCGGAGGGCTTGGAAAATATAAATCTGGTTTCTGGATTTCCCACTTTTATCCCAGATACAGAAAAAAGTGTGAAAACGTCCCTTTGACTCCATGCTATATGTGACCGTGTTCTTTATTCAAAGTGGTGCAAGAGGCATGGAATTGTAAAATTAAAATACATGCCCTTGGGAAGATCAGAACAAAGAGGTAAATATTTGTGAAAATTGCATGGTACAATGCAATAACAATAGCGACCATGATATTGTGCCACATTAGTCTTAAAACCATTCCCACGGTTTAGCAGGCTCTGAATAATTCAAGGACATACCAGACCATGGAGACCCGTATAAGTGTTATGTGTAGAATGAAATGCAGCTTGCTTCTTAGATTCTAAGGGGTATTTTCTTACTTGCCCAACCTCTCCTCCTCCTGGATGGTTGTTTAGTGCCTGTATTGATTTCTGAGCTGTTTCTTCCTCCTATGTCAGACAGTGTGAAATGGAAGGCACTGCATTTTAATATTGGGTTGTGAATTAATCATTTTTCCTGATAGCCAAGCTCAGCTCTGTCCCTGTAGGAGAACACCTTATCACAGCAAATGGGATTCAAAGGGAGAGGAGCAGTATAATCCACAGCTAATTGGATGAAATGGCTGTGCTCTCTCCCTCCTTCCAGGGGCTAGCGTCCATGCAGCCCCCTCCACAGGGATCTTGGAGCCACCGAAGAGGTTATTACAGTGTGTCCTAAGGGAGCATTAATACCTTAGCCCTTGTTCAGACATGCAAATAATCCAATTCAAGGTCTAGCTAATTAACAACTTAGCTACAGTAAAGATAAAGAGGCTCAATAATAAGCCGGAGCTTTTCGTAGGAGGGCTACGCACCACCTACCTCAGATACACCAATGACACAAAAACAGGAGGCGCACTTGAAAATTGGCAAACAACCTTGTGTTGTAATGAAGAAGAGGGCTTTGAGCAAAATGCGGAAGAATTACCATGAAAGGCTGATGGGAAACTTGTCACTTATTAGGGACTGTATGAAAATTATTAAGGGAGGGGGAGTCTCCTTTTTTTAAGGAGAGTGGGGGAGGGTATGTAAGGGATTGAATGTTATCTCTCCAGAGAGCACTTCATTTGTCGCTATCTTTTAGCAGCGTCCACCTCCACTTTATTCTGCATCTTACTAACTGGAGGCAGTAAAGTAAAATGTGTCAAAAAAACGTAAACAGGATCCATCATTTTATTGTGTTTGCCATAAGTTTGCCACTGCTACTGATACTTTTGTTGTGCGATTTTGTGGCTATGTGAAAAAAAAATTCCAATTGGAGTATACAATCTTTATTAAAGAAATTTTTTAAGCATTTCTACTGATAATGCTAGCTTAGAGGGAGACAGAGGAGACATGCAGCAAAGGGCTCTGGGCTTGAACCCCTGGCCACTGCAGTAAGGGCTCGGCCTTGATACATGGTGCACCCGCTCTACCAGTAGAGCTACCGGAGCGCCCAGGAGTACACAATCCTATATTCTTTGTGCACTTTTAGCAATGTTATCAATGGCAAAATGAGTTAAACAAATTAATAGTGTTATATTACTTCGAGGCGAGGGGCCAAAGGACTTAAAAATAAGGGTATTGCTTTTTAAAAGTGAGTGTAGCACAACGTTTACCCTGCCCCCCCTTCCAACCCAATAACTTCTGTACAGTCCCTAACAACACAGAATGAAGTCCAGTAAGACTATAAGAGAAGAATAAAGAGACTGTGCTCTTGGGCTCAGGTGCTCAGGTTCGGCTCCGACCTGCGGCCCTTTGCTGCATTTCACTCCCCCTCTCTCTCCCCTTTCATTTCTTCAGCTGTCCTGTCAATAAAGGCCTAAAAATGCCCCAAAAAATAATCAAAAAAAGAAGAAAAGTGACTGTGCTCCTCCGAAAAACGCTCCCATAGGTCGTTTGTACAAACAGTAATTATGATCTATATTTACATTCATAGTAACGCTACCAACTATTGGCCATAGTAATTATGATGGGACCAAAGCAGGAAGTAAGGTGACAAAGTATAAGAGTGCCACATTTCCACGTAAGGAGGCAGGTTGGGGTGGTAGATGGTTTTCACCCAGGAGAGCGAGGGTTCGACTCCTGTTTGAAAATAAAAGTAAACGCCGAGTTTTTATTTAACTTTATGAACGTCACGTTCAGCGTCACGACGTTAAAGATGTGCAATTTTTACATTGAAAACCACGACCGAAACGCTCCTGTGGGTCGCATTATAGGGTAGGGACAGATGACCCATATCGTTGTGTGGTTTGGAGGAGTTGTTCGACTGAAAACCTGCTGCTGTTTTACAGAATTGACACAGAAAGTATCTTTTCTTTCAAAATAGCTCCTCTAATATATTCATACACATTTATTTATGCACATCTCCTTCCTGTTTATTGAACACACGGTTAAGTTGTGTATGACCCTTGGCTGTTAACCCCTTGGATTCATGTGCTCACAATATGTAAAGTGTGATGTTTTCAGCGAGTGATCAGATGGATATGTCAACATTTTTTTGACACTTAGCATGCTTAAGTCTAATAAGAGTTTCTCCTTGAGTGCTCATGCAGCATAGTATGGGCACTTATTTGAATAGCCTCTGTAGGCTGTTGTCTCATAATACGCAGCAGAAAAATGGAACATGTTTTAAGGCATCTCTGGCTTTTCCAGGGTAAAATGTTAATCCAGCTTTAGCAAGGTTACATGGTCAAGGTTGCCAAATTACCAACAAGCACTAATCACCCCTGCCTGGGAGCGAGTCTGGCTCTGAAGCAAACACTGTGAAACATTGCTCCCAGCCGCCGCTGGAATGCTTCACCACACTCACTACCACACTGCCTTTCCTGTGTGTGAAATTGTGATTTACAACTTCAATTTACATCTGCCAATACCAAATAACTTTTCCCTTAAATACATGAAGTTTCTGCTCCATAGGGTCTGCGTTCTCCCGCTGAGGTTGTTTAAAACATGATGTACGTGTAAATCAGACTTAAACAAACATAAAGATCGCTGACCTTTAGAAATTACAACATGACCGTTGAGAGAGGATCAGCATCAATTAAGACCGAAAGATTTCAGACTGGCACATTTGCACATATTTGCTTTATTTAGATTCTTTTTAAATTGACCATGAAAAATTATAAAAAAATATGCTTAAGCAGAGTAAGAGGACTGATATTTTGAGAAAGAAAAAAAGAAACAGTATTCCAATTGATTTACTGCTGTCTTTGAAAGGTTCAAGAAAGAGCAGTACATTGCTACCTACCATAGATTCAGAGTTTTGTACATATGCGTACATGCATGCATGCATGTGTGTGTGCCTGTGTGCATGTGCAACTCTAAGTTGTTCCCGTCTCTTCCGTGGGATAACCATAAGGAAGGTATTATAATGACCACTTATGTTCACCCTCTAGCAGTGTTCCTTACGACTGATGGGGTTTGTAATTTGTTCAATATGTTGTTAAGTAACAACAAAAAGGTGAACATTAACTCACCTATTCACTGTGAAAGTAAAAGGCTGGTGATTTCTATATTTTCATCTTCAACAAATGCCAATTAAAGACCAAAACCAACAAATTAATAATTCATTATGTAATAATAATAATTGATATACTGTACGTATTGCTTGTGTAGTCAAATATTGATATATATATATATTATTCCTGAGCTCATTTGTTGCACAGAAAGTATTAAAAATGCATCAATGAGCCAATGAAGGAACTGTGTTATTTTTAGTTAATCCTGCCATAATGACAAATGTGTTGAAAACAGTCCCCAACAAATTCACTATTTACTCCTGTTTGAGTAATTTCTGCTAAACACTACAGTACCCAGCTGTTTAAGGAAAGCAGATAACCTTTTATTAAAATGAAACTTTTAAAGCTTTACGTCTTCATTAGGAACCAATGGGCTTGGTGCTGAGTTGCTGAGTACTACAGACAGGGTAGGGAAGTCAAAAGGTTGGCACTAATGCATTGTAGATTTTGGTCTTTTTCTGGAATTTGGTGACAAGAATAATAATATAGAATAACATCACCGTTAACCTTCAAAAACCTGAATTTCACCTAGACCATCAAGACCTACTGCTGATGTGGTGATATCTTCTTGATGTACATTTTATATAAAAGTACAACTTATCCTTCAGACACAAACAACATTCAGATTCACAAGTTGAAGGAGCTGATAGGATTACATTTCAATGGAATTGTACCTGGTTTGAAAAATACAAATTGTTTTAATGATTATTTTTGTATTTAATTGTTTATTTAGATAGGGACAGTGCATATTAATGGACATCAGTGCAAGTACACAATGTAAATATGCTAGAGTTAGCACCATAGCTAATTTTCATCTATGGTCCCTAGGCAGATACATGAAAAGAAAAACATAAAAACAGTAACAAGCATGCAACACCCTCATAGTTTGAGAAGCAAGACAAACAGTAAATAACAGTCAAGACAAAATACAACAGAACATGTGATTGTCAAACATAGTGAAATGTGTGAGGCAGTTAAAAGTGAGTGCAGCTTTGGTTTTCTAAATGCCAGATTTTTAAATGAGTTTAAAAATTGATGTATGTGGGACGGTCCCTTATTTTGGGGGGCAGGCTATTCCAATATTTATTTCCCTTTACTGACAAAACAGTTTGTCCAAATGTGGTGCGCCTAAAAGGTATTACACAGTCCCATTTGGTGGAGGCCCTTGTCCTACCACCACTTAATTGATTGAAGGATTGGAAGTATAAGGGCACCAAATTCCACGTAAGAAGGCATGTTGGTGGATGGGTCAAACAAACAGGACTTTCACTCGGGGGACAAGGGTTCTTGTCCCATGTGAAACCAAAAGTCATTTTGAAATTGAACTTTTATGTACAGTACCTTAGTCCGTGACACAATGACGTTCGTGACTTAACATTATTCATTTTACACCAATCCCTGATGTTTTACCAAAGTTTACTGTTGCCTGAACTTAACGAGTTTTACGAATGCTAACTACATGTTTAATAACTGTGCACGTTACATTAAATAGAACGGTCAGATGATAACTGTCACATGATTAATAATAAATAAATAGGCTATGTGTTGCTTTGGGAGTCTTTGGAAATCGACCTATGATGTCATTTAGGTATGATGATGTGTTGATTTACAGACACGACAATATACATAACATGCACATAATATGCATATTGTGCTTAGTAGTATGTCTATTAGTTCCTCTTATTAAAAAAATATTATTATAAAGGGTTAATGAAAGTATAGCATAAAATATGGTATACCAAGTGTAAGAGTCCAATCACTCTTTTTAATAGCTTTGTAGCGGCCAGAAAATCAAGTATTCATGAAGATTGAGGAAGATGATCCAGTGAACTTCAATTTAATTGGTGCAAATTAAAACAATCCATCTTTGCAGCTGTCTGTCTATCTGCTATCACCACTTCATTGCTCGTCTTGCACCTTGATTACAATTATCTTTTAATAGCAAAACTTGTCAGCAATTTCTCTCCCTTCTGATTTACGTCCAGGCCCAACACAGCGTTGTTCCACTCATATTATTCATGTTTTAGTATAATGCGGAGTAGGCCTCCACTGGGCAGACGTAAGATGTATTGACACCATCACCTCATATCTGCTGGGTGCTATGACATATGGCAAACTGTCTCTCTGCAGTATAGGCTGCAATCCTTCCCCGATTCATACAAAAAAGGCATGTTTGCATGCCTGGGGTTTGGTCTCTGTAGACTACGCTCAGAGTGAAGCACACCAATGGATTACAAAATAAATGCATATCCAGACACAATTTTTTGCAGTGTCCAATAATGGTTCCAGGCAATTAGACCGAAAGATGACGCTCTGACTTTTAATTTGGGACAAAGTGATCTCTCTCACTCCTCTTTCATCCTCCCCTGCCTCTCACCTGATATGCTGAGCTAAGGTCTTTCCAAAGATACATAGCTGTAGTCTTATTTTATCATAAAATGAGATCTTGCCATTTCCTTTCAATGACTGAAAGTTGAAATGCTCGTCTAAAGTGACTTAAGATTTCATAGATGACACCGGCGCTGGTGCTTTGGGAATGCAAGGCATCAATAGCTGTTGACCTAAGCAGAACATAACGTATTTGCAAGATCCAAGTAAAACAGCAACTGAAAACACCATACAATACTGCGAGGTGGTGAGAACAAAAGCTATTTTGTATTCACTGTACGCTACTGACTCACTAAAGCCAAACCTAAGTATTCCTCTGCAATATACTAGTAATAGTTTGTAACTTCCAAGTGAGGCCAAAGCGTTTGTCAGAGCAGCCTTCATCAGAAAAAAAAACTATATTTTGTCTAAATCTCCCTTCCAAAGTATCAGCAGCTGACTCATTGTTGCAGCAATAAAATGTATCCAAGTCAAGAGTTTCAGCATTTCAAATTGCTGGACATTACAGCAAATGAGCCATGCATGGGCAATAATCAACACAGAGATGGAAGAAAAACAGAGCAAATATTCATACTTCATAACACTTCATATCAAGATATGTGATCAATGGGAGAAAAACCTTTGCTCTCTAGTATTTTACTGCCAATAATTATTCACTTACCAAGCAATATAGATCCATCACGCTCTTACAATTCCTTATAAACTCAACAATTAAAAAAAGGTACTTTAGGAAGGTAAAATAGATGAAAAATGAGAATACAAATTGACAATTTTTGTTGGATATCTCTTTTGGTGAACATTAGTGTTCCCCTCACTTAAAAAAGAAAAAAATATCTGTTGGTGCTTAAGGGAATTGGTCAGCCATTTCCACTGTGCCCCAAATAAACTTGGATGTTCTCCATCCATCAGGTGACTACATGGAGAGCTGACCTGTCATAAATTCACTCTGTGGGGATGATGACAGGGCCGGAGCCAATCTTCATGAAAGAATAAAAAAAATGGCACTAGATTCCCATCCCCCACTCCCTGAGCCCCCTTCCAACCCCAACTCACCCTTTACCCTTAGTACTGGAGAACCCTCGCTCCCTATCTTCCTGCCTATCTCTCTCTCTCTCTCTCTCTCTCTCTCTACACTTACCAGGCTTTCTCTCTCTCTCTCTCACCCCCTTTTCTCTCCATGGGTAAGCAGGTAATCATGAGCTGTCACAGAAAGGTGACCCATTAATGTGATGGATACGGTGTGAAAAACAAATGGTGTGAAACGTGTGGATTGCTGTCCTTACTGCACCTTGGCCTTTTGTTCTGTCATATCAATATCCACACAGGGCCTCATTACACCGCTGCACTACACAATGAGTGGAGCGCCAGGGTCAAGACTGCGCCACGCTCCCTTTGACTGGCGCCGACTGGGCTTTTCAGCTCAACCTCACCCCAGAGGACTCCCAGGTAAACAGGAAGAGGGGCCGCTCTGGAGCCAGAGACAGCACACATCACCCCCCCCTCCCCCTCCACACCAGTCCTGTATTCATCAGGGGCCCTGACTCTATACGCCTATATATCCAGTATGTCTGCAGACAATCCTGACAATAATTACATGAAGAAATCATTGAGTTTCAGTTGATGCATCAACTGATATTTTGGTCCACTTTAGGTCTATTTTCAATCTTTGGTCTTGGCAGCCTGGACATCACTTGCATGTCTAAATAGTCAACTGTCTACAAGGTCAAAAACTTTTATTTATTGAACACGTGCTCTTGGTGTCGATGTTTCACATATTTAGGGCCTGAGCGCCAACAGCGACTAAGGCCCTATTGAAACTGAAGGAATTCTTCTTCTTTTTTACTGCAAATCAATCGCCTTTTTGAGGGGCTTAACATATTCAAAAACTCACCAAAATTGGCGGTTGCATCAAGCCTGGTGAACATTTATGTATTTTAAGGGTTTCGGGAATAGGCACACAAAAATGGCTTGCTAGTGCCCCCTACAAAACTTAAAAAATTGAGCCCCTGCAGTATGTTTAACGTAGACTAAAGAAACGTGGTACACATATGTAGCATGTCAAGACGTACAAAAAAGATCATTGGAACCATACCCTTAACGCAACAGGAAGTCGGCCATTTTTAATAGAAAGTTCGAATTTTGACCACATGTCATACTTTAACGAACTCCTCCTAGAAATTTCATCCAATCGACTTCAAATTTGGTCTGTGCCATCTTAAGACATTAAAGATGTTATTAAAAGAAAAACTTTTCATCATAGGGCATGAGCGTGGCGGGGTGGCCATTTTGTGCGTTTCGCCATCGAAACAGGAAGTGGGTGTAACTTGAGTGTACATTGTCCAATTGTCTTGAAACTTTTGATTCATAAGAGTTCAACCCTGACGACATCTACAGGCTGATATTGGCTCAAAGTCATAGCGCCCCCTGGTGGCAATAGGAAGTAGTTCCAAAAATATAGGTGCCTTACTTTGACGAACTCCTCCTACAGATTTCATCCGATTGACTTCAAATTTGTTTTGTGCCATCTAAAGACCTTAAGGATGAAAGGTTATTAAAAGCTTGAGTTTTCGTCCAACGATGTGGGCGTGCCGTGGTGGCCATTGAGCATTTATCAATGAACGAAGAAGTTGTAACTTTAGTGTACATTGTCATATCTGCCCGAAATTTCTCATGATTGACAAGGGTCCAGGCCTGAGGACATCTATAGGCCAAAATTGACTTATATGACATCATCCGATTTACATGAAACTTATATGTCATCTACATGCAAGGAAGTGCGAGGGCCCGTCCAACGCTGCTTGCAGCTTTAATTTCTTTGTTATTTATTTCTGCAAACTTCCAGGTTCCCTGGCTATAGATCACATTTTTCCCAGACAATGGCAGGTCACATAGTGATAATTGAAACTCTACATTGCCGGACTGTGTGAACAGCAGCAAAATAATCAATAAGTTGGACTTATATGAATGTGTATGGACTCCTAAATTGCTTCAGGCATACTGTAAAATGGGCACTTAGATTTTCAAAGAGCCATACTGCCAGTCAAGGTCAGTAGGGGAGGCAGTGAGGAACTACTGTATCAAAGTCCTGGCCTAACCCTGCACTGTCCATTACACTTCCACACTGGCTGCCCAAGCACTTATTAAAGATTGAGGCTGATTCCACTGCCAGGACCTGTGATCCACAAAGTAACAGCAAATCACCAATTAAGAAATATTATAGATTACAATCAATTGATTTTATGTGCAGGATATAGACTTATGGGCCCCAGAGTATTGTACCTCAATCTTCAGAGTTTCTCTGTGGGCTTCAAATGTACTGCATGCAGGGCAGTTTTGACAACTGATGATCCACATACAAATTAAGAAAAATAAGAACAAATTAATTCTAATGGCAGAAGCTGTTTTAAGGCTTTGGTTTCTTGTAGTCAGTTATACAGTGGAGGAGAAATGCACTGCAGTGGTCTCCACAGCCAGTACAAGAGATGTCGATACACCCTCCGTGTTCCCCCTGAGGTCTACAGTGGTGGTCTAGTGGACACCTCCGATGAAACACAGGAGACTCTATTAAGGACAGTGGTTATGGGCCACAGACTAATCTAGTATGACAAACTGGAGGTGTCCTGTTATTTCCAGACCCGGTGATGAATCGAGGGCTGGAGTCCCCCATGCTGTCATGTCAGAGTGGAGCTGAAACAGATTGAGAGGGAGCCGACAGTAGATTGATGTTGCAGGCTTCTTCCGTCTCTTCTAAAACATACCAAATCAGTCCACTAGCCCTCCTCCCATTTGCCTATCATTTTACACAGGCAGCTGCCCCCACATTCAAATCTGAGACTCACCTAGGGGCTGAACCAAAGACATACTGTGCAGCAGTATGTAAGTGAAGTCTTTAGCTTCCCTTGTTTGGTGTTTTTTTCACATTTTACAAGTATTTCTTAAATAATAATTACAATATTTATTGTAATGTAAATATTTTTGTAGCTTATACTGTATTTGTGATCATTTGTTAACTAGGTTTTCCACAGAAAAAAATAGGCTCTGTTTCAAGGGAGAAGATGCTTTCTCTACAGGCCTATTGTTATATTAAAACACATGAAGAAGAATTCAGTGGTTGTTGGTGTAGCAGTTGATGCCAGAATGGCGCCATACACAATAAAAGAAGACAAGAAAAGACTGAAATCTACAGAAAGTCAAACTTAAAAAAAAGGAGTAGTTAGACATTTTGCTCAAATTTAAATAAAGAGAAGATTGATACCACTCTGTCTGTTCAATATGAATCTACCACCAGCAGCTTTAGCTTTAGCTTAGTTTAGGGAGTCACTGGGCCTAGCCAGGAAATTGTGGTGGTTTTACATAACCCCCTGTAAAACTACAGCGTGCAGTTTTTTTACTTTTTTTTTGCAGAGATTAAGCAAACATGTTACATTGGTGTGCTGAAAAGATGCAAATTGGTGGATTTGTTACCTTTGGACAGAGCTAGGCTAGATGTTTGCCCCATAAAGGAGTATTCCAAACCACACAATCATATAGGTCCATTATTCCTACCCTTTAATACGACCCATAGAAGCATCATTTCTTTATGTTTGTTGAAGTTAAAAGTGACGGCAATAGTCACAACCAAGCGCGTTTTAGATAAAATGCATTTAGATAAAATGCATTTAGATATGACGCTAAAGGAGACATGTACCATCAATAACAACGCCAAAGGCACCTGACCGAGCATCCATATTTTACATGATGGGAGTGAGAATGTGTTGCTAATTCACGGCAAAAAAAGCAAAAAAAACTATTTTCCCAATATGTCATTATTTCTTTAACAGAAAAAGACAAAACAATCTCAGCCATATCTAATTGAACATATCATTGTTACAAAGTTCTACCATTTAACATTTCCTGTAATGTTTAACAATGTCATTCAAAATCATTCAATTTAAATTGTGTATGCATGCTACATTTTAGTAGTAGTTAACTGTTTGCTGTACAACCATTGAGCGCTCAATGTTTAAAACTGTTAGGAGGCTATCATTCTGAATTAATTACACTGATAATAGAGGGAATCTTCAGCCAGGGGTTAACTATGGTTATCTTTAATGGAGGAATGAAGACAATGACAGTGTCCCACCACCCCCCCCCCCCCCCCCCCTTCTCACCCCCCTCTCCCTGCGATGACCGCATCTCCACTGTAATGTACCTGTGTGTGTGAAGGACATCCCGACCGGCAGGGCTATCACAGACACAATCTCACAGCACTTTAATAACTTTGAGAGCGGTCAGCACCCTGCGCTTTAATAACACTCCCTGTCAGCTCACCCCACACTGCGCAAAATTGTCTCGTTGGAATTCTTTATGGTGGAGGCCAAAGAACTCGGGTGATGGGGATGGAATATAGCCACGATCAAGCCGCTTCTACCTCTAAATGGCTTTCCAAGAGTATGTTTTTATCTTTGGATCCAAACAAACAGGAGAGAAGACAAGCACTTGCTTTATGACGCAGCAATAAGCTTTTCAAATCAGCACTGTCACCATTGAAAAAAAGAATGTAGGCATTGAGCTCCCCTTAAGTTCACTCACTCATATGATAACATTGTCAGAGCATGGCATAGCTGTTGAATGCACACAGACACACAGTGAAGTATGTTCCTACAGAAAGCTGCTATCAATAGTACTAATTTATAGATTAAACCTTGCTTAAGAGGCTGTAACAGAAGTGTCTCTTCTGAACTATAATTGGGATGTTATGCTACAATATTTGCCCCCAAACATTCCTGGTGAGGTGTAGTATGTGCACCTATCTACCTACATAAATTGACAAATATAAATTTACGAGTGACATATATACGTTTTCCGGAGTGTTGGACCCTCCAATGGTCTTGTTGTATCTTTGGTGCTATTTGGCATCAAGTGTGGCTGGTAAAAGCTGGAGTGTTTGAGTTATAGTCACATTACGTGATTTCAAGATATCAAAGTTTAACAGTTTCCCTCTCGCTGCCATTTGGAGCTGCCGACATGCAGCGTTGCCTGGTGTAGCTTCAGTTCTCGTCATTATGCAAATATTTGATTATCTGTAAAGGGAGATCACAGCAAGTAGCTTCACAAATGCAGCGTGTTTATCTCCAGTATACATATTAAAGGAAAATTCAAGCTGAGCATGTGAAGTGTAAATCACCCTATGCTGCACACTGTGCAGTAGCTGTGTTTCAGAGCTAATGATGGGCTCGGGCTGTGTTTTTGTGATGCGTTTGAGATTATAGCTTTCTCCTGCAGCAGTGGGGATGCGTTCCTGGTCATCACTGCCTGGTACTACTGATTAACATAATCAGCCAACATTAGTTATTCATGTGATGTGCAGAAGCGCTCGGGGGTCAAATCTTTGCCCTGTCTAATAACCTATGTTAAATATTAAAGAAGTACATGGGCTGCCTGATTTACATGCCTCTCATCCGGCCTTTAGATGCAGAAGTAGTAAGAAAAAAAAATCACTCTAGGCCTGTGGTCCATTACTTGGACCAAGAATAAATATAAAGCATGCTGAAAATGAATCGCTTTAAAGATCTGAGAATGTGCTGTTGCAATATTACAATGCACAACAACCGTATCCCATACAAGATCATGTCCAAGAGCTTCTATTCATGTTAACTTATTATGTGATCATCTCACACAAAAAAGCCAGTGGTAGCCATAATTTCTCTACACAGTTCCCCTGTATGTTTGTGCGTACTGCATAAGAGGCTTTTTCCACTCGGCTTCATCTGACTGTCTCACAAAAAAGGACCCCACTGGGCATGGGTGCACTGACTTGCTGCATCTTTATGCCTCACACTTCTTGATTAAAAGCAATGAGCAGAGAGAGGCTAGCCAAGCGTTGAGCTGCCTGTGTCGGGTGAGCTGCGCACTGGGCGGAGGGGGAGACCCTATGGGCTGCAGAGAAGGAGGCCGGCTATGAACCCCGAGGAAGTCATTAGGAGACCAGTGACCTCACTGGTGCAGAGCTCAAAAAAACTGCCTACTGGCATGATGTCATACTTCACATGTCAACCTTCATCACAGCGACACAGTGAAGAGTCCAAAACTGTTAGAACTAGCAGCTTTAACTCTATTTGATACACAGCAGTGGCCTCACCAATGACTTTAAGCAGATGAGCATCACCTGTGGTACTGTGGCCAGAATCAGTAATGGAGTTTAAAGTATGTACATTTCCTAAGGATGTATACCATACAGTACATATGCTATTCTGTAGCACAACAATATACACATATGGGTGATAAAGAGAAATCTGCCAGTAACTCTTCTATAAACAGCATTACTAAAAAAAAAAATCAATGTCCATTTTCCTAGCGTTACATTTAAAGGCTATTACATACCTGCTAGTCTTTATTTCAGGAACTCAGCCGTTCTCTCTGGGAGTTATAAAAGTCCCCTGCCCTACAAAATAAACATAAACACAGCCACAACAGCAGGTGGATCTTAAAGGTGGTGCTCTATTCCAATTCCAGATTGGGCCTTTAATGACAACTTGCACTGTGGAAGTGAATGGATGCGCAGTTTATCACCCATATTCCCTCACCCTGTAGAACCAGGAGGACCAAGCGTGTAGACTAATGAACTGCAAACTCTCCTCTAGGCTTCCCTTTGTAATGATGGAACTACTCAGGATTTTCTTCCTTTCCTTATTCTTTCTTTTTTTTATTTGGTCCTTTAGAAAATAACAATCCTCCTTTGCCATGCTCATTACTGCTTAGCTGGCTGTGATGACCATTAGGAAATGAAAATAACATTTTGTGCAAAGCAAAGGCCTGTAGGCTGAGGGTCTGAGTAAAGAATTGGATTTCTAAACATAACTTCGGTGCTCACAAGCTGTTCTCACATAAAGGAATGGTGTGATGGGCTATTTACACGGCCACTGGATTGCAAATAGAATCATTGTTTGGTGCGGAGCAATGAATAAGAGATTTAAATGAAAACATAAAAAAACTTTATTGTGCATTTCCTCATTACCCTTTCGTGGGCAGAACCCAAGCTGCTGTATGTGACTTTGCAAGTGAGATATGCTGTGTTGATCGCACCCTGAAATGGTTTCAGTTGTTTTTAGCCCATTGGATGTAACTTGTGGTCACCAAAAGTGGGTGAAGGGAGCCACACCATATTCCTTCTCCCCATGATCAATGGTGGAATGTAACTAAGTACTTTTACTCAAGTACTGTACTTACACAAATGTTGAGGTACTTTACAGGCCACTTTCTACTTCTACTCCGCTACATCTCAGAGAGAAATGTTGTACTTTTTACTCCACCACATTCATCTGACAGTCAAACATCATCAATTCAATTTCAATTCAATTTTATTTATATTATCAAATCATAACAGAGTTATCTCGAGACACTTTACAGATAGAGTAGGTCTATAAATTCCAAAACCCCAACAATTACAGTAATTCCCTCAAGAGCAAGCATTAGCAGTGGCGAGGAAAAACTCCCTTTTAGGAAGAAACCTCGGCAGACCCAGACTCTTGAGTTTTTCCTCGCCACTGTCGCACTGCTTGCTCTTGAGGGAATTACTGTAATTGTTGGGGTTTTGTAAATTATAGAGTGTGGTCTAGACCTACTCTATCTGTAAAGTGTCTTGAGATAACTCGTGTTATGATATGATACTATAAATAAAATTGAATTCAATTGAATTGATAGGCGGTGTCTGACAGGGCCGGTTGGGGGTGTGATGAACAGTGGCAAATAAAAGTCACATTAAAGATAATGGAACAGTGACTTCGAAGGTCATCGTGGAAGTTCATGTCATAGCAGGGCACATCGTGTCATACTGAGTAGTGCAGTCTCCTATACCGGATCCTGACTACTCTGTGCATGTGAACATCACAGCAGGGCGTTGCGGGATGTAACGTGGCGCTGCAGAGCATGGGTGGATGTGGCGGACGCAGCAGGACGCAGCAGGACGTGGCCGGGAATTGCAGAGAATCGCACAGAAACATAAGGACTCCAGGGAGTAAACTCCCCAGAGCTAGGTTAGTAACAATCATTTCTGGGACAGGATGCATACGAAAAGAAACAAGTGAAAACAGAGATGAGAGAGCAGCTCAGTGTGTCGTAGGAAGGAAGGAACTTCCCCGGCAGTCTAGAATTATAATAGCATAACTAAGAGAGGCAGGTTAGCTTAGAGAGAGGTGCCGGATCGGGCTTGAACTCTCCCCTGCCGGATCGGGCTGTACTGTCCCGCCTCCCTCTACTCTCGCTATATTATTGATTATATGATAAATAAAACTGATGACTACGAAGAGAAGCAGATGGGCCGGTTAGGTGGACGCTGCAACTCCTCACTCCTTAACTGTAAGCTTTATCAAAGATGAGCGTTTTCAGTTTACTCTTAAATGTGGTGACGGTGTCTGCCCCTCGAACCCAAATTGGGAGCTGGTTCCACAGTAGCAGAGCCTGATAGCTGAAGGTTCCCACAGACATTCTTTTTACAATAAAGGTCTGGATTCACTAAGCAGCATTATGTTGTATCATTGTAAGAACTAACAGCTCTCATAAATAATCCTCGCTGCAAAAGGATCTATCTGACATCACAGAATAGTGAAACTCATTTTGCCTTGACTGTAGAGATTCATTAGCCTAGAAATCTAGACGCACATCAGCAGCAAATGTAATTTGCAGCCAGGGGGTCTAGCAAGTTGGCTTGCGAGCTGGAAAAACCAAACACATTGTGTATAGAGTCGGTGGGCGGGCTTAACATAATAACGGAAGAGTTACGACGGTTCCGCGTGAATTCCCTGCTACTTGAAAACAAAGACGATGGCTGCTGCTGCTGGTGAACAGCTGGCTTTGGACGCGACTCTGGAAGACTTGGAGTTCAGCTTTTCTTTGAGAAAAGAACAAAGAACAGCACTGAAGTCATTCTTAAAAAAGCAAGTTGTGGTCGGAGTTTTGCCGTCCAGATAACTTCTTTGTTGCTCTGCCTGGTTGTAGCGCTATCCTATTAGCCTCGTGAGACCGTCCTGATCTCGCGAGCTCCAGTTTTCTACTTGCAGATCAGTCTGGCATCTTGAGATAGAGAAAATTTGGAGCCGTTCGCCACTCACCAACCAATCAGCGTTGGTTTTGAGGCGTGTTTAGGTATAACGCAACGAGAAGCGACTGTTAGTCTAAACAATATGGCAGCTTCCACGGATGAGATGAGCGTAGCTATCGCGCAAGTTTTATCCAAATTAGAAAGTATTTCTTCATTGAAAGAAGAGCAAAAAATGGCACTGGAGGCTTTTCTCTGAGGAAAAGATGTTTTTGCTCTTCTCCCGACTGGTTTCGGGAAGAGTTTAATCTGATCATCAACATAGGTGGTGATAGACAGATGGTTTATCCAATCAGCTAACCAGTATTTTTGCCCCTTCCCAACAGTTCTCCAACGGAAAGTTCCCAGATGGATAATGCGAAGCAATCCATCTGGTGGAGTCAGGTTACTATCCTATTGCGTGCAGAGGGAATTTGAAAGACAACCGTTTATCCCGCCCCTCGGATTGAGCCCTGCCAAGACCCAACATCTGGCTTGTCAGGCTAGGGATTCATCAATGTATTGTGGAATTTAATGGCTTGCATCATTCAGTACAAGGGTACACATTTTAAAGGGAACAAATCACCATACATTTTTAGAAGATATCTTCTTATCAATACATTGTGTGTGTTACATCTAAAGTATTTACTGTGGATCCACAGAAATGGGTCAGATAAAGCTTTATAGTCTGAAACGTCTTTTATTAGCTTGAATGTTATAGAACTTTGTCAACTAAATCATAACACTACCATCCTGCACCAAGTAAAACCTTGAATTCTGTGAATCTTTACAACTGTAATCTATTTTACTTTTTATTGTAAAACATACACAACAATGTCAACATGCCATTAACTAACTATTATTAAAGCAAGCTACTTGTATGTAACTCTCGCTGAACAGAGACAACTGTAGGCAAAAATGTAGATTACAGAGAGATGCTAATGCTAACAATATCCATCCCTGTCCACTGGTCATACCGGACAAAGTAATGATGCAGCAACAAAATTCTTGACCGCATTGAAGTGAGCAGAGGTGTGTTTTGTTACTTATGAATTCAACTTAATATTTGCAACAACAACAAAAAAGTAGTCAAACCAGGGCTGCTCAATAGCCCTGTGTACAAACGCACTTACTATATAAAGCCAGGAAGCAGGTAGGAAGTTTGAATTCATTGGATTCCACACTGTGACACAGCACTGAATCTGCTCTTGTCAATATTTGTGTTGAAATATGTTTTGTGCAGTGCTAAGGGAACGCGGCACACAAGCATGAAGTCTCACGGTGCTCGTACACCATCGATTCTCTCACTCCGAACACAAATGTGATGGCAAGCCCGACGTATTTGGCAGAGACCAATGTCCAGTGGTTACTGGATGAATGGGCCACAATATTGCACTGAGTGAGCGCACTCCCACATCGAGGCTGGACTGCTGTTTAAATCAAGCGGGCGGTCACACTCGATGTGTACATCACCACTGAGGCATGTTGAGCAATGAGACGCCTGTACAAGGCCCCTGCTGGCCTATTGCAGGGCTGGACTGCAGAGGCCCCTGGGCTGCCTAATCAAATCTGAAAACATCACATTCACTAGGCTCTCAGGCAAGGATGCATGCATGCAAAAAAAAATAAAAATAAAGACTACATCACCAATCATACCCCTCCCCCACTGCTCTTAAATACCACCATTAGGATGGCATTACAAAGGAATATGTAAGTAATGGAAGTATAGCATTTCATTTCTTTCTACTGGTTTCATATCAGGAGTAGCTTTGTGGTTAAACAGAGGTCTGCTGGTCGATCCAACCGGCGCAAAAGCACTTGTGATGCTCAGTACAGTATCTGTATCATCAACCATACGCAGCTGATAACTACAATCTCTAACTTTCCAGACCTATGAAATTGATGTGTTTATTTAGCGTGTCCAAGCCAAGGCAGAGCGGTAATAGCCTTGTCTAGGGGGCGAAGATGGAATCCCGTCGCTTTACCATCGATGTAGGATAATGGTTTCCTTTGATGGAGATTTGGGCCATCTCAACATAATTAGGCAAGCGTGAACAATGATCTCCATAAAGTGCAGAGTACTAATTAAAACAGTTCAGCTTTACAGCATTTCAAACATGACAATAAAAATAACAAGAGGACCCAAATGGATTGCACACTGTGCCAATAGTTCCAAGGAAAATACTGGATCAGATATTAAAAGGGCATTGAATTCACTCTAATGGAAGTATGGCTGAGCAGAAAAATTTGATAATTATAGAAAGATATATGTGTAATAAATGAATCACTTCTCAGTATTTTCCATTTGTCTCTGTTTTGCTGTGAAATGGAAACAAATTGTAAGATTCCATCACAATACATGAATACAAGAAATGGCTGAATTCATCAAGTTACATGAGTCTGTTTTGTATAATGATAATAGACTAGTTACTATGAATGCAAACTGTATATATCATGTTTGAGTATTGTGTTATGTTCACTGGTTCAACCTTATTTTCTCTCCCAACTAACATGTTTCAGAATTGTTGAGTTAAGCACCATTACACGGTAGCCTTCGAAGTATCTGCAGTCCATTAATGCTCGCTGTCTGAAAGCATTTAAAGCTCAGAAGATCAGAATAATAACCAAAAGGTTTGCAATTGTGTGCATGCGTTTGTGTGTGATTCAAGTAGCCCGTCTCTTGAGATGGGCATTGATTCCTAAATGAATGCAAGGGTAGAGAAAAATGGATTTCTTCCTTAAGATGTGACTTTATATCTCTTCTTTAAATCCCTGCAGCACGTTGTGCATTTGATTACACACTGAGATGGAGGAAATCTTTGCATCTTTATAAAATATTCATTGGAGTGGATGGGTGAGGCAAGGCTCTGTAGATGGTTGCTTGGTGATGAAGGAAATCTTTGGAAGTTCAAGTGGATAGAAACAGAATTTGGTGTCTGCTGTGTAAATCACATAAGTAGGTCAGACAGTTTAATGGCAAAACAGCTGAAAATCTGTTGGAATTTTGTACTCCTCCTAAAGAGATGGTGCAAAGTATTTAATGAAGTGCTCTTTTTTTTTAGTCCTTTAATAAATGCTGTGCATCTCGTTAATGAGCTGATCGAGTGATTTACTGTTGTGAGATTGCTTTTGTTACAGCATCTTTCATCCATTTTACGCTGACAAAAGATTGATTTAAGATATGATCGTGATTAAATTACAGCTGGATCCTTTATTACCCACTTGGCAGTCTATGTTCTTTGTTGCCACTGTTAGTAGGAGCCTTCTTTATATTATTCGAGTCTAAGCCTGTGGTGACAGTTCCTGCAATGGTCACACATTTCCAGTTACAAAAACTATCTCTTGGTATATGTCCTACAACTATGTTCCATTTATGTCCTCCACTGGCGATCATTTCAGTCTGTACCATGTGCAAAAATACACAAACAAATAAATCACAAAATTGGTCTCAATACAGATTGTTGAT
Organism: Perca fluviatilis; assembly: GCF_010015445.1. Taxonomy (NCBI): domain Eukaryota; kingdom Metazoa; phylum Chordata; class Actinopteri; order Perciformes; family Percidae; genus Perca; species Perca fluviatilis. Next base: position 625,445 of record NC_053117.1, on the reverse strand, counting down.
CAGATTGGCAGACAAAATGAATGGTGAGTAATGAGGTCTTAAAACACAAATGCTAAGGCAATTAGCTCGTGTCCTCTCAGGAGTGCATGCTGTTAGTTTTTTTGGCATGGATATGCAGGTACAGTAGATCTCTGATAAACTGAAGATATGGAAGTTGCAACAGGAAATTGTTGCTGACATGACACCGTTTCTGTTAAAAAAAGCTTCTTTAAGATTTGTATAAGAAGTCCCAACAACATGTGCACGTTTATACAGTATGACCACCCATACCTCCCCTACCTTTAGATACCTTAACTAAGTAATAATTCATGATTTTCAATGCAAAATATGACACAATGTGTTCCTTAGTTTTCTTAGTTGAATTAAACATTTTTGAATGTATGTGTATCAATTGCAAACTGCATAAAGCAACAGCTGAAATATATAAACGACTGGTTGGATTGTCTCACACAGAAGATACAGGTGCAGTATTTAGTGCAAACTAGTCCTTTGCAGATAATACAAATTCTGCCTGTGTACTGTACATTTTAAGGGTGAAATATGCCTTTTCAGAAAGCCAGAAGGTGTCACTGTTCATGCAACACTTCCACACGTAATCCTTGAAAGTTGAAATCACCCCTCTCATACAGTTTATAAAGACTGTGCATGAATTAAACATATATAACATACAGTTTAGAACATCACATGGGATGTTTTTATACACTATTTCAAGGTTGAACCTTGAAACAGCTCAACGATTGTAATTGTCCAAATAGATACATTATGTATCAATAAAAGAAATTAAGTGCTTACTTTTTTGGGGTTCTATTGTTTTAAGTAAGCTACTATATAATGTAATACACTAACACTATGACATACAGTACGTATCAGTCTAAGTGTTAATATTCCTAAATCATTTTAAGGAAGTTTGTAGCTGTAAAACAAAACAAAAAAAAAAAAAAAAAAAAAAAAAAAAAAAAAAAAAAAAAATTGAAAAAAAAAAAAAAAAAAAAAAAAAAAAAAAAAAAAAAAAAAAAAAAAAAAAAAAAAAAAAAAAAACACACAAAAAAAAAAAAAAAAAAAAAAAAAAAAAAAAAAAAAAAAAAAAAAAAAAAAAAAAAAAAAAAAAAAAAAAAAAAAAAAAATTTTATTTTTCAAAAATTGCGCCAATATAGTTTAGGGCCTCTCGTGATGGGGCACACACCCGATGACAGAAGCAGGTCATTTCCGCTCCCTGGCATCATAAATCCACCGTCTGGCCCCTGTCCGGCTGCTGATGCTGCAGAACACCACACACGGTGGACCTGTCGGAGCACCGTGAGCTACTGCGCTATCCCCATGGCACACAAGAAACACACACACACACACACACACACACACTGCAAACACTCTTAACATAGGAGTAGTTGTGGCCAGCACAGCATCCCATCTGCTCTTGTCCAGTATAGCATCTCAGGTGAGTGAAACAGATCTATCTATCTATCTATCTATCTATCTATCTATCTATCTATCTATCTATCTATCTATCTATCTATCTATCTATCTCAGTGTTCTATTTTTTGTTAAATCTAACACAGCATTGTTCAGGATTTTGTTTTTCCTTGTCAAGTAAGAAAGCAACGCTGCCATGCTGTGTCCTTTGTGCAGAGCCTGACACCTCATATTCCTGTCTGCAGTAAAAACAGCACTTAATGTACAGGAGCATGGCAAAAATACAGTGCGAGCACGTCAGCTGGGGGATGAGGGATACTGCGCGTAATATATTCATGTTTGCTTAAATCAGGCTCAAGGTTAAAACAACACCTATTTCTCTTGGCGTCACATCTCTTTGGCAGAACACAGAGTTTTGATGTGCCAAACATGACACCTCCACTCACTAATACAAGAGAAATAAGGGATGAATGATAAATAAATCTGCATTTTCACAACCTTCCGCTATTTACCTCACCCTCATGTTCTTCCTCCTCTCCCAGGCAGAAATGCAAATAGGTCATTGAGCTTCATCCCTCTTTTGCCCTAACATGCAATGACAGTCTTTAAATTTCTGTTTGAAGCCTCTCCCCTAAGAAAGAAAAGGAATATAAGAAACTCTACCTATGTAAGGCTGGGGATCAAAATATGCGCTTTGGGGAAGCCGTGACCGCTTTCAGGAAGCCATGGCCGGGGTTGTGCGGAATGCTAAATGCCATACATCCTCAAGGTTATCTCTGAAGACAGAGCCCTTTTGGAATCTGCCTCTGCTTTATTTTCTTGAATGCATGCATCAAGCCAGCAGAACGGAAAAAGATGAAGGTGACTCCTGGAACGAGTCAAACGCTCTCTCTCTCCGTGCACGCTGCCTGGTGGTTGTAGGGTGCACACTTCGCTGTGTTCGCAAAGAATGGTTGTAATTTGTCGGGTCAACACCAGCCAGTGCGCACTCTCTCTGTGCAGTGTGTGCTTCTGTCTGTGGACTGGGATTAGGCAGAGGTGCAGTAAGCCAGGGGCTAATACAAAGCACTTAAATGTGAAAAGTGTCATTTCCATCCCCAAGTCCCTGAATATTGAAATTAGGTCATCAGTGCAGCAGAGGCCAATTTTCACCCTCATATATCATGGCTGCCCCTGCACCCAAGGTCTCATTACACCATACATGGTCAATAAGCCATTAACATGCAGCAGACAATGTGTAATGTTCACACAAAGACAATGTGTCTACTGTACAGTAACTGTAGTGAGTCAGTGTTTGTGCCATACAATAATTCAGGGCAGAAAATAAGCATTTTACAACAATGGAGACAGATAACTAACGGCCATCACTTGGAGTATTTTGGATTGTTTTGATGCTCGTTGTAGTTTGGAAAGAAAAGGGAGACGCTTTTGTATGCAGAGTCCTTTTTTGCAACATCAGTTTGCCAGTGTGATATTCATTTGTTGGAAGCTGTGCTGCATAAACAAACAGCGCCCAAGGCTACCACTGGCTGGTTAAACAACCACAGGCTGTTTTCTCTTTTCTCCACCATAGCACATTGTAAATTCCTTGTTGGACCACAACATGCTCTGCTATGTTTATTTAACAAACAGCCTACATGTACTGACAATTCCACATTATAATATTTACACCTTGCACCTTATGTATGTTTTATGTTCAGGGTTTGATTAATTAATACAAGCATGTGACCAGATTGTAGAACTTCTTTTGTAAGAATTGACTGGTTTGCACAACGCAGCCTCCCTAAATTGTAATGATATCAACGTCCCTTTGTTTGTCGCCATCCTACATTTCCCTGCAACAAACTGAAAGGCATCAACATTCTTCCAACAAACCAAAGGCAGATTGAGGCCCCCTGCCACCGCTGTAACAAATGGGCCAAATCATTGTCACTACCCATGTTTCTTTCTGCTTTAACGTGGTTACACGACTGTGCTGGGACATTTATGGACTGCCTGATCCACTGCTGGCAGATTAAAACAAAATCAAGCCAAACCGGTTTAAACCTCTTCTGTGACGAGTCTTCCCAGCATATTGTACACCAAAAAAACTAACATTTTATTAACAATAAAACATTGTTTTATTTTATTTTCTCCCTCTGATTCAATCTATTTTCCTCAACATTTTTTCCCCGAGTACCTTCTTCCTGCTTGTGAAAATGGGGTTTGTATTGATGAGCTGGGCCCAATATTGATTTCCCATCATTCCTGGTGTGGACATTTTCTGGTCTATTATACTACAGTCGCAGCATATTCCCCTAGCAGCCGTAAAGTGGATATATGGACAACCTGACCTTGGCAATATGGAGATAATGAAATATCCTTAATGACCCTTCCTGAAAGATTTTACAGGCTGGACTATAGACTGCCAACCCATGTACAATAATAGTTAGCGGAGGAGGATTTTAGAGGCCCAACTAAATCTACAGCTCACTACACACGTATTGGGAGGACTGTTAACTTGTCTATTTTACTAGGTTAATGTAACCATTAAGGGCTCACAGTTATATGATCGCAGCTAATATCAAACACCAATTTAGATTTAAGGGCAGTGTCAGCCATTGCTCTCTGACTCACACCATCGACAGAGCCAAGTTTCCTATGAAAACAAACCAGTGCTGTTTGTGCATGTCACATTATTTCACATTGGTAGAAAATCCATAACAGATATGTTTGAATAATAAAGAGTTAAAAAAACAAAAGATATACTTTATTTGAACCTTTGTATTTATATAGTAAGCAGTTATAGGCAGTATACACATACTTAATAAATGACGTATAACTTACTATAATGTGTATTAATGTAATGTAACTTCATAAAAACCCTATAACATATCTGTAATCACACAGTATATAATGATGGTAACACTATATGTATAAGCACTATATAAACAATTAATACATTATTATAACACACTGTAATGAAGTTGAAAACAGATATAAAGACATTCAAGGGATTTAATAATTTACAATTTCCACTACAGGATTGGTCCCCCCACTACTTCAAATTGTCAATGTCATAGGGCGCCCGGCTAGCTCAGTTGGTAGAGCAGGCGCCCCATATTTAGAGGTTTACTCCTCGACGCAGCGGGCCAGGGTTCGACTCCGACCTGCGTCCCTTTGCTGCATGTCATTCCCCCCCACCTCTCTCTTTCCCATTTCATGTATTAAGCTGTCCTGTCAAATAAAGGCCAAAAATGCCCCCAAAAAAACAACAATCAACCATGCTATAAAAAAAAACAAAAAATTGTCAATGTCATAAATGAACACGCTTTTACGGAGCTGTCCGCTCCGCTGAACACAAAACGAACAGTCGTAGGTCTGCCCTCTTTCCACTTTGACGGTGGGCAGCTGACAGAACGTCACTCATTCGCGATGCCATGACAACCAAATAAACAACAGCATGAGTACCGCACGAGTTGCTACCATAGACTGTTAAAACTAGGTTGCTATAGAGCGTTGCATTACAGCACCATCTGCCAGTAATCCGTACCCATTTTTCAGTGAGACATGCAACGCATCTAATGACAGTAATAATATTAAATATTATTACTGTCATTGGTGAATGTACTAAAATACACTTGCACCAGGAAATGTTTTCATCACTGCATAGAGTTCTGTACAAGATGAACCTTCACGCTGAGCAAAAATAAATAGCATGTTTTGTATCAACTTCAGTGTATTGCACACTACTGACAAGTACTTTTTACATTTTGTAAACATATTTAGTATTAATACGGCAAACAAAATGTACACTTTTTAAATGGAGGTCCCCTTTTCAGTGTAATAAATAGTTAACAATTATGTTGCCACAACATTACTAAGTATTTATGAATGGATGTGTCCGGTTGAGTTATCTTAGTTGTCTCTATCAGCAGATATAGTAATCATCATCAGCATTTATAAGGTGGCTGTTCACATGTGCAAAACCTTTGGGTTAGAGCTTGAAATTGTTTATAATGAATAATAATATGAGATAGAAAATTATATAAATAATCATATATTGATTTATACAAACTTCACACTACGTAATAAAGCACTTATTAACTCGTTGTACACATGTACAGCAGGTTTAAAGTTGTTTATAATGACGATATTTGATTACAACTATGTTACACTGTGTTATCAGGCATGTATTGACTGCATCAGTTATAAATGCTTCATAGGAGGAGTTATAATTATAAGAATTTAACAAACACTTTGACATGCCGTTATATTTGCCTACAACTTTGCACATTATGTGTTTAGGTGTGTTACAACACCATTTATTCATTATTTATGAAGAGTTCCATTTTGTCTAAAACTGCAGCCAGTGAGGAACGGATGTCTGAACTCTAGTAGTACTGCAGGAGGTATTTAGGTGTCAGACTTGGTTAGACGTCAGCAGGTGAAAAAGGGAGATCATTATTCCCATGTCATGCTGACAGTTGTTTCAGAGATTCGCGCCGATAGCAGCTGATAATCATCCCCAGAGCGAAGCAACAATGAACTTGCCCTACCACTCCACTGTCTTCAGAACACTTCAAACATGCTCCACTTCAAACACAAAAAGCAGCCATCTCCTTTGATGTCATTGTCAAAAAATGAGTTTTGTTCCGTCGTATTTAAACTCCACCCCCTCTGCTGAAACCTAGACGGGAGACGTGCGAGAAACTGATTTTGAACATGAAAAGAGCAGCTGTGTTGTCTGATACAGCCCTCTATCCTCGGGCTGCCATACTTCTCCCCTTTGCCTCTCCGGAATAGGAAACACAGTCAGAGCTGTATGCGTATTACCGCAATGCATTACCTTTATACAGCTTTGTATATGGAGCCACTTACGTTAAATGTAAATAATGCTTTAAGAATATATGGCACAGAATACATATGTATTAGTAAGTCACTCCCATGTTACGGTAAGCCAGGAAGTGCATGAAATATCAGTATCAATATGGAGTATTTCATTTCAGTGTACAGCTCCTTTGTAGGGCTCCTTTACTTAACAGGACGTGGTTGCAGAGGCAGCTGGCTGAGACTGTCTGCTCCTGATGAAATCTCACTACAGACACGGCTGCTTCGTAATGACTATAATCACAGCAGATAAGCAACTAGTGCATGGGAAGGAGGGTGGAGATCAGAGGGTGAAAGAAAGAGAAGGAGAGAAAAAGTAATTGAATCTTTTGGAGGCACATTCAGATGAAAGCCATTGGCTGTGTGGGAGATGCTTTTCACTGAATGACATTTAGATTACAGAGGTGCCCTGTTCCCCATCACGGTCAATACCTCCTTTTTCACAATAGCACTCTTAAGTCTCAGCAACGCTGCTCTCAGAATAAAGGTGTTTCAGAAATGATGCGGATTTTGGGGGATGCAGAGTTTATTGTGTGAATATGCTCGGGATTTAGGAGGGAAACGTGCGCTGCATCAAAATACGTTATCATTTCTACTGTAGTTTATCTGTTTTGATTGCAATGGATGATCATCGTCGTTATCACTATTGTCGTGACGCACACCCTTGTTACATTCACATGTAAGGGTATTCAGTTCCTGCTGCTGTGTACGGCCATTTGAAATATTCATTGAAACGCCTTATCAAAATGTAACCCACGGCAACTTTCTCCCCAGCACCCCCTTTCTATCTCCTGTATTGACACAGACCAGCATATTCCTAATATTAGAGGGATCACATATTGCCCCGGTGACACACTTCAAATGTATCTCAGATTAATGATATATCACGGCAAGGGATCTACAAAAACCATTAGTAAGCCTGACACTTTGACATCAGATTTTAAAAAATTTCCAAGTAATCTTTTTGATTTATGAAAGTGTGTCTAGGTTCATCGGGAGTGATTCCAGATTTATCACATCCTGGTTAGAATTATTAATGATTTTCAATTTGTAAATCTGATGCTGCCATGTTCGGAGGAGGTGCGTGGAATCACCAACGGCTCATATCGGAGTCCGAGCTTTGCTCCTGAAGCATGATTACTTTATCAAAATATTGCTACCTATGACTTACATTTCACTTATTTTCCACTCCTGCAGAGCCTTTCCCCGTCGCCTTCATTGCTCTCGCCTCACGTACAAGTGCCACACACATTTTTCAAGAAACGGCGTCTAAACACCAGAGCAGCCACAGCTTATGTCGTTGCTTGGCTAATTTTCTGAAGTTAGACATTGCACTATTAGTTCCGACTTCCTGACACATGCACTTTTAAGGACCTACTATGTCAACATGTCAAATGGATGTGGCACGCAGACAGCTGTACATTGCAATCTTTCTCACTGTTGATGAGAAGCACAGCCAAGATCATCATCACTTTTCCAAAGATAGCCAGCTATGTGTTGATGTCGACGTTTGCTCTGATGTCATGTCAATGCATCAGTACAACTTTACTTCTACTTACACAGTGACTAGAATCCATTCTGCGTGAGGGGTCCTTTGTGTGGCATATGCCCACTCAGACATGAGTAAGACTGGCACTTTGCAAGTAAGCACTATGACCACATAACAAGATGTATATGGGTGTGACACCTTTTGCTGAAACTTGCTTTTCCCATTGAAGCCATGCAGAACAAACTTGGCTTGTTTTGTGGCAGCACCTCAGTAATTACTTTAAATGCTCTACTCCATAAATAATTACAGGATGACAATTTTGCCAACGTTTTGTGCTGGTTGCTGTTCTTGTTCTTGCGTCTTTATGGTGCATCTCGCTTCAAAAGGAATCAGTGGATGTGTGAAACTGTTGATAACCCTCTTCAGTCCCTGTCCTGTTCTCAGATAAATACAGCCCATCACCACATCCATGATTCATTGCTGATAGTGCCAACATGAATGGGTTAGTAATACCGCTCTTTACTTATTCAAAAGACTCGGATGCATTGTTTCCTCCACTGAATGCCCTACCACAGACACTGTGGCAATATCAATACTTATAAACTATGTAAAATGAAGAAATAGCTTTAAAAATGTCTGTGGGAAAATGTGCTTATTCATGTTTGTGTTGGATGAAGAGAACAGTGCCAATTTGTCTGCTAAATATAGGGCAACATCCAGTTTAGCTTAGCTTAGCATATAACTGGAAAAAGGGGGAAATAGCTGACTCTGTCCAAAGGTAACCGTGAAGGTTGTGGGTGAAAGAGCAAAACCTCCAGAGGAACACAGCCCCCGGCCAAAAAATAGTTTAACTACTGTAAACAATTCTACATTTTAGTTTTGGTACAGGTAATCAGTAAGCTTTAACACTAGAACGGCCATGACTGTCATTTTGACCGTTTTGAAATTTATATGTGTAATAACTTTGCTGAATAAAAAAATACAATCCTGCTGCTGCCTGACTTTTCCTAAAATAGTCTGTATTTTAATTTAAAATTGTTTTTACATACATTACACAAAAGGCAAAGAAAATACAATCACTTTTACCTATTTCGGCCATACACGGTCATATTGACTGCTCGGATTTTCGATTTTTTTTATCTTTTGCACGGATGAAGATGCATCTTGGTTGCTTAGTAACTACCATAGTCTCTGTCAGAGAAACGTAACTAGCGGTCTCGAGTAACAAGTGTGGGCATCACCGATGGGCCGAAGGCAAAGCCAGAGTCGGTAACGTAGGCTACTACGGCGTGGATGGACTCTGTTCTGAATCAGAAGGCAAGCTCCGAGCACTCGCTCTGTGAAAGGCGCGGTACACGTAGACCGGTGGCTGTTTACATGTTTATATAACTTATACATCCTCAATCTGGCTGGAATCATTGCACACATCCTCTCCAAGAAGTGCACCAGCAGTAAAATTGTCCGGAGGAAGTTCATGCAGCAACTGGCAGAGGAGCTGAGAGCGGAGTTTATGGAGGAAAAAAGGGCAGCGGCGCACGGTCCGAACAGCGCTGCGCACCAGAGCAGCCAGGTTAGGTTAGGTTATAGCTAAATGTTCAAATAAGATACTTATAATTGTTATTTGGCTGTTATGAGTTAAGTTGAATGAATTTCCACTCCATATATTTCGAGATAGGAATGTATGGAATAATGACGGTTTACTATACCATGAAATGAATTATTGAAACACGTCTTACTACTCAAATGTATAATTAAACTCGTTAAAATGTACATTTCGGTTTTATTACGTTTTTCTAAAGATATCCTAACACAATGCATAATACAATATCGCAATTAGGTATTTATCAAGAGAGATTAAAGAGTTTGGAATGTGGCGGTCAAAATGACCACTCACGGCAGTTCTAGTATTTATGGAATTCCGGCACTTCTAGTGTTAAGGTACTGCTCGGTGGATATGTTATCTTTGGACAAAGCCAAGCTAGCTGTTTACCCCTGTTAGTCTTTGATCTAAGCTAAGCTAAGTTTAGCTAATCAGCTGCTCGCTGCTCGCTCCAGCTACATATTTAGCATACAGATATATTTGAGAGTGGTATCAATCTTCTCATCTACAGTAGGCTAACTGTCATCAAGAAAATCATTGCTTTATGATGTATATAACATCTGCATTTTGATTTCATTATGACATGACAGGGTAACTTTCACAAACAGGAGAAGCCTTCTGACTTTAAATAAGAACTATGCAGTTTATTCTCAGTTTAAAGGCTGTTTCTTCTAATGCAATGACTTTTTTCTCTTTCAGCATCATATTAGCAATCTGAAGCTAATTTATTAGGCGTGTAACCAAATGTGAACTCTGTAGGGGACAATTATCATGTTTTCCATAAAGAGTTTCCTCAAACTCTAGTTTTAGATTATTCAGTTTCTTCACATTTCATGGTTGCTGTTTTGTCTTGGATTTACTGTAGTTAATTTAATACTGAGGCAGAGAAAACATGAGATTCATATTTTACAGAGCACTACACATTTTTGCACTCTGACTCTATTGCAATGTGCAAAATCTCACAAAGCATTTATTACATTATGGAGAAAATGGTTTTCGGGGCAATAAAACAAATTCAGTGTTGCATGCATCTGCTTTCATTTGTTGAATTATTGTTTTAAGTTATATGGGAATAGTTCATTATTTGCTAATTTATTTTACAACAAATTCACCTGCAAACATGCATGCTTTATTTCACAACTAGATCATGCAGAAAAGCAGCCATGTGAAATGAGAGCACAAAGACCTGGAACATGACAGCAAGTAAATGGCCGATTATCTTCATTGTTTTCTCTGATTTTGAAACACAACCAGTAGCCCGGCAGGCAGTGTTGGGACTAATACAGAGAACATTGTGTACTTTTGGTCTGTAAGTGAATTTGGTCCAACTTCAACGCACAACACGCAGCGCCCTGGCTGGGCTTTCTGTGGTAGCAGTGCAGCAGAGAAATACATGCCAGGTTGTCTGTTTACTAGTTAGCACTCTTGTGTTCCTCACATGCAGACATTTCAGTGTTCTGCCGTTGACGATTGTGTGTGTGTGGGTTGCGGAGGAAGACGGGTCATAAATAATATTTATATCTTCTCCTGTAACATTTCCGTGATAGTAATACAACAGTTTAAGAAAATTGTGTTTTACTAAGCATGTTCTTACACAAGTGTTTTACAAAGCCTACTTTATAGTGCCTAGTTTTTGTCGCCCCCTATGAGGAATTCTAAGTAATGACAACAACACTGACGGCGCATCCACATGATGCAAGCCTTCGGTGATTGCGCACCACCCCCACCCCTTCTCCATGCAGTGGCTAGTAGCGTTTATCCCGTCAAAGTATGTCCTCTTCTTCTCCAAAGTTAGACTTTTCATTTCTGGGATTGTTGCCTCCATCCATCTCACACATCTGATAGCACAGCCGTTCTTGTTCATAACCTGGTTACATCACTCATTGATTACTGTTATTCCCTTCTCTATGGTCTTCCCTGCAAATCCATACACAAACGTCAACTGGTTCAGAACTCTGCTGCTCGCATCATCACCAGAACCCCTTCCATTAATCATATCACTCCTGTTCTTCAGCAGCTTCATTGGCTCCCGGTTAAATACAGCATTGATTATAAGATCCTGCTTCTCACCTTTAAGGCCATTCACAACCTCGCTCCTCTCTACCTCACTGATCTCGATCACATCAACACACCCACCCGTACTCTCAGGTCTTCCACTTCTATACACCTCACTCAGCCCTCCGTCCATTTGACCACCTTTGGGCTTAGAGCATTCAGTCGCTCAGTCCCCTGCATCTGGTGCTCCCTTCCACCGAATATCCGCAACACTGACTGTCTTTCCAGTTCCAAAACTCACTTACAAACACACCTTTTTAAACTGGCTTATTCTCTTTTTGCTTTGTAAATATGCCCTGTACCTTTTATGATTGATTGTTATATTGTTTCTAACTTAGTACATTGTTTTTTCTTGTAAGGTGATCTTGAGTGCTATAAATAAAATGTAGTATTATTGTTATTATTATTATTATTATTATTATTATTATTAATTGGCACCATTGGAAGCACACACACACACACACACACACACACACACACACACCTGTAATAGGTATTTAGTTTAGCTATATCAGATGTTTACTACTTATAAACAGTCAATATCAAAGCTATTGTCATACTAATTATGTAATTTGAAAATGAAGGCGAGTAGAGCATTTATATGGTGTCTTGAGGTCAACTACATTCAGAAAAGTTAAAGTGTTACCAATCAGAGCGAATAGGTTTTCTGGTTAATTGGTTACTTTGATTCTTGTTTTGTTTGCAGGCGTTTGCCAATTGGTGAGTCAGTGTGATACAGTGTTTATTGCTTTTTGGTAAAGAGCCCAGGGGAATCTGTGTGTTGCTGTGGAAGTCATTAATGAGACAGAGGGGTGGCAGCAAAAGAATTTCAAGTGAAATGACGGCTGACTCCCTGCTATCACACATTTACATTTTTCTCTCTGCAGCTGATTTTTGTGTTTCCTCTTAATGTTGTCCTGGAGTGCAGAGTATTTTTTTCCTTACTGTATTACTTGCAAAGCTATTTTTAGATCCCATAGGACTCTTATGTTAATATTCCTGTATGTTTAGCGTTGACTGTGTCCAAAAATCTGACTTTTGAGACCTAGAACAGCCCACCGCAATCGGACGGACACCTACCGTCCTTGCAGTCCCCTTCAACATATGAACGTATGAGCAGGGTTCAAAATTAGCACCATCTACCAGCCAAATGCTGGTAAAATATGTAAATGGCTGGTAGATTTGCTTGACTCACCCAGCCAAAAAAAAGTTACATTTTAACATTCACTAACCATTTAGCTGGTGGAGAAAAAGTTAATGTTGAACCCTTCATGCCAGCCCGTAATACTGTCACTTAGCTGAGTGGTAGGCTAAGTAAGAGAGTATGATAATGTACTCACTGGGTCAAAAAGTCTGCCTGGCCATGATGGCAAGATGGCTAAAGGCTGAGGATGGAGCAAGGCTGTCATCAAGATGTCTTGTGTAACGCTAATTAACAAGTGGTAAGTCTGTAAGTTAACGTGCTCATATCATGCTTTTTGACTTTTCCCCTTTCCTTTATTGTGTTATATATCTTTTTGTGCACATTACAGGTTTACAAAGTGAAAAAGCCCAAAGTCCACCCCAAAGGGACTTAGCATCTCCACCAGAAAACACTGTTCACAAACTGCTCCAAACAGCTCTATTGTAGTCCAGCCTTTACTTCCTTGCGTCACTTTGTAACACACGTTATAATGCTGGCCTTGCTGCTAACCTGGCACACCCTCATACTCTGCAACTGACTAGCTAGCAGTACTTATTGCACATGTGCAACTCCCAGCAAAGATAGAGCTCAACACACGGGGTGAAAAGAGGAGCTGCAGCAATGTGCAGTACAACAAATATATGGTGTTTTCTGAAAATTAAACCACATAAACATATTGTGGTACAACCTCTAAATACAATTATGAACCTGAAAATGAGCATAATATGAGCACTTTAAGCTAAAGCTGCATTTTGTACACAGTATGTAGCTAACACTTGTGTTATTGTGAAATGTTGATAAATCAGAAAGCTACAGTACTATGTTTGCAAGTGCCTTAGCTTGCTAATACATAACTAACATTAGCTTACTAACAGCTAACTTGTCCTCTCTGGTAGACAAGGGTACTAAAATCATCGTTTGACATGCTTAAATCTCGTGTTTTAGCTAGCTACCGGCACTTTGTGGAGTTATTTTCGCCGTCGGTGTAGGCAGGACCTAAATGCGCTCTTTCTATGGTTGGATGGAAGTGGGCCCTAGTAGGATGTGATTGGCCAGTGTTCAGATGAGAAATAAACCAGTGGGCCAATCATGAGATCTCTTTCTTCTCTGTGGGCCGGTCAATCAAAGACAGAGTGCAGCCCATTCAGCCCACGCAAATAGACCGGCCCACCGGGAAATCTCCCGGTACTCCCGATGGCCAATCCATTCCTGACTGTGTCAGTTCTTTGGCAGAATGCAAAAGGGGTAATTTGACCACCCTTCCCATTATGTGTGCTTGACTGGGGACATATGGTTGGTAACCCTCAAAAGCTGCCCACAAAAAAGGCCATAATATGTGTTACTCAGTTTCACTGTGTTAAAGATTCAAATGATCTAGACACGCTTAAGAGAATGTGTACCTGAAGGAAAGAAGGAGAGTCTGACTCATAGGTCACACCAAAATCTTGGTGTTTTCTGCAGCTAAAACCGTTGCCAATCCCACCTCTTAAGAGCATTTTCACCCCTTATTCAATTTTACTTCGTAAGCATCAAAGTTGCATTTAATTTTAATTTGTGTTGTAAAAGCCAGATGCTCAGAGAAGAAAAAGAGACAGGTGGATTCCTCCCGGGGGATGAAAATGGTGAAGGGAAACGTGTTGTCACCAATCCTGCTTTGAAATGGGGTTTTAAAGCCAAAACGGCATCATCATTTTACATTTTGGACGGTGTAGAATTCTGTCTATAGTGGTGTGTCACGTATAGTCTTCTCGCTGTGACTTCACACTTCCTGAAAAAATGCATATGAAGGGAGAGTGTACGACAAGTATACTTGCAAGGACAATTTTACATTTTGGCTCAGAGGCAAACAAGAGTTTTGTGGGCATTCAAGGTGGAATCAGAGTGTGAAAATCGTCTTCCCTTCTCTCCCTGCCAGTCCGTGCAGCCCTGACAGGTTTTGACAAAGGGAGCTGCGAGCTAACAGACTTGACAACAAGTGCCTGCGACAACCATACAAATTAAGGATGACTTATGATGAAGTATTGTGGTCTGAGAGGCAAGTACAGAAAGTACCAGGACTTAATTTGTGTCAGACTAGCAATGATGGTAATGAATACCTGCGGTTGGGTGAGGCACTTGCTGCCAAGGTCCCTAAAATTCATGCAGTGAAGATCCTGCGTGTAGATTCCAAACGCACAGCGCAAGCATTTATTGTATTAAATGTATTCCTGTTGCTCTTTTATGTGAATAATTTTTTCGATTTTACGTCCTTGTCAATTTTGTAAATACTGTGCGATTTTTGGTCAAAGCTCTGACCACGATTTTCAAGTTCATTTTATGCTATAAGGTTCTCAGGTTTATAGAGGCTGATCATTTTATCCATACAGTAAATGACCTTTTATTGAGAATGTCAATAGGAGGATCTGGTTACCTATGTTGAGGGAGAGGGAGGAACTTAATTGCTCCCAGTGAGTGCAGTCTGAGGACTTGATTAGACCTTCAACCACTTTCTCATGTTTTTCATTTGTGTGGTGACGACCTTCCTCCTGACTGAAATCAGCCCGGGCTCATTCCATGTCCACTGCTCTCTGGAGAGTCATGCTCCAGTGACTCCCACTGGCTGCTGGAAGGAGGAAGAAGAAAAAAAATCTGTTAAAAGCATTGAGTTCATTATATCCATTCTGGGGGGAAAAGGGATATTTTATTATTTATCTCGTGACCAGCAGTTGGTTCTGTGCAACACAGATCCAATCTAAGGGTTTAAATTACCGAAACTCCTATCCTAATTTGGTACAACTTCAATAATGTGTTGTTGTTGTTTTTTTGTGTATTTCAGTTTGGAATAAATGTATTTAATCAAACAATCAGCTCCACCAAATATGTATAGCACTTCTAAATCTTGACAATTTGTCAATTTTGATTTTAACTGCAAACCACAGTTGAATTTGCATATCTTATCCTAATGATATGGTAAAACATGTTGATGGCACAAAGAGCTGTCTTCTTTTGAACCTGGTTCTGCTATTTTTTATTAGATCAAGGAACTACAGCTACACAAAAAGAGAGAGAGAGAGAGAGAGAGAGAGAGAGAGAGAGAGAGAGAGAGAGAGAGAAAAAAACGGAAATCACAATTACAGCGCTCAACTGACCCACCTGCCATTAGCAAGATGAATTAGCTGGGTCCATGCTAGTGACAACAGCTACAGAGGGAAAATGATCCTGGTGCCTCATAGACCTGGGCTCCCAGACACCACCAGGAAGCAGACAGGGGCCGCTCAGACCCCAGAGACCCAGGGAGGGAGAGAGAGAGAGAGAGAGAGAGAGAGAGAGAGAGGAATAAACAAGATAAACACATTTACTAAGGCTGCGATTGTGTCGAAGAGCGATCAGGGTTTTACTTCTCGTGCAGTAAAATAAATTATGCAGCACAGTAGTGCAGATCGTAGCCCAGATCAACATAGTAGCCACGCCGGATACACTGCCTCCTGAGATGATTCTTGAAACACATTCAAGCTTAATGCAGAGAAATGTGAAAAGTCTCGAGGGATTTTTGATGAATGCAAATGTACACGGTGTTGTTTGAATGCTACCTGGTTTACCAGTAAACTTACAGTTTTTCTTTCTCTGGTTTAATCATGATTGTGTCAGTCAGTTAGTCAAAGGGTTTCAGTTTTTCTGTTGTTCACAACAATACTTTTCGTAGCTCAGCCTGCTTGACAACACACTGTAGAGTTGTTGTCTGTGGCTATAAATGACGTTTAATCTGAGCTTGCTTGATGACCCTTGTCTAATGCGGTACTCTGAGGGCTAATGCACAGGGAAATGCTTAGTGAGTAAAAAAATACAAATACAGTGTACAATTCATGTTGTACACATTGTGTATATACATCATATTGATGGTGCTACAGTGTATAGAAAAACGTGTATTGCTCCAAACATACTGTTTACTGTCATGTAATGTCCCAGAGGAATTATTTGGGCAAACAGGAAGTTATGTGTTACAACATCAGCCACAGCAGTTCATATTGTAAAGGTTGAATTGCATTTAGGTATTTTTTCCCAAATATCACCCATGATGCAATTCAAGCATTTGTTCATAACGCTGGAACCTACACTTCCCATGATGCAATTTAAGCCCATCTTTTGCCCTGCCTGGTAAATGCCCAGGTCTTTCATTTGTTCTTCAGGAGAATCTTGGGGAATATAGGGAAATTCATTCTGCCTTAATCCACTTTTGGCCACAGTGGCCGATGCCCAGCGAAAAATCAACATGATTGTCTTAAATGGGCTAATCACATATTTTCTGATCACATATTGTGCATTGAGAAAACAACAGCAAATGGATTGGGTTAAATCATACACTTTATGTCAAAGGTCATTTTTTAAAGACTAGAGTGTCCATCTCAGAAAGATTAACAATCTGAATATACAGGGAGTTTATAACTGCAACGTCATGTCTATAATCAGTTTACAAGCCTTTTATTTCTCTTATACTATGAGGGATTGTTCTAGGCACCAGATGTGCTCTAAGGAGTGTGGTGGAGGATGTTGCCCAAGGGTTGTCTTTTTTTGCACATCGCTGGATTAAAGTGACAAAACGTCATCACTGGAGATCTGTTGCAATAAACACAAAATGTCCACATAAATGTGAGCTCACTTTAACACGTTTGCTCTTCCTGATCTCAAATGGTCAATATCTGTGTCCTCGTCAGGTTTGATTGCCAGGGGTGGTAGAATGACTGATGGCATGTAAAATATGACATCATGCCAGTGGGCAGCTTCTTTGAGCGCTGCACCAGTGAGGTCACTGGTCTCCTAATGACTTCCTCGGGGTTCAGTGCCGGCCTCCTTCCCTCCTCTCCCCATTCACCCAGTGCATGGCCCTCCACACTTCCACTAATTGTTCCTAATCTGTAGTTGAGACAAAAAAAAGCAAGATCTATACATTTATGAAGGAATACAATGTCACATTTCTCATAATTTACGCCACATGAGTGAATTTAAAACATTTGACATGCATGCTTTTATTTTATTAACTATGTGATGACATGCATTCTTGTGACTTATATAGGATTAAATGTCCCATTCAAATCCCTGTGAGAGACGTGATGGTGTATACTAGCCAAAATTGCCGGACAAATATGTCCTCAATATAACTGCCTTATATCTGTTTGTATACATTCATGAAGGAATAAAATGTTACATTTTCCATATTTCCCACCACAGAGAATTTCCAAACATTTGACATGAATGCTTTTATTATGTTTACTATGTAATGACATGCATCCTGGTGACTCATATAGGATTAAATGTCCCATTCAAGTCTCTGTGAGAGATGTGATGGTGTATGCTAGCCAAAATTCTGGTTGCTGGACAAATATGTCCTCAGTATAACCGCCTCACATCTGTATTTGTTCTGCTCTAAATCATAGGTGGCCCAAAGCTGTCTTGATAAATAGCTACTCCAGGCAAGTATGGTGTATGCTCCCTGACACTATAGGTCACATAACCTTGTTGTCGGGACTAAGACTAATGCAATGTGAAGTGTCAAGTTATTATACTGAAACTAGACTGCGGAGCGGAACCTGAGCCACTGCGGCGATAGCAAGTAGGTGAAACAAGGCAAGGTGAATGTAAAAAGGTCATAAAAGGAGGAGATACTGAGCAAATGAGAGGGTATGGAGGGGAAAATATTCGACACTAAGTGGGTCTTGTTGGTAGTGAAAAGGGGCACAGAGGTTCTTGGTAGCCAACGTAAATCATAATTGGCTGCTCCGAGCAGGAGCGATGCAAAACACAATGCTGACTTGGTAGTCGCACATGATGCCAGGAAGGGAATGTGTTTGTTTATTCCAGGAGAACTAAATAATGCAGTAATAATCCTCCTCATCGTGTCTCCCGAGCAAATGCCTCAGCACCTGTCAAGAATTTGCAGTACGTTGTCTATTGAGAGAGTTGCAAGAAGAAAACATGTTATTATTACAAAGCCAAGTAAACTAAAGTAATTGTCTGCAGATGGCAAAAACAAGCCACAGCTGTTAATACAGTGTGAAACATAAGATATGAAATATAAATGTAGCAGTGAGGGACTGAGAACAAACTGCATCAGACCAAAAGCTAATGACTTCCCATTACACATTGTAGCCTATAGCCACACTGCACTAGATAGTGCATAGAGGAGGGAAAATGTGTTCCAAAAATGAGTTGTTATTTCAAGTAATTACCAGAATCAAAGCAGCTGGATTTCAGGTTTGGATTGATTTCAGTTAAATAAAAAAATTTAACTTTGTTTCCTTGCTGAGAGACAAGCGAGATTATTGTTACAACTTTTATTTCTGTCTGCTAAATATAAAACTACAACCAGCTTAGTTTATTAGTTTGGCATAAATACTGGAAACATGGGAAACAGCCAGCCTAAAAATAATACCTCTACCAGCACTTCTAAAGCTCACATATTAACATAAATAGTGTAAAAGTGACCGTTTGCCATTTTATTGGGAGTTAGTGCTGGAGCAGCAATTTAGTGAAGTCTCTGCTGGTTACCTGGCAACGTAAATATGACAAGAGCCAAAAAAACAACCAATAAAACCACAACTTATCGTTTTGGACATAGCCAAGCTATGTTTCCCTCCTGTTTCCAGTCTTTATGCTAAGCTAACTAGCTGCTGGTTAATCGACTATGAAAATAATCGTTAGTTGCAGCCCTAGACAGGACGTAAGAAAACAAAAAAGTGTTATTTCCAAAATGTCGTCTTATTCATTTTAAGGTGTCTTCTGACAGAAAGTGAAGACAATTTGACTGCTGGACTGCTTGTGCAGCCCGTGGTTATTCACCCCAAACATCCAATGAAGCACCTGCTTTTTCCACATTTTCAATGTGTGCAGACGCGTCTTTGTGCCATTCGCGCCACCCTGGGCGTATTTGTGTCTATTTAGCCTGTTTCCATTGACTTTGTATGCAATTGCGCCACCTCCAAAATATGCCTTGAATGAACACAGTCAAATCAAACAGTAACACACACCTTTTGCAAATTTTTGGTTTTATTATTATTATGGACTGAGACAGAATGGTCATGTGGACCGGCTTTGACTAATTTCATAAAATCAAGACCGTATTGATAGTAGTTTATGATTTCATGATGCCTCCACAGTTGACACAATACAGCACAAAAGAACAAAACACGCAGTATGGCTCACACAATATTACACAATACAGAAGCATCTCACTACACTATAAGCAATGATGTTTGCTGCTGGAAATGAGCACTGAGGTGATAATTTCGGTCCATAGTGTGCTCATTTCATAGTCTAGTTGCACTAAAACAAATGGCTGCTCTCTGCAGACTCTTAGAAATGCAAACCTATTGCTGAAACTTCCCCTGTGTTGCAGCAGCAAACAGTGATGAAGGCGAACAATAAGGTTCATCCAGGTTATAAACCTCAAATATAACTCTGACTGTACGGTTCCTTTAGCGGCTCAAAACTCCTCTGAATGCTCGCAGAAGCTTTTGATAATCTTCCAAGCATGTTGTCATCCTTCTTTGAATCAGCCCACCTCCGGCATGAGAAAATGCAGCAAAGGATATTTAACAGGCCATTTTATGTTTTGGTGGAAGGCAAAAAACATCAGAGCCATGTTGTCACAAACATCTTGTCACTTTAGGTACACTTGTCACTTTATAGATTTTTTTTTTTTGCATGTACATGAATTTAGTCTGTTGTCTGGTATACTTATTCAATGACCCATATGCCAAATCTTGGATCACAATTTGATTTAGCCGCTTCATCTTCTTTCCAGAAAATGAGAACAGGATCATTTGTTTTTGAATGTCAGGATCTACAGTATATCCAAGCAAAGACAGGGAGACAGAGAGAGAAAGAAAACATGAGACAAAAGCCCGGGTGGTATTTGAACACAGCACATTGAATTTACATGTTATACTTTAGATCTTTAAGCCAGACAGTAGAAGCCAAATTCCCAGAGCACCTATTTCCAATGGTACTTATTATTATTTTTTTACGGTCTAAGCACCCTCAACCCACAGATATCTGTGTGTCCCACTCTTATGCCGTCACCGGATCATTCTCGAAGCAACAGGATCATTTTTCATGCCACCGTCGCTGCCCAATCAACTTTAGGGTGTTCCCTTGACTCAGCACTCGTTTTACCATGCCCTGCCAACCTAATCACATTTTTCCATCAGCCTTAACAGTTATGCAATTGTCCATGGGCATGCCCTGCCAACTTTTAGCTGACATACAATATTTTAATACCAAAAATTCACAGTTAATACCCTTCCTGAAATGTTGTCCTTGAGTTCTTTACAAAACCCTGTACAAGACATTTAGAGCCCAGTGAGTGCATTAGCTAGCATTGATACGGTTATTAATGGCTTATATTTCAAAGATCTAATTAAATGTATTTGTTTCAACTAGACTATATTTGTAATATATTATGTAACAGTATAAACCTTTTAATTCATTGTGGATATGAAGATGAAAATGAAATGCCTCCATGTCATGATATGTACATTAAAGGTCCCTTCCAATTTTCTTCAACAATCAAAACATATATTTACAGTCAATGTTTCTCACCAGAATGCATTGTGTGCATGCTTAAGGTCCAACAAATGCATTTCCTTCCTCATAAAACATTTGCAAAGCCGATTTTTGGAATATTTTAAATTGTCCATTGCTTACATCCACATGTGCCATCTTACAGTCTTCTTCTTCATTATTGGTTTTGTCCACGCATTGTTACCTTTGTTGCTGCATTACTGTCGATCAGATGTGAATAGCGCCACCCGTGTGCTCGCGGGTGTCCAAGTGCATCGTCATTTGTGCGCACAATACAAATAAAATGGGGACCAATTCATACAAACACTGCTCCATAGCACTCCTAGTGGTCAAAAACTCCACAGGGTACCTTTAAGTAACAGCATAACTTAAGCAGTAACAGCACTTACAGCATGATTTCCTTGTAAAAATTAATCAAATTTTTTTTGTCTGAACTTTGCTCTAACTGTAAACTGATAATCCGTTTATAAACTGATATTGCAAATGACCATGTTTACTGGATTGTTGCTTAGAGGTGTTGTCATTCTGTTATACCATATTATCAGTGTTAAATTGCTTTTTTGTTTGTTTGCTTTTTTTTTACAATGAAAACTTTGTATCTTTTGCAAATATATATTTTTGAAATGTCACCCATACGGTCACTCAAAATAACAGCAAAGCATTTCTTTGCATTTAAATAATAACTAGCATGTTGTTTATGCAAAAAGAATGTGGATTGTGGGTAATTATTGTGCTTATTGAATTTCCAAATATGATATCTAGTTATTGAAAGTTAAAAAATTCAATGGAAGAATCCATCTATATGTGGTAAGCTTTCCAGGGGTCTGTTTCACAAAAACAGAATTTATAAATCCAGGATAACTGATAAAGCGAGGCTTGACCTAGTCTAACCTGTGCAGCCTGGCTTGGTGCGTTTCACCAAGACCAAGCCAGGCTGAGGAGGTGCGACTAGGTCGAGCCAGGATGAAGTAATTTAGAGAGATGCGCATTCACGGCTTTCCTTAAAGGTCCCATGGCATGAAAATTTCACTTTATGAGGTTTTTTTACATTAATATGCGTTCCCCCAGCCTGCCTATGGTCCCCAATTGGCTTGAAATGGTGATAGGTGTAAACCGAGCCCTGGGTATCCTGCTCTGCCTTTGAGAAAATGAAAGCTCAGATGGACCGTTCTGGAATCTTGCTTGTTATGAGGTCATAAGGAGCAAGATTACCTCCCCTTTCTCTGCTTTGCCCGCCCAGAGAATTTGGCCCACCCATGGGAGAGAGACATCATGGCTTTCAAACGAGCAAAGTGGCAGTTGGTCAAGGCCACACCCCCACCCTCCACCTTGCCCCTCCCTCTCTCCTCCTCAATAGCTAGAGACACAAAAATGGCACATACTAAGGAAAGCTCATTGTGGGACTGGCTCTAGTGGCTGTAATTCTGCACCAAGGCTGAATTTCGGGAAATAGACTTCAGATACAGTATTAGGGGACCACTAAGGTCTATATAAAAGAGACTTCAGATACAGTATTAGGGGACCACTAAGGTCTATATAAAAGAGACTTCAGATACAGTATTAGGGGACCACTAAGGTCTATATAAAAGAGACTTCAGATACAGTATTAGGGGACCACTAAGGTCTATATAAAAGAGACTTCAGATACAGTATTAGGGGACCACTAAGGTCTATATAAAAGAGACTTCAGATACAGTATTAGGGGACCACTAAGGTCTATATAAAAGAGACTTCAGATACAGTATTAGGGGACCACTAAGGTCTATATAAAAGAGACTTCAGATACAGTATTAGGGGACCACTAAGGTCTATATAAAAGAGACTTCAGATACAGTATTAGGGGACCACTAAGGTCTATATAAAAGAGACTTCAGATACAGTATTAGGGGACCACTAAGGTCTATATAAGAACATCCAAAGAGCACCATGTCATGGGACCTTTAACAGACAGCGAGGTCGATAACAGATTTACTGATGCTAAAATGGAGAATACGCATTGTTCATACTTTATACAGAGTGAGCAGCAGCTTCTTATGGAAGTATGATAATGTGAAACACATTATTTGTAAAAAAACAACAAAAAAAAAGAAAGAAAAGAAAAGAAACACCTCGAGAAAAAGCGAGGCAGACGGTCGCAAACCAACTGAATGCGTAAGTAGCCGAAATATATACATTAACTGACCACTGCTCTGAATTGAAACCGTCATAATCATACCATTCAAGGATTAGGCTACTAATCATTTGCACAAATGAACATTTGCCTTAAAAGTAAGCAGAAGATAATGTTACTCAGGAATTTTACCATGAAGATCAATTTTCTACAATGCTAGAATATGATGCGTAAATATCTCTTTCACTCTTTCTCCTTGTCTCTTATGGGCTAAAATATAAATTACCTAAGTCATATTAACTTCCACGGCTCGCTTTTAATGCAAAGTGTACAACCGAGTTTCCTTCTCTACATATTCTATGCCTTGCTCCCTTGTATATAAGGACATAGAAAAGAAAGACAGTGAATAAACTGGACTCTAAAATCTAGAAACTATAAAGATAATTAAGTGATAAATTCCATGCACACTGTAAACATGAATGCAATGGAGTATATTCATCAGTTACTTCCCCCCCCAGCCAAATATAAGGTCAAAAACCATTGGGGTGTCTACTCCCTGTTGTTACATGAATGTACAGTAGCCTACAGCACTAGATAGTTACTGGTCCAGTGAACTAAGTCTATATTTTGGGAGGATTGTACAATTAGGATATGTTCTTAAAATTGTATAATCCTCCCAAATTATTACACAAATTGTGTGCTAAGAATGCCAAATACAATGCACATGAAAGAGGAACAAACATGATCTTTTATTGTTAAAGAATAAAAAGAAAAATAATCAACTAAAATAATTCAAGGTGCATTGGTCCACTATAGAAACACACATGTACAGCATTGTATGTATTGCCCTTAGTAACAGACTTCATTTAAAACACATTTGAAATGTTATCAGCTTTTTCTAGTTATCTCAACAACTGCCATTATATATTCATCAAACTTCTAACAACAATATGAACAGCAGTCTTCATTCAGCAATAATAACAGTAACAATGTCACATGAATAATTATAAAAAATAACTGTCACAACTTTAAATAATAACACTAGTTAACTGAACAGCAATATGCACCTGTTGTATTTTAATGCAGGCTGACAACAATAGGGTAAAACCAGTGCTGAGTGAACAGAAAAGGCTCCAGGATTAATAAATCCTGGCTGTTAGCCTGGTCGGGAGCAGGCTAGCTGCACAGAATAAATCTCCATGGTAACTTAGGTGCCTCTGCTTTTGTGAAACTGAGTCAAGGCTAAATTCATCCAGGATAACTGGGAAATCCCTTATCTTGGTTTTGTGAAATAGCCCTCAGTTGTTCCGGTCACAGCACGATGGAAACATTAGTCTGAGCGTTAGGTCTAACTGGTACATGAACCACCGTTTTAAGAATGTTTTCAGGGTGCTGGGTGCCATATTGACATTATGTCAATGTATTATATCCATAGACAGTAAAAATTAATGGACAAAGCTTCTCCTGTACTGTACGGTAATTTGTGTATTATGTGACAGAAAGTCGCGTGGTTATGACACAATCGTTAGCCTATTTTTACAAAAACGTCTACTACGGAGCCATAATGTGAGATACAAGGTAATGGAGCCTTTTATACATTGTCGTGTTTCTTTAGAAATAAACAATGGACAAATAGAGTCTTTAAACGCTTCAGATGTAAAGTTATTCGCTGTCAAAGTGACGTCAAAATGAATGGGAATCAATGGGATGCTAACGGCGGGTGATGGCTTGTTAGCAACAATATGGCTTCATAGGAGGTACGGTTTGTGGACACTCGCTTAACCCCTTGATGATATTCCTGCCTCTTAAACACATCGTCTGTATTATTTTTTAATTCATAGAAATGTCACATGTATTAACATATTTCTTTCTTAAATACCAACCAACTTTAATCAAAAGCAGATGCTGCACCTCTATAGATCAAATGAATTTAAGTGCTGTCACAACAACCAGTTTATATTACCGTGCTTGAAGCCTTAGTGGCTTTATATGAAACTGTGCTCCATGCTGTAGGTTACATCTATCATCTGCCTCGGTGACATGCACCTGCTTTGTAAGGTGTGCACTTCAGTGAATGATGATCCCCTCGGCTCCGTAATGAAGTCTTTATGACAGCAAATTAGAAAGCTCCAAACTTTAAATAAATGCAGCTATTGATATAATAAAGTTACATGATATAATAATTGAATTCGTATTGTGCAATTTGTGTATGTCAGAGAGACAGACAACCACAGGTTCTGTTTTTTTATGCTGTTTTCTGGTTTTTCCGTGACTTGGTGTCAGTTTATTTGAGCAGCACAAAGGCAGCCCTTGCTCGCTGACACGCGTCTGCTAAGAGGTAAGGCAAACATCTGTCTCCTGTCACAAGCCTTCCTGTGCTTACTTTTGCCCAACAAGCTCTGATAAGCCACCATCAGTTCAGAGATGAGGTGATCGTAAAGCAATTTTCCAGCACCAAAATGGGCGATTGGGCTGAAAATGAAATTGAAAATGAACTTCTTAAAGATGTAAGGAGAGGTAGGATCAAATGTTAATTAACTCCACTGTTTTAAGCTCAAAGGCCACTCAGGACTCATCTTGTAATAGCAACCATGAAGGCAGTCTGTGGTCCATTATGCTCCTGCTGAGTAAATCAAACTACTGTACACTACTCTCAGGCTCATGGCTTTATGAGCATCTCATGAAGCAAGCTCTAACAAAGCAAAATCATTATGCAAAGGGGATATTCCAGAAGATATGTAATAGCGAGTTAACCAAGTCTTAGAAAAGAAATATCAATTATACTTTTCAAGTTTCAAATATACTGTTAAGGGATTGTTTGTATTTATTTAAGGGGCTACTGGAGGAGTTTTGGGATGTTTAGTCAAATTAGGCTTGACCCTCCCATCGACAGCAATACATTTTTCTATGACCCTGCAAAATGATTGGGAAAAGAGGCATGACCCTCCCCAATCATTTATTGATGCCTTCTGTACTGGTTTGCGCTTGGCAAAGATGTACAGATAGCCACTGTTCTTTTACAACCATGACATACATGACTTAACCTCTGCTTCCTCATCTTACACATCACACTCCTCCTGTTTTGGTGGCCATTTCAGTACATTTGCTCACTAATGTTGTTGTGGAAACACAATAAGCATGGAAACTAAATGCACACTTCCTGCATTACTGCATTACTTCAAATACTAAGTTACTCCTCTAGTAAACTAGTATTCACATGAAATAAAACAATAAAACATTGAGACCATTCAACAAAGCACACTGGGTAATAACAAATTCAACACATGAACTGGTTGCTATGGATTGTCACTAGGCTTCCTTAGTCATTGCATTTTTTAGCATAGGTAAAGCTGCTGAAGCTGAACATTATCCAAAACTCCATTTCTCAAACAAACAATCAATTTGGGAGCTTGCATGCTACCACCTTCATTCTCAAATGCCTTGGCTGTCGTTTGCACAATTTCAAATCACCGGGACCGAAAGGATATTTGAAGAGTATGTATTGGCGCCAGAAATAACATTCGCTCTAGAATCTTTGCTATCGCCCTCTAGAGGACCATTCAGTCTCTCCCTTTGGAAGCCACAGCGCGAGGCCTTTATTTTACTCCCCCTACCCTGCAAGAAAGAAGGAAATGAAGGATAAACGTGGTGTGCAGACGGGTAGGTGCCTCAAGGGTGAAGAATGCAAGGATTACGACCTGCCAGCACAGGGCAATGCCTGCAGCTACTCTGGATACACACCAGTACACCACCTGCAAGTCCGAGAGACCAAGTTGGGTCAGACATTTGAAAGTTGCCAGAAATTCGACCAGGTATTAATGTTATATTACTTACAATAGACATGGTTTATGTTCCTAGCATTTCTGTTGTTGGTTTGAAGCTTTAAACGAATATTTAGTTGCTAGGCAACGTGAAACCTTTGAGCTAGTCAGCTTCATTATATTCCAGCTTCATGTCAGTGACGATACTTTGGCAACAGGTGGCACAGTTAGCTGTAGGGTTTTTTGTTGGGTCAGACCCATCTGCTAGCGATGGGGGGCCGAGACTGAGAGCTACATGGAGAAATATGCACCAAACAAGCCACTTTGAAATTTTGCTGTTTTCATGAAAACAAAAGTTGGGTGACTAACAGACTAAAAAAACGTTGGATGACCCTCCCCTCAACAAAGAATAAAAAGACATGACCCTCCCCTATTTTCCTCTGGTGGTCCATTCCATAAATACCGAACGGTCCCTAAGCTAGCCCTGTTCCAGAAACAGGGTGTCCTGCACAAATGTATCTGTGTAAAGTCTTGACAAAGCAACTAAAGTGCTTTATTTTGATCCACGATTGAAATAAAGCACATCATTTTAGACCAGCATCACACTTTGATGGTAGAAAAATAGAAATTTAAAGGGGCAGACAACCAATTTAAAGGGGCAGACAACCAATTTAAAGGGTCTATTTGAGTCATTGTCACTGTTGTGTCACCAGTAGTTGATAAAGCACAGTTACGTTCAAAGTTGTTCCTTCAAAGATTTGAAATGTTTTGGTAACACTTTACTTTAAGCAGTATATAAAGCAGATATACGTGTTTAACTCCCATACTGTAAGTGGAGGCTGGTGTGTAAACAGACAATGAATGATAATACATTAAAACAGTAATAATATGTAAATGTCTCAGGAGAAAATATAATTGTTAACACTTAAAAATGTCCTTATATCTGCATACATTATAGTGTGTTATAACACACCTAAATGTTTGAATTGTGTTTATAAATGCTACATAGGGGGGAATTAAAGTAAAATGTTTTCCTACCTGTAAGCTAAATCTTGTCACTTCCAGTATCCACCATGCAGTTTTTCTCATGCAGTATAAATGTGTTATTTTTGCCTATTCTAAAAGGGTGTATTTAAATATGTCTGCATACTGGGGTCCCTAAACAGTCTGGGAATTGCATAAATTGGTTATGGCTGGAAAGCTGACACTCTTTTGGATTCATTGAGCCCAATTATATTCATGTGTGATGCTGTTAGTCTCCAAAGTAGCCAATTCAATGTAGTGAGACTCTGAGTCTCTGTGTAAAGTGACCTGTTGTGACCTCGAGGATAATCCCAGCCTCATGAAACTTTACAACCACAAACTACAGACCTAGGGCGTCCAGAGGATGTAGGGCTTTCCTAAGTGTATTGCAGTTAGAGCAGCCCAGATTATGATGGGTTGGATTCGAATGTAGCAGATTTGTCAGCTAACCATCCATTCTGTGTGAACTCTACTCCAGCATAGTATATAAAAAAAAGGTTTCAAGATTCGTAATGCTGTTTTATGCCAAAGTCCTACCCTATCTATGTTGAGTAACTTAAAAATCCTCTGTCATCCTCAACATTTGTTGTGTTTTGGTTTTAGAATGATGAAGACAGTTGGAGAACAATTAGACACATCATATGGGATGTAAGCTCTACAGTATGATTTGTTTCCTCGTGTCATGTTTTCCCCAAATGATGTACAGATTTTTAGGAATTCTAATTACAAATGGTTTGACAAATAGTGCAAATAGCTGAGGTAAAAGGGAGAAAAAGTCTCCCCTGAGGAAGCATGCCCCCCACACCCCTCTAGGTTTGGGATGAGCCCTGAATGTTTACAACATCTGGCTCCGCCCCTGGCATCTGGCTCTTAAAATCTCTGTCTTCTGGTGTTCAAGTGTTTAGATTGTTGAATTAGCCTGATCATGTTTAGTATTTGGATTAAGAAACTGCATCAAATGAATCAGCTCTGTCAGCTTCCACAGTAACCTGCTTTCCGGAATATTCCCTAATTTGCTTTCTAATGAATTAAGATCTGTTTCCTCATACTGTACATGACCCAAATCTTTGGTCAATGATCAAAGCTATAACTGCATATTGTCTTGGGCTCCACTCAGACTAACTGATTTTATTCTCAGATCACTAAGACTTTTTTTATTAGGAATTAGGAATGATTCACTAAGTGAAAAACAAAGTAGTGGCAGACACAAATGCTGTTTTAAGGGCTGTGTGTGTGTGTGTGTGTGTGTGTGTGTGTGTGTGTGTGTGTGTGTTTGTGTGTGTGTGTGTGTGTGTGTGTGTGTGTATATATATATACTGTAAAGTCACATTCAAGAATGAAAAATAAATATGTGCCAGTTTATGAATTTCAATTTGAACCTCCTACCAATTAAATTTAGCGACAGTGTGAGGCAATTACAGCTTTTAACATTTTAATATAAACAATCTCACCATTGAAACACAGTATAACATGGTTCTGTGAACAATGCGCTATAAACTATAAATCAAACCGTGAAAGAACATTACATTTTAAAGTTAATCTAATATGAACTCCACCTTAATAATATAAATGATATCTTTCTCTAATTTAATTGGCACCAGCTATGTGCATATTGCTAATATCATTCTGGATTTACATATTTAATGATGCATGCTTTTCATGGTGAATTTTACTTAGAAAATGTCGTCTTTAATGAACCTTAGAAAAATCTCTAATAGGCATAATCTCGGAAAATGTAACTTCTTTATTTAAAAGGTTCTGGGGCCAATTTCGCTGAGTGCAGTACTTAAAATCCAATAGTTGAAGTCCTGGGGAAGCAAATGTATCTATTTGTAAAGGAAGAATGAGCAAATAGATTGTAATTCAAATGGCAGGGTACCGCTGTACTGGACTTCAAACTCTAAATGCTTTCATAATTCCTGTGAGAGGAAATAAGCATGTACATGCACACGCCTCAAACAGCATTAACATGGAGCAAACTAGCTTGTGCAGACGCACTAAATGTTAAATAAAACAATGTTGCAAAACCTCCCTCAAGCAGAATCCAATCATTATTAATAAGCATAACACACAATAGTGGTATGCAAAGTAGTTTAAAACCTCTTTTTTGATTGACCTCAAAGGCAATACTCTTTTAATTTAAATTGCGATGAAAAAAAGAAGGTATGTGGACATGTGTGGCATGAGTGTGTGATATCAGGATAAAGATATGATTTCCAGAGAAAGGTGTTCAATGAAGTTCTGCACTGGTTGAGTGGACAAATATGCTCTCCCGGGAAACCGTCTGTGCTTTGCGCTTGAATTAAACTCATGCTACGCTGTAACATCTCTTTTCGCCTGTCTATCTACACTCATGTTGAAATCAAAACAAACACTAAATGTGCACACACACACACACACACACACGCGCGATTCAGATGAGCTGCACATTGTGAGTGGTGGTATTCTCTAGTTGCAGCTGTGTTTCGGCAGTATTTGTGTCCCTGACTGAGAGACACAAACACTGGACGGGAGCACAGGAAGGGAAGACAGGAACGAAGAAGTCTGCTGAGAAAATGAGAATAAATGGATGTCAATCTCCATGTGGAATTGGTAACCAATGATCCATTAAGGCAGCCTTTCCACAACAGACAGACAAAACAGCCCGAATTAGAAGTGGCTGACATTTCAGTTAATTGCGCTAACCATGTCAGCTCCACAGTAGCTGCAAACCAGGTTAAGTCTTAACCTTCTATTCACCGTACGAAACAGGAGCAAAAGGCCTCGCACAGGGCTTATATATGCAGGGATCACTGCGTGCAAATGATGACTAAACGACTTCATATATTAGAGGGAATTTATATTTGATAAATGAGTAAGAGAAGCAAATGAAAATAAGCACTATGAAACATGAAAATACATGACGCTGTATCACTGATGAGGGGAAAGACACGGCAGATGTACAGGCCTAAATGAACTGTCAGTCTGTGTTCGAGAAAAGTGCAAAGCCCCTCTCGCCGACTCAACAACAGAAAGCACAACTTGCTGTGTCATGAAAGCAAAAGGTTTATTCATGTTTGAAATCACACAACTACCACAAGGAAGACTTTTCAGTCCAGGGTGTAGTCTGGTTAGAAAGTAACACTAAACATCTTTAATACATTAGAATCACTGCCACAAATCATTTGTCATGACTTTTTTTTTTCAGTTTCAGAATCACATACAATAGAAAAAAGAGAAAAAAAGATGTTTGAAACCCTGTTGGACAGAGCTGGGAAATGTACAGTTCTGAATACTGAAACCTCTATGCATTACAGTTTTTATAGTGATTTTTTTTCCCTCTTTTTTTCCACATGATTTAGTAACAAGATGAGCAACATTCAAAATGTTTGTTTTTTTCTTCTTCTTCTTCTTCTTCTTCTTCTTCTTCTTCTTCTTCTTCTTCTTCTTCTTCAGTATTTACAACAGTTTCACTGTTTGGTGTTAATTTATCAACAATGTTCATCGCACACACCCTCTCCCCCCCCCCCCATCGTAAAAGCCACAGACCAACAACTTCTTCTTTACCATCCCACCGACCCCTCCCCCCACCCCCCTCACCCCCTCCCCATCTCTTTTTCACGGTATTAATATTGTTATCATTTTCATTTTTTTATTTTTGTCATTTTAAGTTGCGGTACAGCAACGGCATTTTATTAAAAGATTAAAATATACATTAGATTACATAGAGGATGAAGAGTTTACAGTGTTACAAGATGTCTTTAAAGTAACTAGAGGAAAACATTAAATAAGGGCAAAAGAAACTATGGTGGTGATATTGTTTAGAGGTAGTAAGTGAGCACTCTAAGCTACAGACAAATTGGAAATTATTGTTCTTTTTATGAATTTGAATGAGGTAATAAAGCTGTGTTTTGATTGGTGGGATGTATAATTACTCTTAAGCTATATTATGTACAACTTTTCCTGTGTAACGGGGCCTGCTCCTGTGCGCCATGAAGGAATGATATACTGTGTATTATTTGTTGATAAGCAGTACAAAAAAAAAAGAAAATGTTTACATATTTACATACTAAACATCAAATTATAAAATATGGAATGGTGTCATGTTATAGTCAAGCAATCAATTACACTTCTTTATGTTCCAGAGTTTGAAGCCATTTCCTTGTACTAATGTATACGGCTGTAAGGCAAAATAAATCTTGAAAGTAACTACAAAGCTGCCATTGAGCTGTCAACAGTAGCATTGTTGAGTTGCTGGACAAGATTGCAAGCACATTACAGTCAAAGAAACAGCTGCTTTAATCTATGTATTGTAAGAACTGAAAGAGAACCCAATTATCAAAATGGCAAGTGGTAATTAAATCAAGAATCAAACAAATAGGCGTTTAAAATGTCACATTAAATGCGCAAGTGTCATCCGGTATTTTAAGTTTGGAGGAGCTAATTATCCTGAAAGTTTGTTTTCTGTTTGTGTGTGCTTACCCCTACGACATACAAATAAGAGCATGGAGATCACGTCGGATTTATGGAGACAGAAAGAAAAACACCGAACGACCAGGAGAACACCGGGTGTTAATGTAGGAGGGTGTGTTTGGCTTGGTGCATGGGGGGGAAATGTTAAAGTACAGGGGAAAAAAAACAATCTGTTGTGAAAAGTGTTTTTTTTATGTGTGTGTATCCTCTGCAGTTGGTCAGCCAGCGAAAATAGTCCCATGCCCAGCTTTGAGGAGAAGATGCATTAACAGCGGATCAATTCGAGGTATCGGAGTGCACACTTCCGGGTCCTTCTGTCGGAGATATCACAGAAGACGGAGTCGCTGCATCTTGCCATCCCCCATTAGCCTGGTACACAAACAAAGGTTGAGATTACAATCACACACTCTGCAACATGAGCTCGGTACATTTTTATCCCCCCCCCAAAATCTAACAACACTCCGACAAAAAAAAATGGAAATTAGACTCGTATAGATTCTGGTTGCACTAATGTGTCAGCTGATATCAACATGTTTATGCCTTGCGATTAGCCTTTGCATTACAGTGGCATCAGCATCTCGGAAATTTGTCTCGTGTCCCGACCAATGGCAGCAGTCCCTGAAATCAGTGTCTAAGCAGATTTTAGCAGCGGCGGACAGCTTGTCTCTACATATTCTCCTGTCAGTCAGGAAGAGGGAGGGCTCGGGCCGGGTGAGGTGGGGGGAGCTGAGTGAAAGTGACAGGGCAGGGCCACTCCGAGAGACTTTGCTTTGCTCCAGGCGTGATCTAGCCTTTACTGGATCCTTCTACGTCACCACCAACGAAGCTAAAGGTTAGTCTATGCTAATGTATCCACGTGGAACTTTTAGCTTTGTTGCTACAATATAGGAGCTTTGCCACAACTTGACTTATTCGAAAAATGTTCCGTTACTACATTTTGCTCTGATTCTTTCCTGTCACGGTCGCTCAAGCGCTGCTGTTTTTTTGTATGGGGATCATGCAGAGCGTTGCATGGTGAGCCAGTAGGCACAGGTCTACACTGCGCATGCAAGTGAGAAACCTTGTGAGAAAGTGAGAAAAAAAAAAACGCTTGATCCTGGTAGGAGTTGACATGTCTAAAGAGCTTATAGCAATAAGGCTTCAGCAAAGCCAACATGACACCAAAAGCATGGAATGCTGGCAACAGCCCCTCACCATTTGTTTACATAAAATGTGTTCATTCTTTCTTCACATAAGTACTTTTTTATTTTTTTTATTTCAAGTTACACTGCTGCAAATCTAATACCTTATTTTCGATGCTTAAGCTTTAAATGATATTAGACTGTGAATATGCGTGCATTTTACCCAACAGGCATATCAATATGAAGAGAGCAAATACTGAGGTTGTGATATAGTGCAGAGACAGTGAGAGAGAGAGAGAGAGAGAGAGAGAGAGAGAGAGAGAGAGAGAGTTGTCTGATACTATTTCTCTCTTCCTCCCTCTCTCTTCATCCTCCCTCATCAACAGAATTAATCTTTACTCTGATAGTTTCAGATTGTGCGCTGCTTTACAAAAAGGAGCCATATCAAACCTCATCAAGGAAAATGGAATTCATGTCTGGGAAAGGGCTGCGGGCGATCACGTGTTCATATGTTATCATGGAGATAAGGCTATGGAAAATTCTGTGAAGCATTTCGAAAAAATAGCTAAATGCAACAGTGCTGCGGGAGAAAAAAAAAAATCTAATTTTTGGTTTGAGTCAAACAAAGTATTGAAAGCTGTTTAATAAAGTAAAGCTGGAGATTTGATTCCCCCGCTGTGTGTAATGTGTTCTATTAAACTTTTATTCATATCAGGTGACAAAGAGGCACGGTGCTCCGTCTGTTTTGGGGTAGCTAAAAACACATGGAAGGTTATGTCTATCTGTAGCTACAATAATGCAATCTAATGCACTGTTCCTTCACTATTTATAACAACATATAACAGCATATAACCAATGAAAGCTCTACTCACATTTAAGCCGTGTGGACTATACATCGTGTTCCCCCCAATAGCATCATTGTATCCTGCCGTCTGACTGATAACATGGCGCAGGGTATCCACCTAAAGGGGGACAGACAAGGTGGACAAGCTGGTCAACTCAGTGTCTCAAAGCGGGTCAAACGCTAAGTGCAAACATGCTCAGGGAAGCAACAGATACTGACTAGTGTGAAATCACAAAGGGACTCCTGAGACAGCACATGTGTAACACAGCTAATATATTTCCTAATGAAAACAACAAAGGCATACTGACATTACTAGCATGCTGAAATCTGTGACATCTTCTACAGCGGCTATGGTATAAAAATGACAATAATGTTTGAAATTAGCTTTTATATTTTACTTTAATCATCAAGAAGTTTAGGTTTTTTTTTTTGTTGCATGGTAGCAATTGTGTGTCAGTTGTGCAGCTGCATTAAACTCACAAAATGGAAGACATCAACAAACTAAAACAAGACGAGACAGGAAGATAGCAATATATAGAAATACAGAAAAAAAAGGGAGGGGGGGAATACAGTACCAAAAACCCAATACCAACCCAAGAGTTCAAGTCAAAGCCAAATGCATTCGCACATTTAAAAAAAAAAATTTTTCTTGTGATGTTTGGAATAGTGACCAGGAAATTGCTTTGCGGCATTACAGTAGTGGGGTGGGATTATATTTTGGCTGCCAAAATATTCCATCCAAAGCGAACTAGTCAGTAAACACTTCAATCAATCGGAGGTTAGAGGCGGCCTCGCTGTGGTAATTTAAACTGCTTCCTCGCATGAGCAGCGTGTTTTTTCCTTCTATTTTTTTTTAGGATTTTGCTTTAACGTGCTTCAGACTGCACTGTGGATGGCTCAGTACACAGGCAAGACAAGGACAGCTCTCTGCGCTGGTAGTCAGGAACTGTCCCTGATTGTTGATCCTACCTGTGACTGTACATTGGCTCCGACTTGTGCCCCTTGGTAAGAATCCCCATTCAGACTCTGCATGCTCAAGAACATGTCCCCAGAGTTTGGGAGGTTAAAAGAACCTGAAGAACCTGGAAAGGGAGGATGTAAGTAGCTGAATACATGAGAAGGCTATAAAGGGAAAGCACGCGCACACACAAACACACACACACGCACGCACACACACACACACACACACACACACACACGCACGTGTCTGCATACACAGACCCACAACTCAAGCAGACAAATACACTGAAGAAAGACTCCCATAAAGCAGGCGACTACAAGGGTGAAGGAGGGAAAGGAAGGGAAGCAAAAAAGAAAAACAGAAGAGGACGATATGCAGAAAGACTGAAGGGGATTTTTTTTTTTTTTTTTTACAAATGCAGTAGACACAAATGAAATGAAAATCACACGACACAAGGAGGAGGGGAGGCTGGCTCTATATATGTGGTTGGTCGCTTAAGCTCCCAATTGTTCCACATCACCTACTTCCAATCTAATGTTGGCAGGGAGGTATCACATGGTAAATGACAAGGACAATAAGAAGCTTATGAAAAGACCAGTACCAGTAAACATGTTGGTTAAAAGAGTGTTTTTGCTCTCTGCAGAATCCAGCTGAAACTCCTCATCTTTCATCTGGAATCCTGGGTGCAAGAAAAAGGGACCACTTCATAAGCTTACCACATCCCGATGCAGGTCAACCTAGTCCAAACTCAGCATCACATTACTCATTAAACCGGACTAAACATGCCCTCCATTTAGGCTCTGTGTTTGTACTGTATATGACTCTTATTCAATATGAACTGCATATAATGCCATGTTGATATAATACTAACACTGTAGGTAAAAATGCTCCCAGCAATTATTTGTCAAGTTTATTTAGCGAATAAATACATTTAAAAAAAAAGCACTACCATGCAGTGGGACTACATACCATTACATTACAAATGACAGGAAGTTGACAGAAAGTCAAGGGAAAACAAATCCCACTGGCATACAATCTGAATTTTTTATTATTATTTTTTTTTGCCAAAAATACACGTGTTCTCGGTTCACAAGTCAGGAACGCTCTCTTTATGCATGAGTTTGCTTGACATCAACTGTCTTATAGACAGGAGACACTGTGATCCCCAAGCTGGGAGCAGAGCCTGTCACTCTCGCCTGTGTGAATGGTGCATGAGAGAGTGAGGCAGGTAGGCAGCAGGTTAAGGGCTGAGGTAGAGGGCAGGTCTTTTTTTTCCTTTTTTTTTTGTCTATATGCAGGAGTGCCTACCGGAGTTAGGTGTGGTAGGGGAGTTGGCCTGGCTGTTCTGCACTGCAGCGGCTGCAGCGTGTGCTGCATTTACAGCAGTCTTGGCGGCATACAGGTTGGCTTCTTCCTGAAACTTGCCGATATTTTTCTTGTACCGGATCCTTTTGTTGCCAAACCAGTTGGATACCTGTGTGGTAGAGCAGAAGGAGGAGGAGCAGAGGAGTCAGACGTCAAGCAGCCACAGCACCGTGCACTGAGCAGTGTGATTGTTTCAAGATGTCATGTTTGGGTCCATCAAGTACCCAATTCCCAGCCCCTGCAGTACTGTCCGCCGGGTACACAAGCTAATTAAGCCATAATCAGGAGCCACTTGTGTCTTCTCATGGATTGGAGCATGACATGCTCTCGGATCTGTCTCCTGACAAAACTAAAACACAAGGGGCTCCTATCGCACACTTAAGTCAATGTATTAGAATTCTTATATCAGGCCTGATATGATACAAATCCTAACATTTCCCTCAGTGAAATATATAAATGTTCACGTTACCCTCTAAAGCGCACTGATTCCAGATCAGAGACTCTAGGTGATTGACACCTTATGTAAATACAATTATAATTAGTTAATTTAAGTGATTTAATACTATCGGGCAGAGTAATGTAAGGCAGCATTTCATATTTCACATTAACAGAAAAATGAAAAAACATTGTATATCTGTGTTAAATATTTGACTAAAAGTCCTATTAAAGCATGCACACATCCTAAAGAGTAATAAAATAAAGAGTTGGCCTTAATTAACAGCTGGCTGTGCTTTAGTTTGAAAATAAGAAAACATTAATACAGCAATAAAACACTGTGTGTGTGTGTGTGTGTGTGTGTGTGTGTGTGTGTGTGTGTGTGTGTGTGTGTGTGTGTGTGTGTGTGTGTGCGCGTGTGTGCGTGTGTGTGTGCGCGCACACACGCGCATGCTCAGTGCGCGGGAAGCAACTTTTGTTTGTAATTATCAAAAACAAGAGTTGGAGGGTAAAGACCTGCAGACATGTGAAGCAGCAAACACAGATTATCGGGGGCAGTCAGTGTTAATTGATGTTTAGGAAAAAAAAAAAAAGAAGAAATATTTTACCAAAGTAAAATTGAACTCTATGGGCTGAGTTTGAAATGAATGTGTGAAACTGGGTAGATTCAGATTCAGAGGAGTCGGAAATGCTAATTTAGTTGACTTGAAACGATGACATCCAACATCAGTCAGACGCTCAAAAGTTGTATGAGGGGTGAACCTTATGTGTGAATGCTGGCTCCGCAATAATAGTGGAATAATAATGAGATGATGCTTGTTTTTAATCGTTCTATAAATTAGAGGGTCTTGTCGCTGCGCTGCTGCCCCCCTCTCAGGCCCTGCAGCCCACGGCTGGACCAGCCAAAGAGCAGCTGCCCCTAATGACGCTTTATTTAATTTCCACCCATGTGCTTAAATTTTAATATCCCCAACAGCCCGCCAATGCTGTTGCGTAAAAACTGACTGGATTTGCAGGACATCAGATCATTTCTATCCTGCACGTCTCTGTGCTCTAAATCTTTAATATCTAGGCAATTAAAATTAATGACCATTCAGGCGAGGCCCACTGTTGGCAGGGTTTCCTTGACATCAATTGTTTGATGGGTTTACCTAGAGGTTAAACTAACAAGCAAGGTTTAATTGGAAGCAATGAAAGCCCTGGCCATCATCCTTTTTACTTAACCTGCTTATGGTGGATTGCAGAGCCGAAGACAAGCCAATATCCTCGCTCTTTCAGACAGCTCACAAAGTGCCCACAAACCCCTCGAAATCAAAGAAAATGTTTTCTAAAGCCCATCAGTCTGTTTAATTTCACAAAGTGTTCATGCAAACAGTGTATTACGCAGAACTACATTTATTAAAATGTCAGTTGGGGTGTTTGCACATGAAGACATATTTCTATCATTAAGTCTGAAAGTTAACAGTGGTAGATAGACACCCAAATAGGGCAGTGATGCATGCTAATTCTAGCATTTTATATTAAAATGTGACTCATTTCATAAGTTAGGAAAAGTTGAAAGATGAACTTGAATTACTTTAATCTGCTTTTCTTCTTTATGATAAAGTGTGTCATGACTGTATTCTGCCACTATATGGTGTTACAAGCATGGACAGAGTCAGCAGCGTTGGCATCAAATCCTCTGGACGTGACACAGCACCCTTCTCCACTCTATACACGCACATTTCTCTCCTGCCCACTGAACTCTGGCTCTGGTGATCCTCGGGTTCAGCTAAATATTGAACAAATGCACGGCACTGTAAGGTGTGGAGCACAACCCAATCTACAGAACTAATTCCCTTTTATCTTGTGGCAGGCCATGCATTCAATTGACTCCTATGTGTGGTGAGAGCCAGGTTGTGAGATTGAATTACCTGACATCAGCAGCCTCAAAGGCAGCGATTGTGTAATGACCATGCGGACTCCTCGCAAGAACACGATACCGTTGCCTTCATTGCTGCCCACTAGAGAGGCCGTGGAGCTGCAGTTAATAATTCATACTATTTCACCCCATTTCAGGTCAATACTCCTCGTATCCTCGTAAGGCAATGCATGATCTGTCTATGATCTCAATATATCTGAGAATACAATGCCCTGAGCCTTAAATACAAATACAAAAGGTGGTCTCACTAGCTGTGATACCATCAGTTATACAGGTCGC
Organism: Perca fluviatilis; assembly: GCF_010015445.1. Taxonomy (NCBI): domain Eukaryota; kingdom Metazoa; phylum Chordata; class Actinopteri; order Perciformes; family Percidae; genus Perca; species Perca fluviatilis. The sequence continues at coordinate 586,011 of NC_053117.1, read as the reverse complement.
ATTAGTAATGAACAAGAGCTCAAGTCTTAGCTTCTCTGAATTCACTACGATCTGAAATATTGAAAAGTGTCACTCAGAAGAAAAATGAAAGCAATGCAAAAGAGTCTGCAGAGGAGTCTGCGTAAAATGTCGAACCTCTGGCGCACATTAAATCAATAATGGCCTCCGTGAAACCCTGACACAAACCACAGCCGTGCAATCCCACGCCTCCATTCAGGAGCCCAGCACAGTGACAGAGGGACGGAAGACAGAATCCTGCAGTCAGAGAGCCTTGGGTAATTGTAACAATGACAATAGCTTATTGTACTTTTAGGGTTCAGTATGCACTAAAATCAGACACATTGACGTAGTTTGTTTTTTTCTCTCTTCTGTTTAAGGTTATCACTGCAGCATTTAGACGGAACTGAAACACTGGCATTGAGCTGCAGGGATCTCCTGAGGTAAAGAGGCTTCGCTCTCAAGGAAGATGACATCGCATTTTAAATGACCCCTGCTTAAATGATGCCGGGTGTTTCGTCAGCGATGATGTATTGAGCATAGCTGCGGACCAATATTGGCATACCATTCACGACGGATGGTCTTTACTTAATGAACTGCTTGTGTAATCAACAAAGCCCGCAAGAAGTATTTTGTGGGTGTTTGAGAAATGACTCCGCCGAGCCTTCGGAGTGGTCACAGCGAGCGGTTTTGCGACTCTGAAAGGCCGGGGCACGGTGAGGGATAACACACTTACGGCGCACTCGGCATCATGTCGAGCCCCCGACTTTGTTACTCACTTAAAATGAGCCAAAGCACTAAGAATAAGTCAATAAGAATGTCTGCCGTGGCCTCCGCCGGTCGAGGAGTTCGCCACTAATGGGGCCTGAGATGAGTTCAAGTGAATTTTTAAAAGCCCTCTAATTTCTGCATAGACTGATTTGTTCTCATGGGAACTGGAACGGTGACCTGTTTTTGTGAGGCACTCAGAAAACAGAGTGGAGCTCCATTTCTGAGGGTCGGTGGCCATTTCTTTAACCGCCACAGAGCACACGGCGAGCGCAGGGCGAGTAAGGGGGGGGGGGCTAAAAATTATTTCAGAGCTGAGTTTGAAGATTCAAAAGACCACACAATTAGTCGACGCTCTACGACAAACAAAAGTAAATAAATAATGTGGTAAACAATAGCCAAAAAGTAAAAAATTCATGTGACACATTTGTACACACATAATATGGTGATAACATGGGTGTAGTTCATAAAAAATATGAATCAATCAAAAATAGTCTGTTCTTGTGTGACGTAAAGGTGGGATGTAAATGCTCATTATCCACTCTCTTTTTTTTTTATTCAAATAAAAAAAAAATCATACTTGAAATACTGTAATTCATGATAGCATTAGCATTGATCCAGTGGTGTGAGGGAGGGAGGTTCTGTGCAGTGGAAAACTGTGAGGCTATTACATACATAAACAAAAAAATGAAAACAGTGGATCAGGAGAAGTTATGACATACCTGTGATACTGTGATGGTGCTTCCCACCCCCTGAAGGCAAAAAAGAATGGGCTTTTACAGTATCTGACTCTTCATGACTACACTCAATATACCCCTCAACACCCCCTCCCAACACAGAAAAAAAACACTGCAGATTATTGTATAGATGCATGTTTCTGTGATATAGTGTCTCATGAGGACAACCATAGAACAATAGAGTATCAAAAAAAATCTAGCTAGTAGTCACAATCACAGCAGAAAAAGAGAGCACAGGATAATAATACTGTGGGTGTAGATGGGGGGGAGGAGGTTAGGTGCAAGAGATATTGCCTTCAGGTTTATATATAAAGTGGGGAAATAATATTTCAATATTTAATCTTAATTATATCATTATTATGAATCATATTTTAGTGAATCTGTGTCCCTGCGTCCCACCCGGCAGCGGTAGATGGCCGCTCACCCAGAGCCTGGTTCTGTCAAAGGTTTTTTGGAAGTTTTTCCTCGCCACTGTTGCACCCAGTGCTTGTTCATGGGGGGGATATTTGTTGGGTCTTTTTAAATTATAGAGTGGGGTCTAGACCTACTCTATTTGTAAAGGGTCCTGAGATAACTTCTGTTGTGATTTCACACTATAAATAAGGTTGAATAGAATTGAATCTCAAATATAGCTGAGAATTAGCAGAGCCCTGCGAAGTCGCTTGAACAGCAAACATACAAATAAATAGCCAGTATCAGGTTGAAGCACAAGACTTTTACTGCTTTTCTTAAAGTAATGGATGATGCCATTTGTCTTCCCAGCTTATGACCTGAGCGACTGACCAGGCAACAGAGAGAGAGCACACATGGTAGATGGGAATGAGAGGGGGGAAATGGCAGGGGGAGCCAGCGTTGGGGCGGCTAAGGAAGGACAGCATAGTGCTTTTGATTGAGGCCAAGATGATATAGGCCTCCCCCTCCCTGTGGCCCTGCTCTGACTGACTGGGACCAGCCTTGACTGAAGCATCATTAGGCAGCCACAATGTCAAGGTTAGCTAAAGACATTCTGTCTTGGTGGTGTGACCTACGGTAACTATCCCTCTCGGCTTTAGCCTTTTCCCACCCTGATTACCCACCGGCTACTGTTAAGTGAGCACTACCCACCTGGGAAACTGTGATGCTGCACTTCTTGGCCAGCTCCTCCTTAGCCTCCTCGCTCGGATACGGGTTGCTGAGGTGCGAGTAGAAATATTCGTTCAAGATTTCCGTCGCCTGCTTGCTGAAGTTTCTCCTTTTCCGCCTGAATGGGGAGCACAACCAGAGAAAGGCAGAGCGAGCCTATTAGCGGGACCGGGCATTAACTCGTCCATTTGGATCGCACAAATTGCCCAATCAATCTCACACATGCATGGTGAAAATAATGAGGAATGGGCTCAAAGGGCCCTCAGGAGCAGAATATGGTGTCCTGCTCCGAGACACACAGAAAACGACTCCCACCAATAAAGTGGCAAGCACATACACACGCAAACAAACAACCACAGTCACAAAACACATACAATGTTTAATTTGGTCTGTTGGTCTCCCATCTCCAGTCCAAGCGTGTAATGTGTAGAGTTTAGTGCAGCGGATGGGTGGGCTTTGCGATGGAGCGCAAAGCCCAGTCGGAGTGCATCTCGGTACATTATAGAAATCACGGCATGCACAGTTGAGCATTGTTCCTGAAGTGCCACAGCCCCAGGGAGCTTGAGTAGAAACAAGCAAACTCTAACTAGATCTGGGTCCCCTTCCCCTCCCAAGGGCACTACTTATCATGTTGGTGAGCATTTGCTTATTTTGCCTTGTTTACCGCGCTTCGCACAGGCAGCGGACATAGCAAAATGTGCTTCCACTTGGCTTGTTTGGCCCCGACTTGTGAGCGCCACACTGCACCACACTGTTAGTGATTAGAGTAATCCACAACACCTGCTGATGACCTTCCCTCCATCCATTACACATGACTCGGCCCCCATTTCATTTGGTCTTAACTGTTCTCAGGTGCGGGGGCCTTGATTGTCTTGAAAATGGATAATGCATGGAACATGGACATAATTAAAATCATGCATCTCTGCAGTGCTCATACTGTGTGCTGTGCCAGAAAAAAAAAGTGAGAGGGAAAACAAACTTCCGTCTAAAAAAAATGACCTCGCCCACTGGATTTGTTGAAATAGGTCATACGGAAGCAACACAAGTTTCTAGATACCAAACACACACACACACGCAAACATATCTACAGTATATACACTACACAATCCACTGACCTGGCATCAAGGAATCTGGAGCGCAGGATCATGACAGCCTCACAGGTGCTCTGTTTCAGTTGCATCTGGATGGAGCTGAATTTACGGTGGATGATTCCCACCATGCGCTCAATCTCTTTGGGAGAAATGGGCCGCGTGCGAGACTGTTCCCGCAGCAGGTTCATCACATGGGTGGTGAATTCGTTACATGCCTGCCAAGTGACAAAGAGACAAAAAGTGCAGCCGACGTGAGTTCTGTAAATGTCCCAAGTCACAGCAGTGAACTTAGAAAAGCTCTCTGACTGAGACTCTAAAGTTTTGTACATTTTTCATATCGGGAGTTCATTACACGCAAGCTCTTTTTGTTAAAAGCTTTAACGGAGTGCAATGTTTGTACATTACGTTGATGACATAATCGGTGATGTCATCTTTGACTATGAATGCAGATTTGCAATTTGGCTTGGCCCTAATTCAGAGCGAATTTAAACAGCTTTTCGTTAAACCAGTAGTTCATACATGATTAATTAGAATAACTCATTTACGTAGTGCACACTTTGGCTCATTACTCTGAGTAAAATTCGTTAAGTATTTACATTTAGATAATTAAAACCTGGAAACACCCTTAAGAAAGATGCATTTACTCCAGGTGAAGTGTTGTGTGCCCCCGCGTACCCACCTCCTCTCTCAGAGAGCCCGGAGTAAATTAGTCTAATTTACCTCACTGGCTTGCTGAGGCATCACTGTTACACCTTCTATTTTCGCCCATAATGCCTGTGTTTAATGGCAGGCTCAAAGTGCTAGGTGAAGGAGCTGATCATACTCTCATTTAACACAGATGACTAAGGCTCTCCTTTGGATCTCTATAATCAGCTACAACACACTGAATAATACTGCAATTTCTTTTTTTTCCCCAAGCTGATAACACATTCACCCAATCATGCATATTCTTCACAGTTTTCTTGCTAATGCAGTGAAAAAGCTGTTGTGGATGTTCTGAAGCAATGAAATACAACTCAATAGGTCAACACTGATCATTGAAATAGCTGGTAGTCACACAGGGTTATTTAAACCTTTTGATGGTGAAAGAAGATTGACAGAATTTATGTTTTTCTCCTTTTTCTTGGAAGTGAGGAAGAGGAGGAGTGGTATTTCTGGCAAAAAAAAATAAAAAAACTGACTCCTGGATCTGTTTTAGGGAAGATCTTAGCTGCTCTGGTCTAAAATCATCTGGCCAAAGGACTACAGTTGAGAATTAGCCAGCTGGCTAACACTGGCACATTTACAGAAATGTTGATTAATGTGTGTTGTCCTTTATAAATAAAGAATAAGAATAAGAATCTTAACCTCACCTGTTCGTATTTCTCCAGCTCCGTATGGTAGATCTGTCTGATCTGGGTGAGTTTGGCTCTGTAGTCAGAATGTTCGATGGAGTTGTCGGCCGCCCCGCCAGAGGCTGCGGCTGCGGCTGCGGCGGCGGCAGATCCGCCGCCTTTCTCTGGTCCCGCCACGCCTTCTGCCAGCAGCATATTGTCTAAACGCATGAGCTGGGGGTCTGGGGGGTCCTCCTCCTGCGCACCACGGATGCTGAGACCTGCAGCAACACACAACACAGGAACAAAGGGGTGAGCTAATGCCTTCCAGGGTCAGTAAAACTTGAACAAATAATACTAATAATGGAGAATAAAACAGATCAAATAGGCCCCCACTGAATTTTTAAAGGTCCTATATTGTGAAGAGTGTGATTCCCATGTCTTATAAAGCAGGTGAGGTGCTATATGAATACTGTGGAAGTCACAGAGAAATGCACGCAGCCCGTATTCAGAAACGGTGCATTTAAATGAGCCATCAGGACTTCCGTACGGTTGTGATGTCACAACTAGACTATATATAGGTAGAAAGTTTCATTCACTGGCTGGAATGACGGTACAGAGACTCTGAGAGTGCCGAAATGTTGACCCAGAAATGTTGACCAACCAGAGCAGACTGGGCTTATAAGGAGGGGGCCTTAAAGAGACAGGCACTAAAACGGAGCGTTTCAGACAGAGTGTGAATACAGCTATATTTAGACAGGCATTATGAGAACAATAATGTGTTTTTTGAACATTAAAGCACGTAAACATGTTCTAGCAGAAATCAAACATATAAGTATGAACCTGATAACGAGTATGATATGTCTCCTTTAAGAGCAATTAAAAGCATTATGTCTGTGTAGTCAGCTATAGTGTGATATTTCCCCTGCAGGTATGAACTGGGTGCCTCCTGTGTATGTGCTGTGTTTCTGTCGCTCATGTCTATGCCTGTTCTCTTTTATTTACACACTGCGCTGCACACTGTGTGTACGGGAAGGCTGACATGACAGCAACATCCATAAACTGACAAATGCTCAATGGTGAAGTGGCACTTCTACTCCGCGAAAGGATGCTAAACAGAAAACTATACCTCTAGTGAGTGTCTCTGTCTTTGAAACAGTGAATGCTGGGAACTCCAAAAAAGTAACCTCATTTCTATTTGCTCATACGGTTTGAATCGTGTATTATTCTACTATCCTGATAAAAATGTGCCAGTGGAGTGAAAATCTACATACGGCGAAATGAGTGCAGATTCAATTTATGTAAAGTGCTCATTCATGAATTCTGCTTTGGCTCTCAGACCCTGCTGTTTATTTCCTCTGGTTTTCTGTCTCGCCGGTCTGTCAGCGAGTCGTAATCACCCAGCAGATAGCGTACATGCACACCTTGATGCATTGGCAATGCAACCCCAATGCCAGGCTTTACAGAGAATAAACAAACAAAAGAACACTGCTGGAGCAATCCACTCTAATAAGTGGATAAAAATGTAGCTCAATGGGCAGTAAATACTGAGTGGCTACTCGAACATTATGATTACCAGAGATGTTTCAATTCAATAATCCCTCCCACAATTCAGGGATTTTCAACAGCTCATTACAGCTTCATTAAGATATGGCCAGCCACTGGATTCTAAATAAGAAGATTAGTGGCTCTATTGTGTCAGCCAGTAGGCATGCAATCAGAGGAGCCCCTTTACCACGCTTTGACCGACTGACCCTGCACACCATCCCCAGGATGAACTACTACAGAGAAAGCCTTTTCTTCTTTCTGTCTTCCTTATGAACACATTCTTGAGTAAAACAAATTAAGAAATGCATCATATTGTAGCCACTCCCCTGTTGTTTTCATCCCTGTTGGTGTTTTGTTCGACTGCAGTGCCGCTGGAAAGAAAAAAACAAATTTGCCTCTATTTATGGATCGGCTGGCTTTGTGTCTTTGAGGTGTAATGGTGTGAGAGGAGTGGATGAATGTGGCTATTTGTGTTGGAGACATTGAGACGCTGGACAAGGCTCCATCAGGCTTGCAGAGCCAAGCCAAGCCAAGCCATCCATGTGGACAATATGCCGCTGCTCCACTAACCCTCATCCACATCACACTGCATCTGCGCAACTCCACCCAAAGCTCTCGTTCTGGACATGCTCGGCTGTTTTTATTCCAGTTTGTGCAGCATGAAAACAAAATGGCACATGACTCAAATGTTGACTGACCAGATGCCTGCATGGCTACATATCTCAACATGCTCTAATAGCTGGTGGTTTGTCTGCCACTACAGCTCATATTTTCCTAATTCAGTATTTACTCCCACTCTCTGATTCAGCTCGAGCTCAGCAGGCTGCACTTTGCGCTGCGGCTGGTGGTAAGTAGCTAGGTATGTTTTTCATGTCAGGTATATTAAATATAACTCTGGGACGCAGCGTACATTTCCACACCAAACCCAGTTGTCACTTTCACTCCACTCACTCTACAGCCAGGGAAAAGCCGTTAAGGGAATGTAGAGGGCTTTTCAGCTAAATGGGCATAAATCACTGGTTTCATTCAAGCTAAATAATCACAGGCCATAAAGAGCTACTAGTCTCTTTCCATATATTACCTCAAAGTTCCTGTGTGCAATAATGTGGCCATTCACGGCAAAGGAAAACAGAGCGAGATATTAGAAAGTGACATGTAATCCTGTTAGTCCACTGACATGCCGAGTGGCCATGACATTTTTATCATACATGTCCATTTCTATTTGGGAAATCAGCAGGATAAAAATGATTACTGTGCGGCCCCGAGTAGCAGATGGCCCTGCAGGAGTCCACCAGGGTGTATTTGTTGGGAGGGATGATGCGTCCGTTTCAAACACATAAATACTAAAGAATTAGAAAAATAAGAAAACATATCTTACAGAAAAAAAGAAGATAAAAAAAAAGGTGCAATGTATCTCTGTCTCGTTGTGCACCTTTGTTGGTGGAGCTAAAGATTGGGGATTCACTGTCTAAGCTGGGCATCATCACGCGACTTCCACAAAATAGGCTTGAGCAAGATAATATCTTTAATTTGCTGTGTGGTTGACAAATCTGTATAGTAACTTTGCAAAGCCACAGTCACATTCCAGCACTGCCAATGCTGCTTGCCTGCTCAAATCTTTATCCTGTTTTTGTCTGATGATATGGGTATTAAAACAAGTTTGGGCACCCGAGTTGAGCTCTAATCCACCTCCACAGTCAAAGTGGGATTAATCTCAGCGCAAAAGGGAAAGTGCGGGTGGGAGTCGTGTCACCTTGGTAAAGCCTGCGAGCAGTTGGAACTTAAGAATGAAAAATCTATACATGGTCTGGTTATTTCAAATACCTCTGATGATGCCGGCTCGCTTAATTACGAGAACGAATTTAATGATGTAGAAGAAAGAGAGAGAAAAAAAATCTGAAATTGTTATAATAACGTAACATGTCCTTAATCTGCTTCATTTGTCATTCAACAATACAGGTGGAGTAGCTGGGAAGAAAAGGCACTTGCCTATATGATTGTTCCTCATTTCTCCTCTGTGGCTGAGACAAAAGGAGACACTGTGATTAATCCATCCCTATCAGTCAGGGGCGGCTCCTCTTTTCATTTTTTACAGGTTTCACCGTCAGTATCAGATCCGAGGACGTAACAAATTTGACACAAAAAGAAAATGCAGCCCTTTTCCCCTCATATACTCTCCCCTGTTCTCTGTTTATAATCATTTCCGGTTCTGGGCTGTTGTCTCGTACATCATTCCCTGCTTGAAGCCCTGACAATGATCTGAGCACTGCCTAGGGCCGCACTCCTTTTCCTCCCACCTCTCCCCCCCTGTGCCCTCTTTTATTCTGTGGGCTTAGCTGACCTTTGGCCTGCTGCTTGTTTACTCTCATCACTGAAGTGTGAGCAGGAGAGCCATAAAGGCAGAGCCCTGCTGGGTTAATGTGGCCTGCTGAAGAGGGAAGGCTCGGCTCTGGGCTTCTCCACTTCATTCTGCCGCACTGAATGCACTGTCAGATGCCAGACAACACACTAGAAGAGCAGGGCATCGTGCAGATATAGCCAGAGATTCGACTTTTGGGCTATTTTTTGTTGTTGCAATTTCTCAATGCTTTTCCTAAAATGTTGTCGCTTGCGGAATGCGGTCCCGTCTGTTTAACCGGGTTTGGCGATACGCACCGTGTCTCCGTGTCTTCCGCCGATGTTTCCAAAAGCATCCTGTTCATTACAAGTAACCCTGACCTCCCGCAGCCCCTCTCCTCACCGGTGCCTCCAGTGAAAAGCTCCGGCCCACGTATCGACATGCTGTTCGTCTAATTGCATTGATCGGCAAAGGTCTCCCAAAGCTAACTAATCGAAACGGAATTTATTTTCTGTCAATATTTGCAAAGGTCATCTCTCTTAAAGCCGCGGAGTAGACGGTGTGAGCAGGGAGGTGGCTCAGAGGATGAGGAGGAGGAGGAGGAGGAGGAGGAGGAGGAGGAGGACCGTGGCATCTAGCCTGTTACTGAGGCTCGTCCAAGGTGAGCTTTAACTCTGGCTTGGCACTCAGGATCCAAGGCTTCTAATCCACCATGTTATTAAAACCCTCTGCCAAAGCAACACACTAGAGACTACAGAGGGCTTAGAGTATCCATTTCACAAAGAGGCCAGTGTCACTACAGCCGCGTTCCACGTCTCCTTTGACTTCATATCATCTCCTTTGTCGTGGCGCCTGGATCAGTGACTTTCAGCTCCAGGAGCGGGGGGAGCTGGATCAAATTACCATTGAAAATCTTTTGTTCTGACAAATGAAACATAAGGATCCTCTTTCATCGATGTTCTTAAAGGCTTTTTTTTAAGCTTGGCCTACATCCACATGGCACAAAAGAATCTGAGAGAATGCCTGCGGGCTCTCTCTCTCTCTCTCCAGCATGTACAGTAATTAACATGCCATTAACACATTAATACACATTAACTATTCCCAATGTTAATGGTGGAGTAATTACCATACCTGATACCACACTGTGGGGAAGCAAAAGCACATTTGCCACTTTGTGAGTTTCACTTTCTTTGTTGAATGAGCTGAAAAGAATCAGTTGGGGAAGATGGCTCATTCTGCAGTTCCTTTTGCAAATATCAATGCGTGTGTCTGCAATGTAGAGCAGTGCTTTCACGCACTTAATGTGGCTGTTCTGATTTCACTACAAACACGCCTGAAAGGAAGGAAGTTGTCTTTGAAAGGATTGGCTTTAGGGGTGAGGCTGAAAATACTGGAGGGACACAGCGCCTGGTGATTAAATGCAGAGTAAATGGCAAGAGGGAATGAGCCCTAAACTGGGGAATCCCTGTCTAGAATGATGATGTATTTCCTCCCAGTGCGGTGAGTGATAAGCTAATCAGCCGTGCTGACAGTGAAGTGTTACAGCCCCTCAGTGCTAGGTCAAGACTTCTCTCATCACACACCACCAGCACACACTAAACAGACAGCGGCATGGAGGTGGTGCTGGTGCAGAGTGGCTCTGGTCAGGAAAGAAGATCTCTGTCAGTTCAGGTAGCCTTTGTCCCTCGATGATGATGATGAGCACCCCCCCAACCCCCTTTTCCTGTGTGACAGATCCACGACTTCCAAGACATGCGGGGAGCAGGTTGGGCGAAGGGGGGTGGGAAAAAGACAACCAAAACAAACATCTTGAAGACATTTTGCCAAGCACACCAAAATTAATCACTGTCCCATGGTGGCACTGACATTTGTGGGAAGTGACACACAACATGACAGACTAGAGGGAGAGGATGAAAGGAGAGTGAGGGAGGGAGGGAGGATGGGCTGGGTAAACAAGAGCCACCGTCACTCGCTGTGTGTGTGTGTGTGTGTGTGTGTGTGTGTGTGTGTGTGTGTGTGTGTGTGTGTGTGTGTGTGTGTGTGTGTGTGTGTGTGCTTATATGTGTGACGTGTGAGTGTCCGCTTTGTTTCCTGCCCTCTAAGACTCAATGTGGGCAAACGGCCAAGTGCTGTAGTGATGGCTGACCAGGCCTGGCGGTGGCGGCCGCACGCAGCGGTTGGGGAGACTGGCCAAATGAGTGGACAGGACCTCCGCTACAGATCAGCACACTGACTGACCCTACAGGACACATACAGCATGGGGCTCCAACATAGGGCTCACATGGTTCACATGCTCTGCTAGTCACAGAATGAGCCGCAATCACTGCGACGCTGGAGTGATACTTAGATTTGACATCCCAAATCTAAGACGAAAATACACTCAATAGAATACTCAAAGAATATTTTAATATCCGTGCCGTATGTAGACGTGGACCGTCTGAGACAGTTATTCTGTCTGGTGATTCAATATTTCATTTTATCTCCCTATATTGTGTTAGCATGTTTTACTTCTTTCTTTTTTCTTCTGTTTCATTTCATATTTCATGTACTGATGGTCTTTAGCTGCTAGCCTCAATTTGCTGCAAAGGTAGGCTGATTTGTTATTCAGACCGCAAGCAAATAATGCAAATGTGGCACTGAAAGCCACTTATGAAATACCCAAAGGCAACTAATCACTCCTCCTCTCGTTCCAGCCTTTCTGCAGCCTCCTAATTAGAAGATGGAGATTGCATGAAACCAGGTCACACAGCAGGTCTTGTACACACCGATAACCAGGCAAACACGCAGGCAAAACTTCATCCAGATGCCAAGCCAAGCATGCATTATTTTAAAGGCTAGAGGTGGAAAAAATAATGCTATTCATGTTATTAATCCCATATATTTCACTGTATGTGCCCAAAGAAAGGATTTAGGCTTGAAGCACTTTGTGTTCTGTACTTGTGTGTTTCTCTGTGCGTGCGTGCATATGTGTGTGTGTGCGCGCGTGTGTGTGTGTGTGCGTGTGCGTGTGCATACACTCATGTCTGCATGTGTGCGTGTAAAGGCTACATGCTCGCATAAACAAAGAAACGGCATTGGTAGCATACAGCCAACCATGATCCACTGCCAGAGAGATTATTCTTTGCAGTGGCATTTCTGCAAGAGAGTTGACAGTCCATCATTTCGATTTTGCAGTGTATCCACGAAAAGGCTGCATTGCCTGAAGCAGAAGGAGCTGCTCTTTCCTTCAGTGTCTTTTATAGAAGAGAATTCAGCTCCAAATTGTAAAGGCAGAATCCTTTGCTAGCTGCGCTAGCGTGTAAGGACTCGGCTACGAGGCAACTGAGGTTACACCAAGACTGCGCTTGACGTGCAGATTCTCCGGGCGTCTCTTGGTGAAGACTGATGAAGCTCACAAAAACACATCCACCTCCAGTGTCGCTTAGGTTGCACGCACCTGAACAAGAGTGCTCTTGCTGCTAGCATCCTGAGCCTGATGTTGCAGGTTACTGCTAGGTCTGCAGAGTGCAGTGCAAGGACTGCTGTGCAGATCAGGCCCGGGCCAAACAACAGCTTGTGACAGAAGCAGGCCAAAGAGGATGTTGAGACATGCAGAGACTTAACAGGCAGCCGGCCTGCCATCCACTCTTTTTCAGCTCTCCTTAGACTCAACACATCACATCGGATCCATCGCAAAGTGTCTCTCAAAGAAACACGGGGAAGAATAGAGTCTCGCATTACCATGAGAAAGGAGTGAAATAACTGTGGAGTTCTCAAAGCGACTGAATGATCGCTGGGAGGATAGCATCTACCTCATTTTATTTGACCATCGTTTTACTGTACACCTACAGATGACACTCCACCAATTCTTTGTGTTGTGCGAACAATGTAGCAAAAAAAAAAGGTTATTTAGTGCTAATTATTCCCAGCATGTACTTTTACACACCATTTAATGAGTTAGACTGGAGGCGTGGCCATCGGCTGTGACTTGCTCGCCCAGTTATCCAAGATGAACAGTGCAATCTCCCTCATGTCACCCCTGTCATGTGCACCAAGTCCCCCTCCGCATCCAATTCCCTGCTAGGGCTTCACTGGAGCAGAGACGAGGCGCCACTGAAGCAACACAACAGCTCCCGTAGCGTCTCTGCACACCGGCGAGGGAGGGGCGGGCGGAGAGGGAGGGGGGGAGGGGGGGTAGAGCTGGGAGCTCACCCTCACAATTACAATAATTAACAGTTGCAGATTTAATTGGAAGGGAAGGCATTAACAGGAGGAACATTGTGGCGGCGCGTGCAGAGGGAACCTTCGCTGCGAGAGGCTTTTGTCTTTTCTGTACCTAATGGCGCCTTGGCTGCGGTTGGCGAGTGCTGACACGACACAACACATCACAGCCGAGCTGTGGGTTCAGACGGTGGGGCTTGTCAGGACTCAGACTGGAGGCAGATAATTAGGTGCCAGGTTAATGAGAGCACAGGCTCTTGATGGCATTTGGTTACTGTATGTGGACAATTAATGACTTTGTTTTTGTGTTTTTATTGCCCACTTGAGTGAAAAACATAATACATTATTCACCTCAGACCTGTGTGTGTGTGTGTGTGTGTGTGTGTGTGTGTGTGTGTGTGTGTGTGTGTGTGTGTGTGTGTGTGTGTGTGTGTGGGTGTGTGTGTGTGTGTGGGTGTGTGTGTGTGTGTGTGTGTGTGTGTGTGTGTGTGTGTGTGTGTGTGTGTGTGTGTGTGTGTGTGTGTGTGTGTGTGTGTGTGTGTGTGTGTGTGGGTGTGTGTGTGTGTGTGGGTGTGTGTGTGTGTGTGTGGTGTTTGATGGAGTAGCAGTGACTCTGGCTAAAGAATAAGTTCCATTCAAAACAATGCAGCGCGCTACACAGAGTTGAATGAAATCTCCGCTCGGCCCTGGCTACCACGTGGTCTGACCTTTTCACGGTGTATTGCCTCGGGTCAAGCAAACACTGAAGTTGCAGGTCAGGCACGGGACAACGTAGCCACACACAAATAAAGAACACACCAGAACAAAGAAATCAAACCCTGTGGCCATAAGTGTTCAGTTAATTCAGCGTATCACATTTCATAATTTATTTGCAAAATTCCATAGACCCCCCCCCCCCAAGAAAAGCCCTGCTTTCATTCCAGAGGATTTATTGGCAATGAATCCACCGAGAGGTCTTTAGACATCCTCTTCTTTAGCCCAACCACTCGACGCCTCCTATTTTGGAGTTAGTTGTTCTCTTGCCTGTGGTGGCCAATTAGAGTGCTATAAGATAAATGGGCACCCACAACTTTGATGTCCATCTTTTTAATAAGCTTTGGTTAAGATGACATCTGTGTGAAAGAGTTCAATATCTTCACAGTGGGAGAGAAAAGAGGTTTATTCTAAAATGAAATATCATCTAAATACTGCAGGAGGTTTATGCTGGGTTTGTGTGCGTGTGTGTGTGTGTGTGTGTGTGTGTGTGTGTGTGTGTGTGTGTGTGTGTGTGTGTGTGTGTGTGTGTGTGTGTGTGTGTGTGTGTGTGGTAGGGTGGGGGTGGGGGTGTTGGCTGTGGCTTTGGTGCTGGCATTTCATTATCTTCCGCTGCAGTTGTGCAGATTAGTCAGCGAAAGAAGATTTTTAGAGCCTCCTTGAATCTATATACAACTGGATCAGCTTTGGCATAAACAGATTTTTTTCAGTATTCGCACGTTTGCTAGTTGTTGTTCTTTTTTATGCACTTTTAAAATAGAGAAAGCCATTTGATTAGCCTGAATACAAACACTTGCACAACCAAAAATGATTCCGCGTTGGGAAAATGAAGTTGTGATAGAAGTAAAGTACAGTGTTAACAATATCTAAAATGGTGGGGTAATAAAATGGTGCGTGAGTGTGTATGAATGCAAGGGAGAAAGGGAGGTTGGAAAGGGAGAATATATCTAACCTAGCCTGAGGACGTGCTCCTTTATACGTGTGTGTAACTCAGTCAGGAATAATGTAAATGTCTGGAGAGTCTTAAGACTGAGCAGGCCCGTATAAAAGCACCCTGTTTCAGGCTAGTAAAACAAGTCAATAAATACAGCGGAAAATCCGATGCTGTCTGCTGCACTCTCCTGAATGAAAACAGAGGTGAACTGCTTATGTTCAGTCTGGCACCAGAGGTTGACAGCGGCATAATGGGCGCTCATACATTCTGACTATCACTCGTCACAAGCTATATCTGTCAACATTACACTCAAGTGCATTTTTGATGTAAAACCGGCGTTCCCTGGGAAGAGTATTTATGACTGGACGTGGTCAGCCGCTAAACGAACTTTACGCTTCTTGCAGCAGCGACCGACCACAATATGGTGTTTTTTAAAAGACTTCTCTTCCCCACTCGATTCATCAGTTAGTCTTTTTTTTTTTTTTTGATTCTCGCGTACAGAACAAACACTGAGCCCCGCCAGGCCCGCCACTGACTGTATGAGAAGGCAGATCCTTTCCTGCCTGTGCTCCAAATGGGAAGCCGATGACACACGGACTCACACACAAAATGGAAACGCCATTAGGTAGGCAAACACTTCGCTGCGATAACCGCTACCTGATTACAGCGGGAAAGCGCTGCCGTGGCTCTGCTTCTTCTTCTTTTCTTTTTTTTCAGACTGTGTCAACACTTTGGGAAAGCAAATATTTCAGTGACTACCCTTGCTGCGCTTTAATCCATATGGTGCATTCTGTTTGTCACCACAAATGTTACACTCCCGAGGATGGGCTTTTCTTTTCTTTTTTCAGAATAGTAAGAACTACTCTTGTAAAAGCAGTGGCTCACCTGCTCCGTGCTACACAATGAATACACAGAGGTCACACACCGTATCACACCGGGGCCAGCGTCAATCCTTTATTAAATTACCTAGCTATCTCTTTTTTTTCTGTCACCACACTGATACGCAGGTTATCTTTTTCATTTATGTAGCGGATTTTCAAGGGATTATGCATTAAAGATTACGGGTGTGTATAACTAACACCTCAGCACAATAAAATGCAATACCTCAGACAGCATGGCTGATGTGTGTAAGGCAAAAGGAGGTGCCATAAAACAAATCTTCAGCAGCCAGAAGCAGACAGGGTTTATTCTCCTCAGACAATACAAGCTGTGACTATACAGAGTGTTTCAGCCCTAAAATACTGTGGTAAGCAATACAAATCCCTTGGACAAAATGAAATGTATTAAACATGTGGATTTCATAAATCTCCCTTTCCTCGGTCTGGGTCAGAGGTATATTCACTGTAGAGCTCAGCAGGCACTTTTCCCTCAGCATTGTTACTCGGAGTCGCAAGTGCTCCGAGTGCTTTCAAAATGAATGTCAGCAAAAGCTGCACGTGTATGGCAAACAGCAGATCCTCACAGTAAAACGGCTCAAATCACTTACCGCTGCTACTTTTTAAGAGTATTACAGCGGTGTAGGGATTTAAAAGTCTGCTTTGGAAATATTACAGCAGGAATAGTGAACTATAAGATCTACATTGTACATGTAAATCAATGATCCAAAGATGAACAGTTGTGTGTAGTTCTCCGGGTTCACTCTGCACAGTGCAGATAGTGTCAAAAAAATAAAAGCCATTCGGATCCGAGCACAACACTGTTTAAACACCCAACTGGGATGCCTTCAACCTTGAGTAGCATAGCAAAGGTAAAGGCAGCCTTGGGCTATGGGGGGACTGGCTACACACAACTCCCAGTGCCATGCTGTTCCACAGTGGGGGCCCAGCATGGCCAGATTGCCGGAGAGGCCAGCAGAGGTGCACGGTGCCTCCAGAGTCGAGCAGGAGCACATCATTCATCTGCAGCAGCGTTCATTTAAGTCGCTCCGTTATCTATTTGTTTGGTTGTCCACAACGATTCTCTTTTCCGGTCACCTGGCTGAGGCTAAAAAGGCCGCGTGGCGTTTCACCTCGTGGGTGTGCTGGCATCTGTTGGGCGGCTCGTTCGCGAGACATTCCCCGCTAATTATTCTGCTGGCGTGATGGATAATCTCTGATCATTAAAGATCAGAAGAGCTAAGAAAAGATCGGGAGTAATTATCATTGCTCTGTGGCTCCCGCTAATAAGCGAAAAGGGGCTTTTGGAAAAAGCAGCAAGTAGCATGGAGACACAATTAAATGCTCTGTCTTTTAAATACTCCACCAACAGGCTGTGTTATTTTGATCCACATCAAACTTAAAAGCTAGTAAACAAAGTATGAATGATGTATGAATGTTATACATAGCTCTGCCTTGTGTACCAGGGGGGCGGGGGAAGGGGGCTGGGAGAAAAGATGAATAAAGATGGAAGATGAATTAGTGTGTGGAAGGATATTCTTTCCCTCAAGATCACGTTAGGACTGAAGCAAAACAAAGAATGAAGCCTACAACCTATGTGTCCCTTCAACCCCATTCTATAATTCAATCATTTTCGTGACAGCTGACTATTACTTCATCATCGCATAAAGACCGATTTAAAAGTTGACAAATTAAATATTAAAGAGGGACTGCAGCCAGCGGTGAATTTTTAAAGGAATAACACAGATTGGAGATGAAATGAGGCACCTATATATGCATATTTCATGCCATAGGGTATGAATGCATATATTTTCCTCCGGGCCACCTACTTTGTAATAAAGAATAGCGAGTGTGTAGATGTGGTAATTCAGCACAGCGGAAATGATATGAAAGAGAAATTGGTTTTACATAATGATGTCAAAAGGAATATGGCTCTGCATGGTCATGCGGAATAAAGATAAGATTCTTCTGTCTCCGTGAGTGAATATTTCGTTAATGGTTTCTTCATTTCCTTAAAGAATAAAGAAGTCAGGCTTTGAATGAACCTTGAATGAGGTTTCCATTGAATGAAGTGAACATTTATCTTTCAATAGCGGAAGAGATCTGTTGAAAACACCCACGTGTGGAGCAGAATACTGAATGTAAAAGCTTTGTCATCTGTTGAAATAAAGAGAAAGTGACAAGTGACAGTAACGCTATCACATTTCCAGCCGAAGGAAGGTTTGAAGAGGAGAACAAAGTGGTGAAAAAAAAATTGCAAACGCAAAGAGGGTTAAATCTCTATGAAGAACAGAGGCGAGGGTGCATCTCACAAAGTCGGCATCGATTGGAGTAAACAATGACTGATCAATACACGCATAAAAGCATCCTTCCAAGAAAGGCTTGCATGTAGATTTCATATATCATATCTCGCAAACTGATACTGCTTTCTCAAGCCTGTTGAATCAGCTGCAGTGACCCTTTTTATTAACACTGTCCCCCCACCACTCTAGCACAGATACACCCCTGTGTCCATACACACTTACTCATGCAATAAGCATCATTGTCACAGAGGCTTCCTTTCCAAACGGTTCAGCCCCCTCCATCTGCAGGCGTTCCCAGACACACCGCTTTGAGTCTGCCATAATGATGCATGACTAAGTACAGTTAAAGTGTTGCAGTCTGTTGGCAAAAAGCAGTCAAGCACTTTGCTATAGTGTCACTACGGATAAACCATACAGCTGAAGGTTGACGATGGATAAAAGGCAGTGACAGGCCTGGTGATGTGACTCTCTGTGTGTGTGTGTGTGTGTGTGTGTGTGTGTGTGTGTGTGTGTGTGTGTGTGTGTGTTTGTGTGGGTGTGTGTGTGTTGTTGTTGTGTGTGTGTGTGTGTGTGTGCGTGTGTGGTTGTTGCGGCGTGTGGTTGTCGCGTTAGCGCCGCTAGTGCGGACTTCAAATGCGTATGAGAGGTTAGAAACCATGGCACAGCAGATTTGTAAGTGTACTTAACCAGGATGTGAAATAGGGTTGGACACAGTGAAATAAAATGTTGTGCTGCTGTTAGAAACTGGGACACGGTTTAAAAGTTATTCCCTCTGCCAAAAAGCAGGCTTCTCCCTCTACTGTGGTATTGGGGGGGGGTTCACCGACTCATGGATTGCAAATATAGTTTGTCACGCACGTCGCTGAAAATTCTTGTTAGCCGGCACGTTATGAAATCTCCAAATGTAGCATATTCTTTTAACAAACATGTTTTTTCTTTTCTTAGAATCTGCCTTCTGAAAATCATCTTATTTTTGGATTCTTAATGAAGCTCATTAGGCAGAGTGTGTGTTCTCTCAGTCAGTTTATTTGGCCTTGCCCACCCAGCTCTCTTTGGTTGAATTCAGCAATGAGGGACTCCAGCCTCCCTCTCAGCTCTAACCCGTCTCTCTCCTCATTTCACTGTCTCCTCCACTACTCTTCAGGGTAGATATTGAGCGTACAGTGAACACAGAGGAGACAAAGAACTCTCCATTATAATGTACTCTGTTCGCCAAAGTCTTAAGTGTCAAAACGCTCTGCAGACTTTGCTGCTGCTTTGTCGAGTTCACCGCTGCAGCCGCTTTCATGTAAATGATCTTGAATGTTATTTTTCTGAAGAATACATTTTAAAGAGAAATTCTCATTTCTGCCTCTGCATCTTGTCACAAACCCTTTTCTCTCCTATCTCCTCCCCGCTCCCTCTCGCCTCAGCCCGTAGACTGCATAATTGATGCAAATGCTGTCACATGTGTCAGGAGTGGAGGCTCTTCTAGTTTACTTCTGTGCTACACTTTATCGGGGAACATTAAGTGGAGAAAGCAGCCTCATGCCACGGGTGGAAAATCAGCTTGTCAGTGGTCTCATTCACGCAGCCATTGCTCCGGGATTGTTTCATCAAGGTGATTGAGAACAAAAAGTGCGGCGGCAAATTCCAGCTTATGCTCAAGGAGGCCTGCCACATACATTATTTATATTTGTTGCCCACCCATAGTCTCTCCAGCCATTGGAATACATCATTGCCTAATTCTCAAATCTTTCTTCAGATTTCCTCCTATTTGCGCTACATCCTTTCCACATCAACCACGCCAAACCATTAGGCTTGTACAGCACGCTTTTGTGTGTGTGTGTGTGTGTGTGACATAGACCTGAAATTATAGATAGCTGCTTTCAAGGAGTGCTAGGGCCTGATGGGAAAGCTGTAATGGCTGTAGAGTGACTGGAGTGCAGTCGGAGACAGAAACAGGATTTCATTTACAACAATGATACAGGAGGAATTATGTAAAATGGTAACATTCCATGCCATTTAATGAGCCATATTCACTAATGTCTAAGTCTATGGTCTGGCGGTAATAAAACGCAGCGCCTGCCAGAGCTCGTCTGCTACACTGTTTCTGTCTATTTCCAGCTCCTGTATGAAACAATGGTGCATAACAGAACAGGCAGACATTTGCAGTTCTTTACCCTGCGCGCTGAATGCTCTGCCCTCAGACAGACAGAGTAAAGGCACTTGTCTGCTACCCCTCCTCCTCCCTCCCTCTCACCTCCTCCCACTCCCATGCTCTCTCTGTCCTCTTTTTTTTCTGGCCCTAGTCTGTGCTACAGATTAAGTGACTTGATCCTGCAAACATCTGAAGAATTCAGTTCCACAAAGGGGTCAGACAAAGGCCAGGGGATAGCCTTACAGGTCCTCCTCCATTAGCAGATCCACAGAGGTGTCGTCAGCAGGGCTCTGCAGGCAACAAAGACACCTCAAAAAGAGCAGATTGCCAATTGATGTTTATCTCCAGACTCATTATTAAAACACTCACAGGCCTGCGTGTATACTTGGACATCACATCTCGGAAATTAATGGGAAAAATTGATTAGCCTCGCGTGGACCGTGCACGTGTCACACATGATGAGTTGTATTCTTGGACTTTTAAATGGCTGCCTCTTTGCTCTGAGTCGAATCTTCCCAGTTTTTATTTTTTATTTTTTCGCAAAACAAGTTCTCGCTTGTGAACTGCGATACTCGCGCGCCAAGTAAAGCTGCAAATGCTGACTGTCTCTTTGTTCGCGAGTCTCTTGATATAGACAAACAAATAAAAAATAATAAAAAATACTCCATATTTCCCAGCATTCGCAAAGAATATCTGGGGCTCCTCGAAAAAACATTTCAACTGTAATAAGCTTTCTCCGTGAGAGTCTGAAGCATTTCAGAGGGCTGCTTTGAAGCTCTCACTGTGTTGACTCTTCATATGTAGACAGTGCTTGGAAAGCCTGAGCACCATATCACTGTAACCTCTCAGTGCTTCTGCATTAATAATTAATTGCCAATGTGAGTAAACACCACTGTAGATACAAGAATGCCCCTAACAACACACACTCGGCTGCTCCCACTTAAAGCTGTACGCTCAACACATTTAGACTCATCTCCGGATACATGCTAATGCTGCACGTAAACTGCCTTCTGTCACATTTATCGCGAAAAAAAAATAAAATCTAGCAGCTTCTGAGTTGAACCAAAAGTTTACTTTGCTGAATTCTGTAAAAACCTCTATACAAGGGGGCCTAGGTAGCTCACCTGGTAGAGCGCGCGCCCTTATGCAGAGGCTCAGTCACGGTGTTTGGTGTTTTAAGCCCCCAACGTCATCTTCCAGGCAGCGCTGCATGGAAGGCACTAGGGATAGGCAAGGTTTACGGTTAGGGTTAAAGTTAGGGTTAGGTGCCTTGAAGTCGACGGTCGCAGCGCTGCCTTGAAGTCGACGGTGGGGGCTTAAAATACCATCGAGCCTCAGCCACAGACACAGCGGCCGCAGGCATGGTTCCGACCTGTGGCCCTTTGCTGCATGTTAATGCCGCTTCTGTCCCCTTTCATGTCTAAGCTGTCCTGTCAAAAATAAAGGCCTAAAATAAATAAAAAAATAGGTTCAATTCAATTCAATTCAGTTCAATTCAAGCAGGTGGCTCCATCTTTCTTTCTGCAGACTTCCATGGAGGCTATGTACAGCCCGCCCTGCTCAAGAGGAGATTTGGAGGCGTTGCTGTTGCGCAGTTACCCTTTAGCTTACAGGCAACATGCTGTGAGTTTACGGCTAACACAACCTCATTTATATTACTTATAGTGAGGAATGTATGTGCAGGGCCTGTACAACATGCTGACCTTGTCACCGTTAGCAGCATCCCCCCCCCCTATGCTAGCATGGAGCCTTGCTGGTGCTCAGGTGCTGTGTTACCCAAGTGCTCGCTGGCTTCCTGCTCGTGTTATACATAAAGGAGAAGCCTCTGAGTGCGACAGCAGAGACGTTGCTTATTGAATGGCTGAGGAACATAACATGGCCATTGAGCTCTGATTAAAAGATTTTATTACATATACACTATGAGTGCATGGCATAGCAAGAGGGCATATCTGGTTGTGAGGCAATGCAATTCATAATATAATGCAAACTGCAAACACTAATCATTTTACTTATGGTTGTGTATGCATCACCAATGAGCCTCGTTTTAGCTTTCGGTGGTGGAATATGAGCGGCTGTTCAGATTTCAGGAGCAAGGAGAGCGTCTTTTATCTCACTATAGATCCTCATTATTTCTAATAGCACTTGCGAAGGCTAAAGAGTAGAGCAGAGCATGTTCTCTTTATTCTGCAGTCACTGACAGACATGGCCAAGCACTATGGGTTAATGTAATATCACAGTTGGATGCCTCCTCAACTCACTTACATTCCCTGTTAGCTTAAAAGTCCTTCCGTGGGAAAAAAAAAGAAAGATAGAAAGAAAGTAAGTATGCAATGCATGAAAGGAAGTGACGATTGTGGGAGCCGATAATGGCGGAGGGAACCACAAAAGTCCATGAATTATTACAAAACAAATCTTTCGCCGAGCCCCATAAGAGAATACGTGTGATCGATTAAAATCACATCCCATTTAAATGTTTTCAATCAAGCAACACATTATTATAATGTTGTAAAATAACGTCGGGAGAAAACAAAAGGCTTAGAAAATTCACATCTGTGATATCCATAGTCCCATTTTGTCATGGGGAAACGTTAGTCTAAGAATAGAAAAATGGACTGTAAAAAGTCCATGGTTCATCTACTGAGACTGGCATATCAATTAGGATTGTGAATAAGAGTGTAATTGAAAGCAACAGGAGCAGAAAGAAGCGGAAATTCATCAAGGCAAGCATGGAAAAGCACAAATGAGTTCCGAGCGACACACGGAGAGCCTCGTCCCTATTCTTCTGCTCCGTCTTTGCCCAGAACAGATCCACCTAATCTCTCCCGCCATTACCCAAACAATGAAATCAGCAACCAAACAACTCTGCCGGCTGTAGTTTCCTTTAATAATTCTAAGCAGGCTAATTGTTTTATTAGAGGTACAAATAGCTATTTCTTGGAGCGTCTCTCCTTCCAGCCACAGCAGATTCATAAACTCGGTGTTAAGAGCACATTGGGTGCTAAAGTCTGCAGCCTCGGGGGCCCCAATAAGTGGTAAATCTAGTTTTTATAAAAGTGAGCAAAATGGAGCTCCATGTGTAGCATTAACCACTTACTGTTAGCTCATCAGTCACAAGCCGTTGAAGTGGTTCACTACCTCTTAGCATGTAATTCGGAGCAAAGTAGGAAATTTAAGCGCCGGCGAGGTCAGAGGTTACCTTGCTGGGACATTTATTGTTGGGTTTTATTGGGTGTGTTGGCGCTCTGTGCCTGTGATTGCTTTCCAAGCCTGGCTTACCATTGAAAGGTTCACTGGTCAGCAGCATCTGTGTCTTCCTATACTCTTATCTCTGCTGGCAAGCAAGGCCTGCCACACAATCCCTGCACCACGGCTCCACTGTCACTAAATGGCACGTTCTCTCAGCCCCGGTCCTCCCTTTTCCTAGGCACGGGCTTCTCCAGCTGCAGCCTAATTTCCTGTGACTTGCCTAATTACTGTAATTAAGGATTAATTGCCATTAATTATTCACACATAAGCTCATCGCAAATCATGGGGTAAATGTCTTATGAAAGCTGCCATACAAGCCATGTATAAACACACTAGGATGCTCCAGGCTGCTGAATCGATCACTCAGCCCTCCAGCAAATCTCCACGTCACACTTAGGAAAACAGCGATAACTCTCCCCCAAAATCAACAGCCTATCCAGGTGATGGAGGAATCCATTCACGTGCTTTATTTGTCTCAGCTACATTGCGTCGCTTCGAATGGTGCGCCCAGGATCTCCAAGACACGATGCAGACAGAGAAAAATGTCTACGGAATGTGCTGTGAAGTTTTGACAAAACAGGGTGTAATGTCTCAAAAACACAAGATAATGGAAAGGGAAAATGATAAGTGAAGGCTAATTCCACTTTAATCCACTCCTGTCATCTTATCCTTACTGTTAGCAACATACAAATCCATTAGAACTGCAATCACAGCAGAGAGGTGATGGACATGAAACTCTGGGAGAATTTGTCGTGATTTCCTGAAAACTGGTAGGAAATCTATTCACATGGCACTTTATTTTTCATTGTTTCTCTAAATTCTGGGAAGTCCACTTAAAGCTGAGTGATTGATTTTGGGTCAGGGACAAACATGTCATTAACCCCAGCTGGGAGAGGCTTTTATCTCTTCGGAAAAAAAAGTGGCCGCTGATGTCTGAGTCTGGGACCTTCCGGCTTTTAGGTGGGAGAACAAACTCAGACACAGCGTAGGCAAATATTTACACTTGCCAATACTCTCCCAAGCATTTTTTTTTTAGGGAAATAGTTTTTTAAGGCTTCAGCATCATAAAATCATAATAATGGCCATAATGTAAATCTGCTGAGTATGAAATGTCTTCCAGGGGCCTGCATGCAAACAGTATTTAAAAATTGGACATTTTTACAAGGCTTTAAATCAGCCGTGGAGCCATGTGTTGATAGAGAGAGAGAGAGAGAAAAAAAGAAGAAGTAAACTGTCTGGTGCTTCACCCCACGTCTGCAAGACCTCACAGTAACGCCAAGCCCAAACTCCATTATAATATACAAGACTGACAATTATTTTCTGAATCCTGGTGGGGTCTCTGGAAGCTGCTGCCTCAGCAGCGACATTGGGCACCACATATCTGCTACTCCATGTCTTTTCTTTCTATAAACACCGGCCACTGAGTGAGGGGCGGATGGGATGAGAGGGGACTAATTGTCGGACCAAAGGCAGATGTGGCAGATTAATGCGAGAAACATCTTCATTTTGGGCGCATAAGTTTTGCGCATCTGATTTAAACATTTATGTTAATGGACCTTCTGGCAGCTCTTTAATGCTCTACACTCTCTTGTAAACAGCCTCTTTGCAAATCCATCATTGGGCCATCCTGTTAAAAAAAAAAAAAAACTCCAGGCTGCACAAGAAGAGGGGACCAGATAACGCCATTCCACATCAAGACGAGGGGATAACAAGACTTCAGACATGCAGAGGCGGCTTGAGCCAATGCTGGCACAATTTCTCCTGATCAGCATTATTGCAGCCAGAGTTTAATTTATAAAGCTGAGCCAGTCTGGTTTTATGCGTTTGTTAGATTAATGTGCAGAGCCATACTTTTTTTTACTGCTGTAGTCTTTGATCAAGTTCAGTTTATTGGGATAAACCTGAGGTTCAAGCGTGGTCCGTGATCCATTTCAAGTCATTATAAAAAGCCTCTATTTTCTCCAGCTGTGATTGAGTTTCTCGTCCTTTCCTTATAATTAAACACAAGTTTAAACTGTCAAACCTGTCCTCCAATTATGACGATTCTTATTTTGAACCAACTTTTATGCCTTTTGACTTTGCTACGTGGCCCGTGAATTAGCATGTGCTAATTGTTACCTTATGAGCAGCACAGTGCTGTGATAAATGCTACTTTTCAGTAGACACAAGAGAAATGCCTGATTGCGCTGTGGTGTTAATGTGGAAACGTGTTGTACAGTCAAACATGTCACCGCGCTGTGTGAGTTACAAGACCCCACAGCCTGTGCAACTTTCTGTGGACCCTGCTGCCCCCACACATTTCACACTCCCACCTCCCTCTACGTGTCACCTCCCAGTACGCACATGAATCATCGCGTCATTGATGCCTAATTGATACTTCCCTATTTATTGTCACCTTCCCTCTCTGTCAGCTTACTTGGTTCATCCGTGTCGCTTTGCATTTATGGACTCCCGGTTGCCTTGATCTCGGTAATTAGAGTTTATGTGCTAATTGGTGTAAATACAAAGATGGGAGTTGCAGGCGAACACTTCACACCGCAGCTATAAATTGTGGCTCTCATAAGTGTGGGTTGTAGTGCTGAGGGGATAGAAGTGTCTCTCGGAAACTGATATTTCTGTCACCAGCTCTCTCTTCTCCTTCTTTACACATTCAAAGCGCAGTACAGCTTGGGAAATATTTGGACAGCTTAAGACATCCATGCATGGTCTGGCTTTGAATGTCTCATTTACCTCTGAATGTCAAATGTCACATTTACCATTTCAAGACTAAGTTGTCAACCTAATTGTCAAGACACCGAAAGTGTTTCCATTACGGATTAAATAGTAAAAGGTTATATGGTTCTGCATTTTTATCAGAACTTTAACTATTATCATTCAAACAGAGTAATAATCCATCAAACATATACAGTGTTGGAAAGGTTACTTTGGAACTGTAATAGGTTACAATTACAAGTTACCCTATTTAAAATGTAATTGTAGTGTAACTATTTTAATTCATTTATCAAAGTAATGTAACTTACTTTTCTAAATTGCTAATGAATGTTTTCAACTGTTAACCATTTTCAAATGTTTAAAGCTGGCAGTCTTAACCCTACAGCAGTACTCAACACTGACTCCAGTCAAATTCCTTTTAAAATCCTTCATCACATGAATTAAGATTATAATAATTTCATTTTTTAAGAACCGACAGAGGTTTGTTATGCCGGAACCCTTCTCAAAATTTTGTATGAATTTTTTTTTTTTTATATTTCCAGCATTGAAACAAGCAACTCTCAGACAGCTTGAGAGGCAATTTAACTGTCAGACGGGCGGCGCTGCAAATTCAAACAGGAGAACCAATCGAAAGCATCAGAATAGCATCAAACTTTACTAAACAGCTGTGAATGGCTAAGAGAAGACATTGTGCACATGAAAAACATGCAAAGCAACAACATTCATATTATTCAACATATAGCCTAGGTTTTTACAGAAATATTCAGATGTAACACCCCCAATGTCATCATTTAATTATACTTTTTTTTCCAAGAAACAGATTACAGATTGCCTTTTTGTAATTAAATTACGTAACGCTGTTATATGTAACTACTTACATGAAACTAGTTACTCCCCAACACTGTATATCATTTTTTTTTTTTTTTTATTCTTTTGTTATTTGTAGTATGCAATTACTCATAGAAGCCTGCAACCCCTAGAATAACACCAGAAACGTGGTGACTTGATTTCTTCTACTTTTGT
This sequence comes from Perca fluviatilis, assembly GCF_010015445.1. Taxonomy (NCBI): domain Eukaryota; kingdom Metazoa; phylum Chordata; class Actinopteri; order Perciformes; family Percidae; genus Perca; species Perca fluviatilis. Next base: position 558,911 of record NC_053117.1, on the reverse strand, counting down.
TTACTGTTTTCAGAATAGGAACATGATGGTTTGCCTCTTCTATGTATATTGTACAGTTACTTCACAGCAAACCCCAGTCTCCAGAATCCCCATTTGGATGCAATGAAAATGTAAATATATTGTAGCATTGCTGAGTCTCCTCTCAGCAATGCTGACTAACTTGACTTTAAGATAACAACTGGGTGATGCTTTTGAGTGTAAATAATGAGATTATGGCATGATGAGGACTAGCAACAGGAACTGAAAATAACTGTTCCATCTTTAATAATAATAATAATAATAATAATAATAATAATAATAATAATAATAATACATTTGTATATTTATTGCATGAAAACTATGAATGATTAATCACGTCACGTCTCGGGTTCTTGTAAATTTCTTACGAAATGCAACCGGTAAGTGTAGACAGAAGATTAAGTCAACGGCCATTAATCATTTTAAAAGTATAACATCCTTGAAAACAGTGCAATAGAAAGAACTTCAGACAGAGTACAGTAGCTACTTAGAAAAAAAGAAATACCAGTGAAATTACATTTTTCATGATTAGATCCTTTGACGGGTAAAATAACACGAGCTCAAACCAAAACAACGGGGAAAAAAAGGCTGTGTGATTCTTCCCTTTACTGTATACTATGTTTCTTAAGCCATCTGCTTCAAAATGCTCAATTTCACCGAAATGTAATATGCAGATATCAAATAGCAAACTTTTGCGCTGATTAAAATCGCAGTTGAACCATGTGCTTTTCACATGCAAACACGCAGATGTATGATCCTTTGCCCCTCTTTTCATTTTCAACTTGGTTCTTTTTAAACTCCGTGTTGTCAGCAGATGTCCTTCTAACGGAGACAAAGAAAATGAGAGGGGGCTGGATATCATCAGCATAGAAATGAGCTTCCTCTCGATGCCCCTTCTCAGGCACAGCCACAGCGCTGCTCCAGCCACTGCACTACCTTTTCAACTTGCAAATGACAGTGTCACCAAATGCTATCCTTCCATCAATCAAGTCGAGGGGGTCATGAATATACAAAAGGCAAAGTGGAGACTGCCTGCCTCCCGCAGCTCTACTTGGCCCAATTATACAGGCTCGGCTTACTCCTGTGAGCTTCCACTTTTTTGTTTCAGTCTAAAGGGTGCAGTCCTAGGCAGCCCCGGGCTTAATCAAGGTAGGTCACGCATACTGGACCTCTCAAGTGGACTGCAATTGCAAGTTAAATGTGGACACCAAATGTCATCTTTCTTTTACATCATTACTGCTGGGGGGCAAAGACAGCAGGGGTCAGTTCGGCACCCCTTTTTTCAGTGCACACTCTGCCACATCCCATGTACTGAAGTCCTCCCCTTTACCCAAACACAAGACCAGACCACGAGGCCGCTGCAGCCCCCTCCCTCTCCCCGCTCTGCGGCAGCCTGCTTGCCCCTTTCTTTACCCCAGCTGTCAGATCAGAGTAGTGAATTAGCATTCTAACGGATACGCCTCAACCCGCGGATGAATTAGCACACAGGAGTAACTAATGACCTCCCTGCTGAAAGTGGACCTTATAGTCCATGGCACAGCTGATCAATAGTACAGCTTCAGCTCCCCCTTACCCGCTCTTTTCTCTTTTGTAGTTTTCACTGAAACCCTTTCACAGCCTTAGAAAAGATATGAAAGACCTAAAAAAAAAAAAAATTAAACCAAATTATCATAGGAGCCACATTTATGCTCATTCCATAAAAAATAAGAAGCTTGAAATGCCTTACTGGGGACTGCTGAACACAAAGTGCGTCGGTCAATAACATCATTGTCATTGTTACACATTCATTGTGATGGAGAATGTAAACAAGGCAAATCCATGTGTTAATGTAAGTAATGTTACCTGATAGCATCAATCACTGAATACAGCGATTGTGTTCTTGCTCTGTGTTGACAAAGTGTTTTGCGAGAGCTGACTCATCAATCATCTCATTAAACGGATGATTCTAATTGTTTTTGATGAGTGTGGCACTGATGCAAAGGTTAGGACCATTTTGTTACATTGAAAGCTGGCTCGTTGAATTGATGCGTCATAAATTTGTCACATAAAAGTGTGACACTGATGAAGCAGAGCTGGACTTTCTCACCACAACACTTAAGAGTGACTTATTTCTGAATAAACTAAACATACAATGGCTATTTTCTGCCTAAGACAGACGAGCCAATGACACTATATACTGTAAAAACATGAAAAGGACTCGCTGTCAGTTTTGTTTATCAGAATTTAAGACCTTCAGAAAACAAATTTGCAGATAAAATATGTCCAGGCTCGAAATAGATGCGACAAGCAGTTTTGAACAAGCTTTGATCAGCTTTTTTGATGTGTTAATGTGTCAGCTGAGGCGCAGCAATCAAGCCACAATAAGTCTCAGAGGAGTGTGAGAAAGCAGAGGGTTAATGTGAGCCTACGGCTGAGAAAATAAATTACTCTAAATATGTAAGTGGACGTTGGAATGGGCCCCGGTAAGAGCAGAGTGGGTTTGGGTAAACCAACAGTCTGTCTGCAGTAATTTATAGACAGCTATGATAAATACTATTTGTCCATGACAGTCACATGAAATAATAAACCATGGATAGCGATAAACATTACTAAATCCTGACACTATTGATTTATAATGTCTAACAGTGACATCAAACCAAACAACTGACAGAAACAATGCCAGGGCTTTAGGAGCAGTTTGTCAACTATTAATTCTGTCAAAGGGGGTTTCGCTCTAAGCCGAGAGAGCTTGTCTTGCAGTTGTCAATCCCTTTGCTGGAAACGACTGCAGCACGTCCGCGGGTAACGGCCCTAGGCACTGCTCCGTTAGCCCTAATTACCCCCATCCCTGCTTTGGCAACGACAAGACCAGCCTCTATTTAAAATGCATGTTAATTATGCAAATTATTAATTGGGCTGGTGCTTGAGGATTTGTGTTTATGCCCGGATTAGAGTTAATAACTGTATCAAGCTACGTTTTAAGACTGACCTATGACAAGTAATGCTGAGGTGCTGAAAGGGATATTTTCCAATACATTACCCTCTCCTCCCTTCTAAGTCCATTCCCCAATTACAGCAGGCTGAACAAATGACATACAGATTATCATACCTCGCAACAAGAACCATACAGTTTGGATCTACACCGCGCACTGTAGAACATCACAGTGCTGCGCCACAGCGCTATGTTAAACACTCTTGTGAAAGCACAGTGGTTTATATTTGCTGGTTAACTACTATGCACACATACGCACACAAAAGGCAGACCCTTAAACCCACACACACACACACACACACACACATACCCGGTCACATAAACAGTTAAGGGTCTTATTTCACGGCAATCCAGGGCTAGCTGTCAGGCTAATTGCACACACCTGTGATGGGGACCACACATGCTCTGTCACCACCTGCCATGGAGAAGAGTCAACAACAGTCTGTACTCTGGCCATCCAGTTATCATCAAGTTCAAGTAGATATCATAGGAGAGCCAAATGTCCATAGTTGTTTGTAGAGATTTCACGAGTTAATAATGTCAGTACACACAGCAATAGCTCTTGACTTAAAGGAACACGCCGACTTATTGGGAATTTAGCTTATTCACCGTAACCCCCAGAGTTAGACAAGTCGATACATACCCTTCTCATCTCTGTGCGTGCTGTAAAGCTGTCTGACGACTCCAGCAGCATCAGCCCATAACAGAACAGGCAGGTAACTGGTTCCAGTAATCCTACTGCTCGAGAGTGATAAGTAACACCAACATGTTTATATTTACATGTTTGTTATAGTCATAGCGCTGTATAAAAAAACGTAACTGACCCATATTCTAACCGTAAACAAACCGGGAACTATATTCTCAGGCGGAAGAATATAGTACTTGGGTGGAGTGATATGCTCGCAGCAAGCCTGTCTGAGAATATAGTTCCCGGTTTGTTTACGGTTAGAAGATGGCTGTTTCTCGTTTACGCTTGTTTTTGTACACGCTGTGACTCTACAAATCACAACATGTAAATAGGAACATGTTGGCGTTATTTTGTCACTTTTGTCACAATTGGGAGCAGTAGGCTAGTTGGAACCAGTTACCTGCAGGATCTGTGCTAAGCTAAGCTAATGCTGGAGCCGTCAGACAGCTTTACAGCACGCACAGAGATGAGAAGGGTATGTATTGACTTGTCTTACTCTGGGGGTTACGGTGAATAAGCTAAATTCCCAATAAGTCAGCGTGTTCCTTTAAGGAAAAGTTGCAACATGTTTCTCCAATGTATCCTTATATATGCATATGTACTGTATATGTCCCGTGTAGTGGTGTTCATTAAAGATTTGCCTCAGCTCTACACAGTCCTCCATATCGTGCCTGAGCTTGCCAAACCTTTGGGAGCTCTGGGAGCGCTCGCTCGATAGGGTTAAGCTTGAGTTTGTGTGCCGACAGTCATGCATGGACACGGAGCTGCTACACAATACCCAAGAGGTATGAAAGGGGTATCAACTGCCAAAACCTTGGCATTAGAAGACCAGATAAACACTACATTTATCATTGTGTTTTTTTTTAGGTTGTTGCAGTTCTTTACATGTCAAGCCATTTCACACTGATTTGATGGTCGGTGAGTAAAATAATTACCTTTTACTGTTGTCAGTTTCAACGTTAGCAGTAACCCTTTTGTATTGCAAACCTTTGCTATGAGTATTACAAGGTTAGCTAGATGTATTATGCCTAAAATGTACCTGAATTCTGTATGTGTAGCAAAGTAGGCTAGCAAGCTAAAAACAGTTAGCCTACTAAAACAGATAGCTTACTAAAACTGCTTACTGAAACAGCTTACTGTACTTACTAAAAAAGCCAACTTACTAAATCAGATAGCTTACTGAAATAGCTTGCTTACTAAAAATAAAACTCAATCATCTTACTTCCATCCACTCTGTTTAAAACTTCTTAACAATTGTTATTCTGAATCATTTTTCAGAAAAGCCGACGCACTATATTAAACAATAAACAGAACACAGAGGATGCCGGCCCCAGTGTTAGCTAGTCAGCAGTCTTTCTACTTCCTGCCACGACTGAAATGGTTAAGGGCGCATTAAGCTGTTTTGCTCAATGGCCCTTGACCAATATGAAGAAGTACTGAGATAGCATGTTCTGATTTATGCCCTGTGAAGACATTATGAATGCATGCAAGCACATGCATGAACACCAATACAGAGTCGCTGAAAATTAAAAAATTGAAAGATATATATATATAGATAGATAGATAGATAGATAGATAGATAGATAGATAGATAGATAGATAGATAGATAGATAGATAGATAGAAATAAAACATCATCTGTGAGGTAATAATCTAACAAACCTGATAAAGAACAAAAATAGAATTGCAAATGGCCTTTCCATTTGTTTTCAACACAACCTTTTGTGTGTTGGATCTAAATTATAGCTTGATTAAAGTCTAACAGAGGGCTACAGTAAATCCTGTGTGAATGTTTGCTGCAGTTCCTCTAAAATGGGAAATATTGATCAGTATGATTTCCCTGGGTACTAGGGAGCTGTAGAGGAAGAGTGAGAGACATTATTTAAGGGACACGGAGCCCAAGTCGAAAAAAAAGGAAAAGGAAAAAAAAAAAAATACGTGAAACTATGGTCCATGCCTTGAAACATGGCTTAGTCTGAGTGGCCTTTGATGGTAAGGCGAAAAGGTAGTTCATCATTGTCTGCATGGGAACCAGGGGGGGTGGTTGTCTTGTGTTGATTTTACATTATTAATTTGAGGCACACAAGGTCATTGGGGCCGCTATAGTCATGAGAACCAGTTGTTATCTTAACACAGCTGTCGGGCTGAATCTGCATTGACTGATTATGCCATTGATTGGTAACACTGTGAGAAGGGAGCCTTTAGGTTACTGCTCTGAATTCAGAGCCTTTGCAATGCCATGATTGCATTTGGGTACAGAAAACATCCCCTCAAAACAGGCCATATTATTTACATTATACAGTCTCTGCTGTGTTAACCAGCACTGTAGCTCCAAGAGTATTGTATATGCATTTCTCAGACACCTTCAGTCTGCTGTAAGCAAATCAAATGTAAATGTCAAATTGTAGCAAACATAATGCAGGAAAAACCTCATGTGTGAGGGTAAGGGGTAGAAACTAAATAGAAAATAAACATTACAAAAACTGTGAAATCTTAAACAAAGGGGGTTGAATCCGGAGCAGCTGGCATGGAATGAACTCTTCTGGAGAGGGAATGCCAGTTTCAGAGCGCCCCGAGCATCGATTTGGAGCCAAGGCAGTAAACAGCTTTTATCAGCAATAATGATGGCATAATCCCAGCTAAAGAGGAAAGTAGCATATGGTGCAAAGCTTACAACTGCAATCCCAACAAAGTAGGGGGGATTTTCATCACTTTGTCCACTTGAAAGACACTCTGCCAATTCATTTTTCCCCTCCTTCCAAGGATCACAATCTACACAGTAAAAATTAACATAATTTGTGTAAAATACAGAAATTTTTCTCATCCGTTGACTCTAGGCCAGTATGATTCAGAGTAAAATTGTACTGCAAACACTATAATGATATGTACACATTAAAGTACATATAGGCTTTGCTAAGTGATGAGTATTGCCCTAGAAGCTACCAAGGAATTCGCTGTGATTCCGCATATACTACGTATAAAGAATGGTTCTAGAAAGTCATCCCACAGCTGCAAATTCAAAATTAATTTCAAACAGTGCATATAGCTACCGCCTATGTTGAAGTCAAACAATCCTTGCTGCAATGTCTATATTTCAGTTGTCAGTTTTATCCTCCTTCATTAAACCTATCAAGTCTTCCTTTTGATCAGACAACCAAGGCAACAAGACAGCTCTTTTCCAGGAAGAGTGCAACACTGCCAAGTAGCACTCTAGACTGGCTTCAACCTCTGTCATTGATTTTCCTCCAAGCTGTGACCATTCATTGTTTGTGACATTCTCCTGTCGGCTCTTTAACACCCTTCAACCAAATCAATTTCATATTTTTGTCAATGCCTTGCAACTGGATGAGCCAGATGGGAAGGGACGTCACATGATTTAGGATGTCGATTTTCTGGCAACAGTTTGTTTTCACAAGACTTAGAAAGCTGGCACGATGGGTTTATTTAAAGGCATACGTATAAGACAAATAAGCTGGCGTGCATTGTCGCAGAGCCGAAACAATTCATCATTCAGCGATTAGTTGATCGACAAAAAATTTATCAAAAGTCATTTTTTAAGCATGAATGCCAAACATTACCTCACTCCAGCTTGTAAACTAGGACAATGTGCTGCTTTTCTTTTGTTGTATATCCTACTTAACTGAATATTTCTGGAGTTTGGATGGCAACACTATTTTATATAAATGGATAATGAAAAAATGAATTACTTGTAGCACTATATCATTGTCTCTGATGTCTTCAATCATCAAAGCTCAGAGGAAGATTTGATGATCAGCAAAGTATTTATGTCAGTTATTTGTTAACTGTTACCATGGCTGTTATGTCAGTGTGGGCCAAGGATGAACCCATTAAATGTTAAAGTGGATCCGAATTATGGGGCAGACACACAAATCATGTTTTACTTTCGTTAACATTGCGAGAGAGATCATGGCCTTGGCAGATGTCTTCTCTCTCTGAGTGCCCTTCTAGTTATATCTGAATCCATTCGTTCTTAGTTTTTCCGACTGCAAACATCGACAGTTTAACAGAAAAATCTGATAGTTGCATCAACTAGCCAACATAAGGAACTGGCAGGTTATCTGTCAGAAAATGGTATTATTGATGATGTTGCTATTGGTGCTGAGTGTTTTTCGTAGCAGTAATAGTCATGGACATGTCAAAAGGAAGCCAAACAGCAAACCGCTTCCTTCCTCAACTCTAACAAATGACTAAATTTATTCTTTGCGTCTTCATAAGCCTTGCAGACCATCTGGCTTGCCCTCTATTATCCTCCCAATATCACACACTAACAATGACAACAATAATAGCACCGCTGACCTTGACTTCCCGTCTGGACTCAAAGAATAATATTTGGTAGCAATATTAAGTGCAACAATAATGAGATGAATATTCCCCATTTAGTGTAGACAGCTTTAGGACAAATTCTGAAGGGAGAGCTGCCTGCTGCAGCTACATGCTGGTCACTCTTAGTTGTCAGGGCTGATTTATTGCCTCCTAGCTGTTCAATTTCACATTTTGTCCTCGTCATATCCCCGACTCATGATCATTCTGCACTGACCCTTGTAGGGCAGGCAGGGAATATTGATAAAACAATTATCTGCTTGCCGTTCATTTGATTTTCCATTTCAATTACGGATTAGAGGAGGCAAAAAGAAAAGATTGCGGCATTGATTTTTTTTTTTTCTTCCTACCTTATAACAGGAAGGAGGCAGGCTTTGATGGGATGCTTTGGTGACATGGAATAGAGGCAGGGGAAGCGTACATGAGCTGCAGGCGCTATGCCTCTCTTTTGCTGTTGCTTTGCTTTATGGACCGTTTCTGAATTAAGTATGATTTGCATGGCTGACTAATAGTATTTTAAAATGTGCAAAGACATACAGACTCTGCCCCCCCCCCCCTTTTTTATCTTATCCTATACCCAATGCATCCAATTTGACTGAAGGTTATCTGACTGACTATTGATTTTGCCGATTCAAATGTGATGAGTGCAATAGGCCGGGCTTTTCTCCATGGGGGACCAACATTTTTACATTGCTGCTGACCTGAGGTAAACACTGTATGTGCCTTGCACTCTGGAGGCCAAAGGACCCAAAGGTCATAGCAGTTTGTCAGCGACACCATTCCACTCTCTCCCCCTTTCTGATGGTCTGCCACTGTCTATTTGTCACTCTTAAATGACAACAGAGTTGCATCATACTTGTTTTTCCTGCAGCACTGACACAATGCTCCACCACCTCTACATTGTGCAATATTGCACTGTGATGGAAAGCATAGTGTGGGAACGATATAAAGGCACATAAGAGACAACCGCCACTGTAACAGATACAAAAAATAAACCAAACGAAGGAAATACAGTACAAGATTCAATTGGGGGAAAGTGCAAGTTAAATGCTGAGTTTCTTCAGAGCAAGCCATGTCAAATGAATCCATTACCACATAAAGTAAATAGATTCTTCTGTGAATGATTTGGAACATTGGTAATGGGTAGGGACCTAATGGGAATCCTGGTAAAATAGCCTTTGGGGAGCCTGGGAAAATCTGCCACAGTGAAGTGGCCGGCTCTTGGCCAAAACCCTGTGTAGAGGGGAAGGGGAGGGAGACGGGTTGGGGGGGCGTAGACTTCACAGAGATGACAGAAAGCAAGAGAGGGTGAGGGAGACAGACAGAGAAGGGTAAGAGAGAGCGCAAACTCCCAAGGAATCCCCACCCATGGATGAGGTTTAAGTTTCACTGTTGAGCGTAATCGCGGAGAAATAAAAATGCTGAAGACTTTGAAAGGGCTGACGATAATGCTATTGCTGTCCAGTGATCCAGCACGGTCACAGGCAGCAGTAGCAGCAAGGCACAGTGCTGTACTACTTCCTACACTGCAGTCCGCTTCGGCGAACACAGCGGCTCCCAGGGGATTTCACATGGCTGACCTTAAATAAGTTTGGCTTTGATCAAAGTTTAGCCCGATCGGCCTGCTTGCTACAGATCAGGGGATCAGGGAGATGAGACCTGGGCTAGGAGGTCCTGGCAAAGACTCCTTCCCAAAACCTTCCAACACCGGATTATGGTGGGCAATTAAGGTAATGAACTGGCTAACGTAACAGCGCATAATGATCCTTTTTATCCTTGTTCTCTAAGGTGCCTCTTGTCGTCGCTCTGACACATCTTTCTCCGCATCACTTAGAAACCGCTCTGGATTCTATTTTGTGTCCTGCTGGTTGGTGTTTCCCCCGATACAGGAAATGGTATCACAGGTTATTCAGGACAAAAGAATACCTTCCGCTAGGCATGTCGGTGAGTAAAACGGACAGCAATCAGGAGTACACGTGGAACAGTGGAGCTCTTGCTCGTGGTTTAGGCAGCAGGGAGAGGCCAGAGAAATGAGCGTGGTTGAAGAAGTAGAGAGCACCTGTGCGGACAAGCTCATGTGCATTAGCCTGCACTGTCGTACATACGAGTGAGCGTCCAGGCCTCGCGTCTATCTGTGTGGCAGCGAAAAGCCTGTATACCAGTTCCCACAATCAACCTCCCACCCCATCAGTGCACAACTTGTCTGCCTGCTCCCTTTTCATTTGAACACATTTTCTAGCCAAAAAATTCACTTCAATCTCACCTCATCTCTCCATACTACATTAACCCCTGGCAATTGCCTTCCAAATGACCCCATTAAGCTGTAATTGCCTCAGCAGGCCTGCTCCCTCGCTTGTAATTCTGTGCAGCGAACCCACCAGACGTTCCCCCGGCATTGTTTCATGTTCTGGCTCCCATCAGCCAGTTCAGACGCTGACCCTCCCCCCCTCTCCTCCCCTTTACTCCCCACCTCCTCTCTGCCGTGGCCGGAGCTGTTGGTGCTCGCCACTAGCAGTGCCACTGGCAGACTCTCCTCGTCTCCACAGTGAGCTCACACAGGAGGCGCCGTGCCCTCACTTCCTCCCCAACAGCTACTGTCAATTACACAAGCGCATACACTCGCTACAAGAGGCCCTAAACAAAATAAACCTCAACCTAGCTTTTTATTATGTCATTCCCCTGCCTTCATTTCATAAATACAGCCTGTGCACAGTGCCCTCATCTGTGTGACTCATGATGAACGCTTGCAACAAAACGAGATATTTGCCATTCGGAATTTCTCCTCGCGTGTCAATTTACAGAATTAATTGTTGCATAATATTTGTATGTTAAACCGTCCTTCCTCTCTTCAGTTGTCATTGGGATGCTGTTGGGTTACAGGGAGTACAGCCGGCGATGACACCCGCCGTGGCACCTCCCAGCACAACTTCACCTTTTCAGTTCCCACCGGGGAGCTGATGTCAAAACTGCTCAACTTTTTGACGAAGGCCTCCGCGGATAACTAACGCACAAATGCGGATAGGTGGAGAAAGCGATCCTGACAGTGATGTATTGCAACTAGTTGCAGGTGTAAAAAAAAAGAAAAGAAGATGCTCTGCCAGCCTTGGCGTGCATGCACTGTAAATATGCATGCATGCACACGTCTGTGGCCCCTGCATGTTTTTTTCTGAACGTCCCTCTGCACGGTGTATGTGGATGTGTGCGCTCGCAGACATTTGATGTGTGTGTGTGTGTGTGTGTGTGCACGTGTGACTATTTATGATGCCTTTAAGCCTTTACATGTGACCTGCTATTGGGGGGAACTCGTACTAATAATCCATTCAACACACCCTCCATCTCAAGCAGCACATCCTCCCTGCCGCCCATAACAGATTGGCTAGCTCATAAAGGCTCTCCGCTGCCACAGATTCACACATTGCCTCAGTCTGCTCGTCACACTGTGGTACAACCACACCATTTTCTAACATATATTTTTCATACATTTAAAAAAGCTCTTTAGGAATGTGGAACAGCATATCGACAAAATACAGTTACATCGATTTTCTTTTTTTTTTTTACTGCGATTTGAAACGTGGTTTCTAAATTCATTCTAAGCCTGAGATACACAAGCTTTCTCTGAACACACCAACCTTCAGAAATGCTTTAGATCTCTCGTTGCCCGTTTATTTAAATTCATTTTTTTTTCTTCTTCCTAAGCAAATGTTCCCAGGAATATCAAGGTGTTTTTGTTGCAAAGCTCTAACTGATCCAGGGGGATTTGCTTCCAACAGCCTGTCTCTCCCTCGCCTTTCAACACAAAACTCTGCGCTCCAATCAAAATGAACCACCAGGGACACCCCACCACCCCCAACACCCCCCCCCCCCTTCCCTCCCCCCTGAGCAACGCCTGCTCCGAGTACTGTGATAGCAGCCTCTCTGCCATTGATCGCGGAGTTTAGCACAGAGCGCGCATGTCACCGTTAGCAGAAAAACAAAGACCTCTCTCCCTTTAATAGTGGCGCGCGCCGTTAATGCAGCTAACGTCTTCTGTTTTCCTCTGCCCTGAAGAGTGAATGAAAGAAAGCAGATAGCAATTAAAAAGGTTAACTAGGGTCCACGTCGAGTCACAACTCATCTTTTTCACACAAATCTTTTTACCTCATAAACAGATTGATATCTTTTTTGGGGGGGGGATGGTGGTGGTGGTGGGGGGGTGCACATTCACTTGCCACAAGTGATAAAAACACGCATTTGTGTCTTACTTATAATTGGGTTCCACGTCGCAAATCCAATTGTAGACACTGAATTCAAAAAGGAAGCCCAGCGTTATTGATCCACCTAACACAGACCAGGAGGACCTCATGAATTAGGAATGAGATAAATCACCATTAACCCAAGAGAACCCAGCTTGTGGTCGACCACTGACACACCGCACTGATCTTTTCTCTTAATAATATCGGGATAATTCTTCCTGGCAAGGTATAAATATAACTCTTCAATGAATACAGCGCGTGTCTGTTTATTTAATCAAGGGCTGATTTACTTGTGACAGAGAAAAAATTCTTCTATTTTCTGTGAGCCTCTATAAAATTGCCATCATTTTTAATTAATTCTTAATTAAAATATATTACACCACAGCTTCTACCCATCTCTCTTGATATTCTAACATAATCAATTCAGAACCATTTACATATCATTAATTAAAAGCTTTCCTCTCTCATCCTTAAAATCATAATGAGGGCCGATTCCTCATTAGTAACCTATAAGGGAGAAAATAACAATACAGTAGAGAATGGATGGCGCATTCCACAGTGAGTCCTTTGTCTCGGAGTTTCTGAAAAAGCTTCTTTTTTTTTTGTTATGCTTCTCAATTACATTTAAGAATTACTCAGTCAATTTTGTAGACTCAATGAAAATAAGTGAAACACAGGCTCCCCGAGTATTTATTTGCGCCTCCATGCTGCTCTAAAAAGTGAAACAAAGTCAATCAGCGTCATCAGTCGTATTGAATTTGGACTACAATCTATTTAAACTGCAGAGAACTACAAAGTAGAATTTCTTATTACGTGTTTTGCAGAGGTTCTTTTTAAACAGGAAGTAATTATGAATGAAAAGTTTTGTCATTTAAAAAAAAAAAACATCCTCCAGTTATTGTACACATCATTTTGATTGTGTTCTCTAAATAATACACCTGTGAACAATGATGCTGGACTAGAATAAATAAATGTCCTAACCTTGGACTTTGTTTACAATGAGCCTGCAGGGGTGTAGGGGGGTGGTACATGGCAGTTTGAGTAATAAACAATTCTACATGAATATAAAAGCCAGTTCAGTACTTGTTGATATGCCGTCGGACTACATAATTCAATTTCAGTGTACACTTTAAGTGCACCTATGCAAACGACGGCCTAAGATCATTTATTACCCAGACTCTAAGAAAAGCCAACACGTGCGCGCTCTATCTTTCCATCTTGAGCTCTCTCTTAAAGAAGAGTAATAATATCAAGTAATGATAGGTATTGTTATGCCGAGGATCAGGGATATTCTGATTTTTATCGCCTGTCTCTCACAGGTGCTGCGGCGTTACTTGTCAGGACAGCATGTCTGGGTCTTCCACACGTCAGATAAAAATCGCTGCACTTGGGTGTTTCGGCAGCCTGACAGCAATTTATTTGAATGTTTTGTCACACTGGTGTTGGTGCATTTTGTGTGGGCTGCTCGCCAGAATGGCAACAGCTCGTAGCTTCCTGACACACGCGCACACACACACACACACACACACACACACACACACACTTGGACTAGCACAAAATCAAGGATTCATAGTGCATGTGCTGCATGTCTACTTTGGATAATTAAAATCTGTGTATGTAACAGAAATAAAAATAGTAAACTGAATGTGTTCATTATTATTTAACACCCAATACACAGCAGGTGACACTACATTGTTAGCACACTTAAAAATATACATTTTCATTTACACCTCCATGACCACACACACACACACACACACACACACTACCCTATATGCACCTAAAATAAAATGGCACACTGGCCAGTAAACTGGTAAGTAAAAAGTATGTAAAAGGCTATGACAAAATATAGTATACATTTATATGTACCCCTACTTATTTTGTTCTACTTTTCTACTTAACGTCAAAATAAACAACACACTGGATTCCAAGCATGTTAAACCTCGCTGCTGTCTTGTGATTCTCTGAGCTGACACGGAATATTGAGTAAGTTAATGAAATCCTCTCAAAGACAGGAACTCTATTTTTACACCATGATAATTAAAGTACGACACAGTTATAATTTACATCCCTCGCTTAATTGCATGGGAAAAGTAAAATGGGAGAGGTCTGAGAGGAGATTAAATGTGTGTGTGTGTGTGTGTGTGTGTGTGTGTGTGTGTGTGTGTGTGGTGTGTGTGTGGTTGTTGTGTTGTGTGTGCACGTGTACGTGCGTGCAAAATTGTCTGTGTGTGTGTATGTGTGCGTGCGCCCTCTTCACTCAAGAAGAGTGAGCGTTAAAAGAGCTTCCTGTGCATCTAAACAACAGGGTTGTATCTTTTAGCATCACGGAACGTATCAGAGATTAGGTAATGAAATATGCACCGTCCTATTTGTCTGCTAGCAGGCCCTTTGACAAATCGAGTACAATCCAAAATCTCCATAAATCACTATTAAAGACAAGTATATCATCACCAGCGCATATATCTTCCCTCAGCCTGACCTGTAGACTAATGAGAAAAGTCCCAGACTATCTTGTCTGATTAATTAATTCAAAATGTCGGCTGTTATTCAAATGTGAGGCCGGTGTTATTTGAATAACACTTGACAGCGACGCCTGAAGAAATAATTTCTGGGTTGCGAGGCTGCTGCGGCATTACTGATGATGGCTCATGGAAATGTTAGAAGCCGAGGAGTATCTTTTTTTCCCCTCTTCGTCCATTCCTCTCGCTTTCCCTCCCTCACCTTCTCAGTCATGATAGCTCCAAGAAGTATTTCATTACTTCAACCAAATCCCCCCCCCACCACCACCACCAACACCCCCCACCACTTCTTCACAATTATGGCTCTTACTGCTTTTTTCCACTGTCTGTCCTTTCTCTGTGTTTGTATTCCCTCCCACAGCCAGCCCAGATCTACAGGGGCAGCGCTTTGGCTCTGCAAGAGACATGCTGGCAAAGAGGAAGGTCATGGTTTTTACAACTGCAGCTCCCCAATGCTGACAGCCCGCGCTGCCAAAGTGACACACTCTGTTTGGCTTTCCCACGTTCATAGAGCTCCACAGCACTTTGTCTTTATCACGGAGCACGCCACACACACACACACACACACACACACACACACACACACAAACATCTAATCAGCCTCAGAGCTGCATTTCCTGTCCATGTGCAACAAAATGATCACACGTACAGACATAATCATAAAAAATTGCAACAGACAGAAGTGGAAATTGTGGAAAAATCCTACTTGGTGGTGCTTTTTAATCTTTTTTTTTTTTTGCTAAACCCAGTGAATTGGGGGGTGGGTAGGGGAAAGAAAAGGCACTGGAGAAAGAAAACTGTGAACGTACGTGCTAGGGCCCAGGGGCAGTGCACACCCCTCTATCGCTTCCCTCATCAAGCATGGATTCTAATCAGGGCTGGGGAGATATAAGACGCTCAGTCATTAAATAAATTAACTCTGCCACTCCATGCTCTCCTTCAGCACCCCGCGAGAGGCCCGCCGTGCTCTGCATACATACAGAGGCTCCGAGCATCACGCACGCATCACCTTCACGCCACAGCCTAGCAGGCCTGCCATCACACGCACACACACGTGCACACACACACACACACACACACACACACACACACACACACAGGTTAAGAACTAATCTTGAATATTTAGAGAAGGAGAGAAACCACACCTCCTGTCTCTCAACAACTGATGTTTACAATCATGTGGAAAGCTTTTTACATAATTGCATTAAAAGACCAAAAACCTCCGGGACATTTCCTGCAAGGAATGCAGGTATGTCCCAGGATTTTGCAGGGACAAATCGAAGCGTGGCACGAGTGATACATAATCTCTGAAGACCAGTGCTGATTCACAGGTTTCGGTGAGACAGCGTAGACATGCATTTTATTTTATTTTTTGTTTTTTTCTTTCTCGGGTTCCGTGCAGCGTGCTGCCATTCATCAAGAAAGGAAGCAAGTGCAGTGACGAACAGTAAGAGAGCTCAGTGTCGGCTCGGATCACTGACACAAACAATCAAAGCTGACACAGTCGCCGTATAGCACCTGCCACTCCGGCAACACAAATAGATCAATATGAGGGGAACTCATTCCCGCTTTAAAACTCATATCCTTGCACCCACATCATCTTCCAGATGTAAAAAAAAAAAAAAAGTGCATGTTTAATACATATCAATCACTCTCACAGAGGAAATGCTCATTTGAGGAGCCAACGTGAGGCCAATACGCCGTGTCAGCAGAACGTCCGTTGTCAAAACTTGCCATTTGAATTTTCAACCGCATTGTGCGCAGACAAATGTCCTTTCGAAAAAATCCCTCGCATTGCAATTTATATCATTTTAATGCACGCTTTAATTCCCCATTACTCCGAGAGGAAGTACCTGGGAGGGTGGAAACACATTAGGAGAAAGTAAGAAATGAACACAAGGGTCCGGGGATGTCACTAGCAGACACAATTAAATATTCATGTGTCTCCTCCTAGGACACAACAGATACAGATCATTATCACGGCAACAGCACACCACCATTTTGTTCACACGTTTTGGCTCCGAATCAATGTGTGTGCATAAGATTCCATATGAAAAGAAGACAACCGTCAGATATCAACTACGGTATTCAAATTAGAACTGCTTCTTTTGGGTACAAATTATCCCTTCAAATGATCCTGCGTGAGTTCTGAAAAATGTATCTGTAATTATCAGTGTGATATCCAGGCTCTTCATTATTACAGTTGAAAGTGTGAGCAGTGTGGGAATGACATACAGGTATGTGTCTCTGTAAGCCACGTGCCATGGGACAATACACCGGCTCCCACTGTTGTGCGAATCCTTCCAAAATTCATTACAAGCGCTCGGCCCTTTCCTGTCTCCTGCTTGAGACAAAAAAAAAAAAAAGCAAGAGAAGAATAGCAGTAATGTACTCTGGATGACCTCCACATTCTGAAGAGAGGAGAAACCTTTTTCTCTTTTTTTTCTTTTCCATCAAAGAGGAGCAAAAAGGAGGGACAGCATTCCCCTGCTCGCCGTCATTAATCATAGCTTTCTGGGAGCAAGCGCATATTAATTTCTGTCATCCCAAACATCATTTGGTATTGTTATGCCACGGCTTAGTCCTCATTCACCAGCAGACGCCGGCCGTTCCTCCTGGTTTGAGGGAAGACAGGGCCTGTGTGGCTGTGTTTCAGAGCAAGAGGCCTTTATCCCTGGGGCTCTGACACCAATTAAGCCATTTCACCGAGAGACGAAAACAGGCCCCGCCGTTTCACTGTAACATGAGCCAGCACCTAGCTGCTGGCCCCTCGCCATCTTTCCATTACTTCAGACACACAAAAAAGATTGAACTTGAAGGACTTAAGAAAATAATGACAAAGTCACAAAAGGGAGGAATTTTCAGGTGTTTTGAACTGGCGCAGCAGCCCAGCTTTCCTGTCATTAGCTCCGGTGACATGATTTAAAATGATTCAAAAGACATTTAAATTCACAAATGCAGTGTGATAGCGTTTTGCCACAACTTATGAGAAAAATGCTCAGTGTACAGTTCCCTTCATATCCTTCTTTTCCCCCTAGTTGCCTTTTGGCAGGCAGCAGAGTGGAGCTTGTCTTAGGGCTAAAGCAGAATAATGCAAGGTTTGTTATGAATTAAATATTAGAAGTCTTAACACAGCAGCCAATAAGAATTATTTGCCTTATTAAAGCAGCAGAAGACGCTGATTAAAATTTCATTGCATTGCAGTCTTTTTCCCATTTCTGCCTTCAATATATCATTGTAATGTATGAAACATGTGGAACAATGGCATATGGAACAATGGGAAGAGGGGCTTCATTTTTAAGCTCGCAAACGGGGAAGGAAAGATGCCTTTTTTCTGCCTTTTGGAAAACAATCTTGTGTAAAGAAACAAAAGGTGACAACAATGTATCATTCTGGTTTTTGTCAAGTAACAGACTGCACACGGCTGCAGTGTCAAAATGTTACAAACGAGGTTTACAATGTGTACATTTACAGACTTCTGCCTCTAATTCCTTCATCACTTCATCTACAGAAATCCATCACCTGTAGGAGTAACAGTTACACACACACACACACACACACACACACACACACACGCACACACACACACACACACTCACACACACACCAAAACGGTCTAAAATACAAGCCTTTAACTGGCTACAAATAAACTAAGCAACAGTATACCTGACAAAAAGATTAAATACAGGAAAGGTTACTCGCCCAATAGCCAACATCTTGACAAAAGCAGGATTGTTTTCAGCGTTCTTGCACTCACAGATGATAGGTCATTTAGTTGTCCACATGTAATGTGTACAGAGTAAATGAACATCACAGTGTCTACTGTCCCATGAGGAAAACTCTTCCCTGAAACACTAGAGCTAATGAAATAGGGACCTATAAATAGCAGAGTCATTACTGAGAGAGGACTTGCTTTGCACCAGTCTTTCACTCTAACCCTTTTTACACTAATAACCGGCTCCATGGCATCACATAGAGTCGGCCATCGGGTGACACAGTAATGAACATCATGACACTGGAGACTCAGGGAAAAGTTCATGTTGAGAAAGAAAACAATCTGTGAGCAGTTTCTTTTTTTTCTTTTTCTTTTTTTTAGCTGTGAATAAATACAGGTTGAAGCTTAAAGCTGGATTACTTGCACCATTAACTAAATGCATCAATTGTTTCTCATAATCAAAAGAAAGTGAATTGAAAGTGTGTTTCTTTACAGGTTGATGGCTTTTTATTTTTCTTTCTGGAGCCAAAAATGACTAAGGAAGCACTATATATATATATATATATATATATATATATATATATATATACAGACATATGAAGACAAAAAGTGAAAATATTAAAATAATAAAAATATGTGTTGTGGGCATTAACTTTATGTAGAGCAATCAAAAATTCCAATTTGCAAACTTCTTAAAAAATAACATTTGTTTTAACTTTGTGTGGCAGGTCAAAGGTCTTTCAATGTTTTGAATGCAGCCGCGGTGATAGATGAGAAAAAATGAACTCACTAACTGGTGCCGACAAGACAACAAGTTGCATCGTTCACGTTTAATCTATTCCTACGGGGGGGTCAGAGTTTGAACTAGCTTCTCCCTGTCTGCTTCAGGTTTATATTTCCACATTCAGCGACAGACAGATGCCTCGCAAAGCAAAAAAAAAAAAAGAGTCTCCAACAGCCCCGTTCCTACTGCTGTAAACTCATTTCAATCAATCCTTCCTTTTTGCATCCCAAGCAGCCTCTGCTGGCTGCCACCGCCTGAAGATAACTATTTCACCACCTCTGTCATGCCTAATTAACAACTCAGATGTACAATTCAGAAAATTTCGCAATTAACCTACTAAAATATTGTTGGAGGATGCTAATTGTTATGCCAGTTGCCATAAAGACTCATTTGCATAACGTATGTGCAAAAAAACAATTATGGGCTGTTGATCGCACAGGAGCCCGCAGAAAACGCTCGGAGCGATAGAGGGAGAGCGAGGGAGACGTTTGCAAGATGGGTGCTCGTGTGTGCAGATGGAGGGACAGCACTGAATCATTGTACAAAAAAAAACAGATATGAGGAGCCGTGCGTGCAGACACCAGGCAGCACCGGTGCAGAGGCATCTATCTCCACAGCACACACGCATTCACCCTTCCAAATGAAACTGATGTGGATACTCTTGTTTTCTTTTCTTTTTTTTCTCCTCCCACTTTTGCTCTTTGTCTGGCTTTCCTTCTTTTCATCTTTGCTGATGGGGAAATGAAGGGTATTTGGGAGCTACTTAGATAATAGCCACATCTTCCCCCGGTCCCCCTCGTGCTTTAGAGGAGGAAGCACTAGTGGCCCTGCCATTGAGCCAGTCAGGAACCCAGCTGTGTGCGAGCCATTCGGCACAACACTATCTAGTCACTGCAGCCGCATCACTGGGGCTCTCTGAGACAAAAAGCAGCCAAAGTCAATTGTCTCTCTTGCTGAATAGCTTTCTGTTCCCTGTCATGCATTTACTGGAGCTTTTTCAGCACCGAGGAAACCCACAAGGTAGAAAAATACACTCAAATCGAATCTATTTTTATGCTCCCTGGCTTGTAAGAGGGATATTTTTTTTCAGCTGTAGCTGCTATAATAATTCATTCATAATAATAATAATAATAATAATAGTAATTTTAAAAATTGGTATTGATAATAACCCAATTGGACTGAGAGGGGTCGTTAACTTTGTCAGGGATTTAGTCAAGTCCTAACCCTATTTACTCCAGGTAATGCTTTTAGTTGGCCTTGCATGTGGTTAATTACAGCCTCATCCTGAACTGTATTTAATTAACGCAGTCTTTCAGAGCAGAGCATATAACATGCAATGTGGACGAACCGACAAACACACACGAAAGCACGCTTAGCGCTTCTCAGAAGCCAAATCAAACGTGTGCGACCAAAACGCCGACGTTGGCTCGGACTGTGAGTGTAGTCCCTTCCTAATCCACTGCTTTAAACACTGGATCGGAGCATTTCTCAGCCTGAATCTGCCACACACTCTCTCTCTCTCTCTGTCTGTCTCTCTCTCTCTCTCTCTCTCTCTCTCTCTCTTTCCACTACCTCTACAGCCCCTGTGTTTCTGAACCTGATGTGTCAAAGGTCAGGAAAACAACAAGTCAATACGCAGCCAAAAGAAGCGCCGTGCAGCTGAGAGAGCTGTGGAGAGGGCTAAGCCTCTCTGTGGCACTCCGTGATTTAGCCTGTAATAGTTTTCTGTAATCTCTTTCTATTGATTAAACCTCACATCAAAGAGGAGTCCTGCAACAGCACCTCTCTTTTTCCTGGTCAGAAATACCATATGGAGGTAATCTTTCACCTTTGTTATTCTTGCTGCTGCTGCTGCTGCTGTTGCTGGGAGCCTCTCTTCCGAACATGAGAGCAAGACAAGGGAGTAGCCAGCAGGATAGAAACAAACCCCAGCGCAGAGGAATATAACTGCAAAACTCATCTGAAATCGCAGGCAAATTTCCACTCAACGCATTCATTGTCTTGTCACTGCAGCCTGCGGGAGGTACATGAATGTACCCTTGGAACGAAGTCGCAAACACGAAACGGAATAAAACATTTGAATAGCCGTATTTTATGCATGTTCCAAAATGAAAAAAAACAATCACACACTGAAGGACAAAGAGCTCCACTTGCTAACTGAATCTCACATTTAGCTTTATCTAAATGCAAAACCAAAAGAATTTGGGGGGGAACCCTCCTGCTAAAAACACTCAATTTAGTGACAGGCAAATGACTTCATGCTGCCACTTAATCTCATTTCTTGCCTAATGCTCTCTAATTAGCATATCAAAGTGAATTAATACTTCTAGGGCATTAGCAATGCAGAAGTATGTTGCAGCTCCACAATAACAAGTTAGAAGAGTGCCCGAAACTTCCAAACACCCTTAAAAAAAAGAAGAAAAAAAAAGAAAATCAAGACCGTTCTCACCGCTTTAATTTTGTCTGATCACTGATGGCACAACAATAATAGTTTAAACATAAACACTAAAAAGCTTTGAAGCTGAACCCTGAACTCGCCATTCATCTGCACACTGAGACAACGCGTCTGGATAACGTGATACATGCGCGCAGTAATTACCCTGATGATTCTTGGGCCGCTTTGAAATGTATTATTAAATGTCACGTCCAGACAACGGTGGATCCCATGGCTAAAAGGCATCAGCGGCCCCTGTGCCATGTGAACGGAGATGAAAGGGCCAAGGAAGCCCCTGTGAACGATGCTACAGGAGCCAGTGAAAGGCTCACTGTGTGCTGGGGAAACAGGCCGGTCAGCAAGGCCACCAGACCAGCTGAGCTCTGTCAATGGCTAAGAGGGGGAGGCTGTGACTCTAAACCACAGGTTAACCATGCACACACACACACACACACACACACACGCTTGTTCTCCCTCTCCTCCTCTGTCTCATCTCTTTCTCACACACACTCATTGCCGGGCACACACACTCGCTAACACGCATACACGTACATTTATTTATTTAACATTTTTGTCATTTTCATGCTACTTTGAGTGGCTTATTTAAACTCGCAGAGCTTAGTTCACAGCAGAAACATCCAAACCGGAGCCGTCATACGAGTTTCGACAAACAAACTGATAAAACATGTAGTTAACTTGCAGAGTAATTGGAGCAGGATTTTTTAGTTTGACTTAAGTTTAAAAAAAAACAAAGAATAAAAAAAAAACACACTTCTCCATTATTTTTCCTTCGTTCTACAGATGCAGCCATGCTTCTGCACTGGCAAACACTTTCACATCAAATCAATGGTGGCATACAAAATAAAAGCTGCTGTGATGTGCGATCTGCAGCCTCTGGCTTTTCTCGCTCTGTCTCTTTCATTGTCTAAACTCAACAGGCGCACTCACACACACACACACACACACACACACACAGCTGTGTGGACCCTCTGCCTGCCCCTGTGGACGCCACCTGTGTTAAGGAAGTTCATAAACTTTTATGATCACTCCCAAGCCAATTTCCTCATAAACAGCACAAAGGTCACAAATCTGACAAGGTTTTAGGTTTGCTAAATTACACCAAACCCAACAGCGTTGTTTTCTTTGTATACTGAAATTTTCTTTGACTGAGAAACACACATTGTACTTGGAAAATAGAAAGTGATGCAAATAATTTTGAATATTTGAAGCATATGTTCAACAGCACACAGGACACTAGCATAAACATAAGACATAATAAACGCGGGCAAAAAAAAAAAAAAACTCTTATCTCTCTTATCTCTGTGTCTTCCTTTAAGAATTTAAAGGGATGCAGATTTATCACATGTCCCATACACATTGGGGATAGTGTAGAAACAGCAATCTGTCTGTACAAAAGGTGAATTAAAAAAAACAAAAAGAAATACTATAGCAAAGTTTGAGCTTTGAGAAAAGTTATAATCCATTTTAACGTGCTATAATTTCAGCTGCCTCTCATATTAAGTGTCCACGTAGAAATGTGCAGATTTCACGCTTATCAAAAGCAACTGCCACATTGTTTTTTCCAAAATGTATTATATTTTCAATACTTTTCTCTCAAGCCGATTCTATAATTTGCATTTAACAAGGTTGAACTGCACACATGTGTAGGACAGGAGCCTGCGTGCAATTGCAATGCAATTATTGATTGAGAGTGTGGTTGCCTTTGTTTGTTGGAACCGTGGCAATTGTTGTCAGGTTATAAAGCATGAATGCATTGCGATCTCAGCTATGTAGAGCATATGCTACGGGATTTCCCCATCCTGCTCGGTGCTAGGGTAGTGAGGGTGAAAGCTGGAGCGCACTTTCTGTTCAAATCCAAGCAGCCAGTGCTAAAAAGATACTCCTTCAGAAACAGTGAAAAGAAAAAAATATATCTACCTCTACTATGACAACATGATGTTTATGTGTGACACAATGACATATTTAAAAAAATAAAATAACAATAAAGTGATTGATTAATTTGGGCAGAGGTCCCCTGTAACCTGGATGCAGGCTGCCATCGCATCACCAGGAGGTAATAATTTCTGGGTGCTATTGTATTGAGGCTGCAATGTTATTTCTTCTCTGAGTTCATATTCAAACATTTTTTTGGACACAAAGATCTTACCTGTCTTTTCTTTGATTTCACAGAGAACGCTGAAGAGTGCTGGTTTCATTCTGTGACAGTTCAGTCCATGTTTCCTGTTTCAGTATAAGACAAGATAAAATACTGAAATAAATTCACTGATGAATCACATGTTAGATATTAGCAAGTAAATGGATTATTTAGGATGTTCAATTTAATTGCCACTATGACATGCCTTGCAATGTTCCAACCCACACACAAGTTTCTTTAAAAGTTATCATTTGCTACTATAAAGTCAAAAGCAAAATAAAAGTAGCTCTTGAATGAGTAAGACTATTCTCTAGAATATAATGCTCCATTGTATATGTAATGTCCATGACAGGTAATTTATATAATGAGCCTGCTGACATTAATTTCAATTTTTTCATTTTTTATTTTTCATTTCTGCAGATATATGACTATAGGACATGTGTGCACACAAACTTTTTGAACAGCTCATCTCAGGTTCACCTTGGCACACAGGCAGTTTAAATAAAACGCTGTTGTTCCCTCAGTGACAACTTTCCTTCATGTGTTAAATCATTGCGAGGCAGTAAATAGCCTACACCTCAGTGTACGATTATCATTAAAGCCACTCCAGTCTATTGTTATGCATGGGGGAGTTAAGTTAAGCGGGCCACATCTTAATAAGGATGCGTTCAGCGTTCTTTTCTTTTTCTTGTTTGTTTTTTTTTGGGGGGGTGGGGGTGGGTGGGGGGGAGTTAATAAAACATATAAATCAACCAACTTTGCTTGCGCCTCGTCCAGACTTTGATCAGTTATGGTCATTATTTGATGGAGAATGTCACCAATGTCTTGTTTTCTTCCGTCTCCGTCTGTCCCATCGTGTCCATGTGGAGGCGGCAGTGCCATGCCTCCTTGTACCGAGTGGCCAGCCAGACTGACACCGCCGATCGACTGCATGATCCGGGCTTGATCGTCCATAGTAGCCGCTAAAGAGTCTGTGCACTGAGCCACACAAATTGAAAAACTCATATACGAAATCGGTTATAGCATGTGCCGCAGACAAGAGGGATGCACGGCTGTGATTCTTCAGCGACACAGAGCACACACGTTTAAAAAAAGAAGAAGCC
The DNA here is from genome assembly GCF_010015445.1 of Perca fluviatilis. Classification (NCBI taxonomy): domain Eukaryota; kingdom Metazoa; phylum Chordata; class Actinopteri; order Perciformes; family Percidae; genus Perca; species Perca fluviatilis. Next base: position 533,949 of record NC_053117.1, on the reverse strand, counting down.
TATAGCAGTGATGTGAAAATGTTTTAGCGTAAATCTTATGTCCCAAGTTCTCGCTGTCCTCTCGCTTTTTTACGCGCGGTCCAAAGTGCCAAAACGCGTGACTGTGTTTGTAGAAAAATGCATAAATCTTGCTTCTTCTTCTTAACACTTCTTTGTCAAAATTGACGGTCCATCGTATCCCGCACTGATCCTCATGCCAATCTGTCTTTTCTCTGGGATTTGACGGCTGGTGTAGACAGAAACGCTCCTTGGTGATCTCTCATTTATTAGCGCTCTTCATGGGATTCCCGGCGCATTCCTTCTCCAAAATGTCCAAATCGTCCGAGTGAAGCAACGGCAACAAAAAATATCCAATGTAGAAGCGTGTAAACAAATAAAAAAAAAAGCTTGCAGGTGTTGCCAACTATAAATGTGCAGAAATGGTTCCCGCGACAACTGACAGTATTCTTTTTTTGTAAAAAGAAAGAAAAAATTAATACACAATCTGCGGCGTAAGGTGTCCAAATGTGACTATAAAAAAAATATGAAATGTACAAAAAAAAGTTGGGAGATTTCTGTTTAAAAAAAAAAAAAAAAAAATCAACCACGAGAAGAAATTAATTAGGACACAGCGCTGTATATAAAGGCGATGCGCAAAAAATATCTTGCCCCTGCTGAAATTTATGAGCTCCAGCCTCTGCCTGTGTGTGTTTTATGTTGTTTGATGGCAGCGGTAGTGAGCGATTGACAGTGTGCCAATGCCACTCACTCAGTGCAGACGTGTCAGAGCAAGGAACAGGGGTAGAAAAAAAAAGGAAAAAAAAAATATACAAAATACGAAATGAAAATGCACGCTCCGCCCTGCAGAGGAGGGGTCTATATTCTTGTCACTTCTCGCCTGAACACCGAAAAACAAAATGTTAAGAGCTAGTACTTAGGATGGTGATTATATTGATGAAAGCACGGCAGAGTCCCCTCTCTCTTTCTTGCAGCAGCGGCAGCTGGGTATCCTCGTTTCCTCACGCGTGCACGTGCAGCTATGTGCATATTCTATACCAATAATAAAGATTTAGGCCTGCAACAACACAGGCAAATGCATAATGAGAGTTTTTATACAGTTTGATGTAGAACTGCATAGTCCCCTGTAAGCCTTGGTTCAAGCCAGGCGAGCAGTAGACATGTTTATATTATTGGAAAGTAAAGCGCCTCGACCAATCGCAGGCGAGAATGACGAAGACTGACGAGCCGTGTGTCCTATTACTGGCAGATGCATGATGCTGAGAGCCCCACCCACTCCATCTCTCCATCTTCACACTGCTCGCGCAAAAGGATGGGAACTTCTGATTGGTCGTTGCCACGAGTGACATCCATTGCACAAGCAGGCGGCGCTGCTCTGTGCTCCTCCGCAGTTGCTATGGCAGCAGACACAAGTTGTTGAGCTGGATGCAAGGCAGCAAATATAGTACTGTGCACCTCTACAATGAGCATCTAGATGGTGGATTGTATAAAGATAAAGAAAACAATAGGGCTTTGTCTTTATTTTAGGGGTATTTTTTATGATAACCACGCATTAATTAAGAGTGTGGAGTTATAGACAGGTTGGATTTTCCTACACTGGAGTTTTATAGAATGAGAGCATTTCTTTCAAGGGAGGGCTTGTGCAATACACAGTCTTGAAGCTTGATGATGGTCATAAAGTCAAAAACATAAACAGACTTTAAGGGTAATTCTGCAGCTTCATGTACATATCATATGATATTATATCTTACAGCAGCTAAAATAACCTTTTTTCACTCCCAAAACAAGGCATCAGGGAGTCAATAAATGTGTTAAACCGCCTAAAATCTTGTTGGTAGTTTTATGTAGCCTGTTGATTATTGTCGTGCATACAACAATTTTTTTTTTAAATACAAGGGTGTAATGTTGTCACTTTTAAAGGCACTATGTAGCATTTTTAGCTTACATATTTTATTAATAAACATACCGTCAACAAACAGAGAGGCCACTGGGTATCACTGGCCTTCTGTAACTGTCTCTGTGCTGTATTTTTGCAATGGCTGCCTATGGGTCAGATTAGGCTTGGAGTCTGCTTGACTGCTTTACAGCAAAAAGAAAGAACACATAGAGATCAACACAAATGGCGCACAATCAAATTCATAGGATTGTGAAATTAGTCAAAATATCTCAAATAAATACTATATGTTTATCCTCCTCAACTAAATGAAGTAAAAAGAAAACACACTTGCAGGGTGACACTGAGATTAAGCGTAAGCAGGCAGCATCATCTTTATGACAGAAAATTGCTGGTTTTATGGAAAATTCTCACACGTCAGGTCTTATTCCTTTAATTATTCCAAGCTATACAGTGTTTTGACAAGGACGTTACACTTTGTAGTATACATGAGACTTTAACTCACTTTTCTCAGTAAAGAAAAGAAATGGTCCTCAATTTTAAGAAATGTGGTTGATAGTTGAATACAATTTTCTTCTAAATATATTAAGTGTACTCATTATTAACGTCTTAGTTCTTAAGAATACAGAGTTATGTGTAGTCATTATAATACTGTCCTGGTGCTCCTCTGAAACACAGCATGTTCTTATTGCTCAGTAAAAAGTATAGATAGATCATGGACCACCTGGAAAGGATTCATCTTCATGAGTCAGAACTGAGTGATTAATCTTTAGAAAATGAAGCAACTTTGACTAAAACTTAGATACGGTGAGTCATTACTTAAAATAACTGTTCAGCTCTATTACTAGAAAAGATAGGGAACAGCTCCCTTTTGTTTGTCTTTTTCTCAATTTGCAGTCCAGGAACTAGATGGGGATGAGTCAGAGATGTCTAAAAAATAAATGAGGAATAACATCAGAATCAGAATTTGAATCAGGTTTAATGCCAAGTAAGTATACAAGGAATTTGCCTTGGTCGTTGGTGCTTACATAAACAAACACACATTAAGAGTCAAACATACAGTAATTGTAGAACATTTCATTTGATCTAGAATAGAATCAAAATAAATTAAAATATATACTTTTTTTTTTAAATGTAAATCTCTGCATTAGTAGGATTAAGGTGGTGAAATTGCCATCAAAAGGCAACTTGAGGACATGACTGACGTTGAACTACCTTAAAGTCTACATGATTGCATGTGTTCAATATTAAAGTTGGAAATCTTAAACAAGAACACCCATTGTCTTTAGCAGTCTGTGTGGTTCTGCTCATTCTTTTGACCTTGTAGTATCGGAGCGACACACTCTTGAGTTTAGTGAACGGGAGTCCCAGGACTACTGCATTTATCATTGAAATACTGAGCTGTCAAGTCACACTACATACCTGTCAAGAGGGGCTCAAAGGTACAGCTCCGGCTCCTCTCCTCTGTTGCAGTGCATGATTCTTCATTGCATTGCATCGCAGGCCTATTCACCGTTGTTTTCAGCCATATGTCAACATAATTCATTTCCGAATGTGACAGCCTACAATAAGACACCGTGGCGCTGCAAGTTCACAAAACCATGTTTACATAAGCAAGAGGTTGTGCTAGCCACTGTTTTCTGTACATTTCATTTCTAAAATCATATTGTTGTGAAAAATGAATAATCATACAAAATGTTCTGAAAAGGCTGCAGGTCAGTTTCTCTGAATAGAAACAAACATGCACTGTACGTTAGGTTACAAAAAATGACAATATTTTTACAAATGAGCTAAGCAAAGTATAGGAATTAGCCCCCACCAGTGTAGAGACAACACTTTGTCATCATGCTTCTCATTGTGACATCTGAAAAGACCCACAGGTGCTGTAGAAAGTGACTGTGTTGTCATATTTCATTTAGGCATCCTTCTGCAAAGCTGTAATTGCCTAATTAGCTTGTTAATTAGGAGATTAGCATTTACTGATAGAGTGGCTTGCTCTGTTGTGATGAGAGTAATACAGATTAAGTGAGAAGTTATGGGTGCATGATTTCACAATTTCGCTGTCCACAAAGGGGTCACAAATCATTCAAAGATTTGTGAAATCGCTGCGTGTTTTACATCTGAAGATGATGTTCATCTTTTCTCTGAGCTCCCACGTACCAGAATTGGTGTTGGAGATGTTGAAAGATCGTTGGAGCCTGGTGATGGCAGCCTGTCACGCGGCAGCAAGATACCTCCTGGTTTGAGTGTCGCCTGTATGATCCCCTGTTGCTCGAGGAGATTGGAGGAAATGACCGAGCAGACGGTGCCAGAGACATTACTCACCCAATTATGAACAGTCCTTCATTTGGTTTGGATACTTTATTCTTATTTATTTCCTCGTATTTGTCGCTGGTGTGCATGCACTTTGTCTTCATTACAGTTGCACACGTGAAAGCAGAGAGGGGAAGCATGACTATTTGTTAACTGTGCTTCTTGGTTTCGTGTAGTAAACTAATATCCAAGGAATGGAGCATTTAACAACTCTGATGTATGTTTCAGAGCTGATATTCAAAGTATCAGTTGTTCATATCAAGTAAGTAAAATATCCAATATTGTGTATTTCAGACAGCGGTGGAAGAAGTATCCAGATCCGTAGCATTACCACAGAGTATAAAGTCCTGCATTCAGGAATATTATGAGCAAAATGTACTTTAAGCAGGGGCGTAAATATAGACAGTGAGTATGGGGAGGGGGGGAATTCATGGTTTTCATTGTATTTATTTTTTAATAGTCAGTAGCAATCTATCAATCTATCAAAAATAAATAACATGTATGTTAATGTTGTCCAATGTCAAGTCTCTATTTGGTTATGTGATGAAACGATATACACTAGCTAGTTTAGGCGCAAAATCTGTCAAGACTGAGAAGCTGAGCACATCTGCAAGCCAAGCGAGCAGTCACGCCTTTCCAACATAAAAGCGGTAGTAACTAGCGTGCACTGGTGCCCGTAATAATAGCATACACTGGGGCCCGTCGTAATTACTTTACGCCACTGGATCGAGAAGGAGCTGACTTTTAATATGTTATATACTGTTGTGTAGTTAATCTTCAGCAAAATGTTATATTTCATGTGCTGATCATATGTTTTGTAAGTAAAATGTTAATTACAATGCAAGTAACTAGTAACTATGGCTGTCAAATTAATTTAATGGAGTAAACGTATAAAACAGCACAAAATAAAGGACAAGTATTTCAAACATTGTACTACATTGTTTGTTGCTTTAAATCCAGCTCTGTGTCATGACAGTGTGGGCTGATAAACAGTGTGTGGCTTCCCTCTGTGGCCACAGCGCACCGATGACACAAAACGCGTCACAAAGGTTTTATGTCATCTGGCGGATCTCGGCAGACCTCCAAGCTCCGTCCATGCACTGGCGTCACAGAGAAAGCCAAACACTGCCCACACAGAGATGACACAGAGCTGGATTAAAATCTGCTAAATATCCCTTTAAGTACAGTACTTGAGTAAATGTACATTGTTAGATCGCACCACAGATTGCACGTACAGTAGTGTGCTTGAAAGGTAGATAACTATGTAGGAAATATTGCATCTGCTAATGAATGTAGATAACTCCCCCTGTGGTTATGAAATCATTTTAAGTGTTAGTGTGGGAGGTAGACTAATAAACTCTTAAGAATGTTAAATGCACAATTAGAGAGTTGAGACATCTCCAACATGTTGATGGGACAGGAGTAAATTTAGCCGCTGACTTAGTAGTTTGTTGGTGTGGACCAGCTAGAAAATATGAAGTGATAAACATCCAAAAGGAGAATCCTCCTTTCTCTAACTACTACCATCTAAATGTCCTTAATCAATACACTACACCTACTGCAACTTCAGTGTATAACTGCACAAATGTAAAGCAGGATGTTGCTTAAAAAATCAGCTTTTTTACCAAGTTTTAATCCCCAGAGTGAAAAGTATCATAACTAAAGAATCAGTTTCTTTAGGAAGTCAAGACAGATGTGAGAGATCAGGAGCAGGCAGTAATCAGGGGGGGAAGGTGAGAGGTACACAGCTACACTGCTCACCGCGATCAATCATACTATACTTGTCCTCCCTCGACTCTCTCGCTGTTACTGTCTCCACTGAATGCACTTCTCTCTTTGCTTAAAATTATTACACAGACCATAAACCCAAAGAGGTGAGTGTCCTGCTAATGTGGCTACATGTAGTGGTTGCAGTAACCTTTAAGATTGGCCAGCGAGTGGTGGTGGCTTGGAGACGGGCCATATATTGTGGTCAATATCAGAGACACGGATTGAATTGAGAAGGCTTTTTTAGGGCCTTACATTTTAATTGTCAACCAGGCTGCAGCTCAAATTGATTCTCAAGGGTGGATTAAATGTGACCTTGATTGCAGTGCTTTTGTTGTTGTTTTTTCACATTCATTTGGCAACTTTCTAAGACTTTTAATGTGACAGAAAGCTGGGGAAGGTGCTGGGGAAAGGGATGGATAGATGTAAAAAAATCTTCAATCTTGTCACTCAAACCATAAATATTGACTCATGTTCAATTAAATCATTTAATGTTAATTTCTTTTTCATATTTTTAAAGTCAAAATTAAATCCAAAGCTAAACTGTGTGCCCATTCTGTGAATCCGAAGTCTTCATCGAACTGCAGCAGGCCTACATAACATTGACTTTGGACTTTATCTCACTTATTTTATCTCCTTCATATATTTAATTGTAAAGATTTAAACATTAAATTTTACAACTTTTTTCTCCCTCCAACATCAATTTGTCTGGTAATGAAGAGAAAATCTCCGAAGAGGTCAGAGAGTAGCGTGTCTAAATCACTGTGGCCAGACTGCCCTCAACTCAGCTTGAGTATTGACATTATGCCAGCTATGACACCATAACTCAGCCCACTGCGATGGTCATTTGATAAATGGTATCATAAATTGTTGACAAAACAATTTGTGATGTATTATGTTACCGATGGGTTGTACTGCTTATCAAATCAAGTAATCTGGCAGGGCTCTCCATTCATCAGCAAAATGCAGGCGCTCGCTGTAGATAGTGATGACTTTGTTGCTTTGTCGACATGCGGTTCAAATGTAGTGTTGCTGGAAGCAGGGAGAGCAGCTAGCATCAGAGTTTCATTATTTTTATGAGGCTCTTATGGAGGTGCAGTATTACTATCTTTGCTCTCAATTCAGGGAAAGGGTGCAGTATGAGCAGTATATTGTGCATTGTTCAGAAATAGCTTGTCTTATCTAAAACTGTCATTGTATTGAAAATCTTTGGTGCATGAAAGAAAATTGGGGTGCAAACAAACATCACATTCTGGATAAAACTGTAATGAAACAATAGCAAAGTGAAGACCCTGTTGGGCTGAAAGCTTGGTTTTTAGTCAATACATTATTGGGAGCTGTAATCCAGTGTGTGATATCCTTTTCCATCAGTCATGTCACAAACTCTTAACATCGTATTTCTGTACATGGTGGTGGAACGCACGCCATGTGTAAAATTTAAGTGCACCAGAGAAACATTAAAGGTTTAAGCCCTATCCGCACAGGACTAGTGTTACCTGGACCTCTAGTAATTTGTCAAAAATTGCGGAGGTCATCTGTGATCTTAATCACATGCAAATCTGCCATGTCTGTAATTTGTTAGGCAAAAAGTCCACCCCAAATTACCCACCATATTTCGCCAAACACAAAAGTTGCGTGATGATATTAGTCCTGCGTGAATTGGCATCTCTGTGATTCGGGGTTGTATTGGCTGCGTTGTCAATTATAAAGGAAAGCCTTGACATCATATGTGGGTGATAATGTTAGTCTATTTGAATAAAGTACAGACTTCGCTTATCCTATGCAGATGCGCCGCACGAAACAGAGACGTGGGGTGTAATTTCAAAGTCACATGAGGTCCTCTGCTAATACTAGTCCCGTGCAAATAGGGCTTTAGGCAACAAAACTACTTGTTTGGGTTTAGGAAAAGATCATGGTTTGGGTTAGAATAAGTATTCTTGTTAAGTAGTTTAAAACAAGTGAATGTTGTATTTTGGTTTTACACAGGACATGAACAGCAGTCTCCTGGGTGAAAGTCCTGTGTTTGTGTGACCCGTGCATCCACCCCAACTGCCTCCCTAAACGGACTTTGAGACAGGGCTACTGTTAAACCAGGGAGATCATGTCCCAATGGACTTTCCATTGACATTGATTCCGTGGTGCCGGCATGTAATTTTAACCCATTACTTACTTGTTAAAGATGGAGCCTGCAATTCTAACCCAATGCACTTTTTGTCGAATTCAGTGAATGCACAATCGGCTAGCTGTCCGTTCTGTGTGCCCAGAAAAACAATCCCGTGTTCATACACAGCTGGCTCTGTAAATGGGAAACCAACCGGACCGAGCTAAACTAATATTCCGTTCGCGCTCGATCACAGGACAAGGGAAAGGCCATGGATGTATAAAGAGAATGGCAGTGGGAGCGAGAGGGACGGTAAATCAAATGCTAACGTTCTGAAGGAGCACTGATGGGGGAGGTGTATTTGTTTCGGTGTTGGATTCAAATATCAACAATCTTTTTTATAGAATCGCAGACTCCACCTTTAAAGATACAGTGCGTAGTTTTTGTCTCCCCCATGAGGAATTCTAAGTAATGACAACTATTCTGTCGGTGCATCCACATGATACAAGCCTTCCCTGATCGCGCTTCACCCCAACCCCTCCTCGACACAGTTGCTAGTAGCCAAGCAGGACACGGAGGATAAAAAAAAAAACATGATGGACTCTTCAGAAGAGGAAATTATCTTTACTCGAGTTTCTGCGGGCAAACATTGCCGGACAACATCAATTTCTAAACACAGTCATACTGAGAATTATTGTCGCTAGTTAATTAGAGAGAGTTTTGTGGAGCCGATAGTCTTAATTAGATTTGTTTCAACTCATTTGACCATGGCTTGAATGTAACGGACGTTCATTATTATAATAAAGTTACTCACTAAAGCTTTAAGAGATCTTGGTCATTTGACGTATTTCTGTGGGATCAGCTTGCATTCTTCCCACGTAACTCAAAATGTAGAACTATTTCTTTGAATTAAATCAATTTTACACACACCTCTACCGGAAAAATACAATCCAGTGATTATGAGTTGTTTTAAAATAACCTTGTTCCAGATTCTATAATATATGGTTACAATTTCCTTTTACAGTAATAATGTTTACTTCTTACTACTTAATGTTTCATTCTGACATGCTGACACACATGTCAGCCACTAGTCAAGACTTGTTTTTCCCCTTTCCAAACATTTGTCATCCTTTATTTCTCATGAAAACACAGAAGATAGAAAATAAACCTATTGTACCTAACAGCTCAACGGGGAGTTCATTAATGTTGGAATGCTGACAAGCAGTGGTGCGAATGTGACCGTACTCACCAATAGCTGTCTTTTTTTTTCTCTTAACTGTCCTGGATGGAGAGCTCAAAGACGAGACAAATGAAAACAAAACAAAAAGCGAGAGAAAGATCAGGTGCATCACAGCAGTCAGCCAGGTTCGTGTAATCAGGAGCATTTTAATAAATGCAAAATTCTTTATTTTTAGCGTCTATGAAGTCACAAGATTACACTATTTTATTGTCAGCTTTCTTCAAACATCTCCAGGTGAATATGTCTGTCTGTGTCCCGGTCGTCTCGTTAGCAAAGCATTCATGTGAAACATACAGTACAATATTTATGAAGCACGCCACCCTACAGCCTTGTACTACAGCCAATTTTCAGTTGAAATATTTGATCTTAAAAGCCAATGCGCAATAGAAGCCTCGCGCTCTTGATCAAAAAACAATCGTCGTGTCTTTTCATCATGCCGTTCTTTGCTGCAAGTCGCTTGTCCATCCTTCGCCTGACAGTGCCATTTCTGTTTGACTGGCAGTGGGCAACCCCTGGGCTTCAAAGATACATTGAAGTTCTGCAAAACAATCTGTCAAGCATGGGCACCAATGACTATAACAACATCTGTCCACCACATCTTAACAAAACCTATTCATGAATGCGCCGTTTGTTGTCGGCATGACGGAAAATGCTTGTTGTCATCACAGGATTTTAGCACGGCGAAGCCCTCCAACACAACCGCTGCTTCTTCCTTATCATTGTTTTAATGCAGTTTGTTGAGAAAAAGGGATTAAATGACCCACTGGTTTGTGACATTTAGTATCCACTATCTCACAGAGGAGGCGATGGGATTTATGAAATGGGTCATACGCATGCACATGAGTCTTACTTAAGCCTCCCGTTAAAGCCACATGACCTTAAGAGAGAGGGAAACGTATCACTGGAAAATGCTAATGTGGTGCATTTGGTGCACATTAATTCTGTGCATGAATACGACACATACTGTATTTCACTTCAGGAAAAGTAAAAAATGGAGCTTAAGAGTGATGCGTTCTCTTCACTATCTTAAACATTAAGGGGATCTGCTCTTTAGCAATTAGGACTACATGTAATTTGTTAACTGGTGATATCATCGTGGCTATAATTATTTTTCTTGCGAGAATACGCGGATTAGGGAACATTGCTGATTTCAGAGGTTTTCAGTGTGTCAGCGAGAGCATCTTGAAATTCAGTAATTATGTATGTCAGTCTGCTGGAAGGAAGGTGGAAAGTGTGACTGCTAGAAGAACGGTGTTCAGGTGTTGTTTTAACAGCACTGTTAGATATGCTGTGGATTTACATCAGCAGCACCTGACATAATGTGTTTGATAAGATATCTTCCACATTTTATCCAAAAAAAATTCTCTCCGAGATGCAGCGCTGATTTCTCTGGAAAGTGTACCGCACTAAGATCTCAAGGTTAATGCCTCTCAGGAGTCTTTACCTCTGGTCTTCTCGCAGATCGGCGCAATTAGGCTTCTTACTTGTGAATTAAAATGGTTTGAAAAGGAAGAGGTCAGCGTTCAACATCTGACTGTGTGCCCTCAAAGAGGAAAATACCACAGGGTTCAAAGGTGTCATATTACAGGGATCGGATTATAGTGCATTCTGAGCGGTGAATAATTTGACATGCTCCCTCTGGATTTTGACAGTTTATTCTTGCAAATATGCACACATATTGGTGTGCTCAAAGGGCCTTTCATTTTGCACTAATTTGTTGCCTTGAATGCAACCTTGTCCCCTAGACATTACGTATTTGTTCCCAGTAACGTTTTGAGGGAAGCATAATTGCTGCCAGGATTATGTTCAGTGTGGACCTTTTTTTCCCCAGTAACCGTAATATGTTCTTGTACGGAGGTCATGGAGAGGTGGTGGATGTTATATACAAAGCCCAGGACTTTGACACCAGTGACTGGGGTTTTGCGTTCTTAGTCCCACATGTGCAGCCCTGTCTTCTAACAGCCGCATTCTCAATTACGTTATTTTGTCCCGCATTAGGCTACGTTTGTTGTTGACGTATCACAAATACGTTTCTAATCAAAGTTAGCGTAGAGAACAAACACAGGACTTTTACCCAGGAGGCCGCTGTTCGTGTCCCATGGGAAAGCAAAAAGTCAACTTTTTTTAAAGTTACGTAACAAATGTGCTTATTTTAAACCAAACCATGATCTTTTCCTAAAAACTAAAGTAATTGGGAGAAAATAAGTTATCCTCAATATGTAAGATGAGAATGCAGTTTAGTGGTCTGGGAACGTAATATTTCAGGAGAATGGGTTGGCATGTGACAACAAAAGCACTTTGGTGAAGGTTAGGAAAAGTAGGTTGTTAAAAAGTAGCGTGTGATGTCTTGCGTTTCAACTCACTGCGAATGGTTAAATATTTAACCTAGACCAATCTTTTCCTGGCACTAAAATCACAATACCTGATGTTTTGGCCACAGTTCATGCTGTAAACTTGTTAGCAACCTGTTGTTTACTGTAGTTACACATCCAGCAGAGACAGAGGCATCTTTCAAGCAACCCGCTAAATGTTAGTCCAATATTCACTCTCCTTTTAGCTCCATTTGGCTATTTATCAACTCCTAAGGGAAATACCTGGCACTTGTGCTATGTTCGCTAGCTGGTTGCTAACGTTGTCCATGTATGGTTTGGTGCTAGCCATGATACGTAAAGTGGGTTGTTAGAGCCAGTCGGCTGAAAGCAACTTCCTGCAGTGTGTTCATCACTATGAGTGACCCGCTTCACACTCTAGTGGTCATGTGATTTATTGTTAATATACAAATATTGATTACAGACCCTTTGACAAAGGGCTGTGAGTGGCTTCACGTACCCTCCAAGAAGTTGTATCATGCTTTAGATACAAGTGGATATGTATGTATATATATGATATATAATATATATAGTATGTACATTCTTTTTCATCCCTCTAAGTATATTTTTTTCAATAGTTGTTTTTTGCTATCTTATTATATTTAATGTTATTATTTTTTTTATCTTATTTATTATTAGGGCCCGAGCGCCGACAGCGGCGAAGGCCCTATTGAAACTGAAGGAATTATTATTATTCTTTCTTTCTTTCTTTCTTTCTTTCTTTCTTTCTTTCTTTCTTTCTTTCTTTCTTTCTTTCTTCTATTATTTTCCCGTCAAATGAATTGGCTTTTTGAGGGGCTTAATATATTCAAAAACTCACCAAATTTGGCGGTCGCATCAAGTCTGGTTAAAATTTACGTATTTTAAGGGTTTCGGAAATAGGTGCACAAAAATGGCTCGCTAGCGCCCCCTACAAAGTTAAGAAAATTGAGCCCCTGCAGTGCGTTTAACGTAGACTCACGAAACTTGGTACACATATGTAACATTTCAAGATTTACAAAAAACGTCATTAGAGCCATACCCTAAACCCAACAGGGAGTCTGCCATTTTGATTTCAAAGTTCGAAATTAGTGCGATTTTGGCCATTTCCACATGTCGTACTTTAACGAACTCCTCCTAGAGATTTCATCCGATCAACTTCAAACTCAGTCTGTACCATCTTAAGATATTAAAGATGAAAAGTTGTTAAAAGAAAAACTTTTCGTCATAGGGCGTGGCCGTGGCGGGGCGGCCATTTTGTGCGTTTCGCCGCCGAAACAGGAAGTGGGTGTAACTCGAGTGTACGTTGTCCGATTACCTCGAAACTTTTCAGGATTCATGAGAGTCCAACCCTGAGGACAAATAAAGGCCGATATTTACTTAAAGTCATAGCGCCCCCTAGTGGCAACAGGAAGTAGGCCTAAAAGTCAAGGTGCTATACTTTAACGAACTCCTCCTACAGATTTCATCCGATGGACTTCAAACTCGGTCTGTACCATCTTAAGATGTTAAAGATGAAAAGTTATTAAAAGAAAAACTTTTCGTCAGACGGTGTGGGTGTGGCGTGGCGGCCATTTTGAGTGTTTAGCGATGACCAAAGAAGTTGTTGTAACTTGAGTGTACGTTGTCGTATCTGCCCGAAATTTGTCACGATGGACAAGGGTCCAGGCCTGAGGACACCTACAGGCCAAAATTGACTTTGGTCATGCGCCTCGCCCACAGGAAATCTGCCTTATATGACAAACATCATCCGATTTACATGAAACTTAGAATGTGTGGTCTACATGTGATACTGAGCCGCCCCCTATAATATGACCACGCCCACTTACTCAGGCCACGCCCCCTTTCATAACATTTGAACCGTTTAAGGTAGAGACTCGTGTGAGGTGTCATTGAACTCAGCAGAGACTTCCATTTTAATTGGTTATGGTTTGACCCGCCCCCTGTGCTTAAGCCCCGCCCCCTTTCATAAAATTTGAACTTTTTAAGATAGACCCTTGTGTGAGGTATCAATGAACTCAGCAGAGACTTCCTTTTTAATTGGTGATGGTTTGACCCGCCCCCTATGCTTTAGCCACGCCCCTTTTCACAGCTAATGAACCGTATGACGTAGAGTCTTGTGTGAGGTATCGTTGAACTCGGCGGGGAGTTCCCTTTTAATTGGTGACGATTTGCGGTGTCCGAGTGCCGCGCGAATGCACGGTTGCAAGGAGTGCCGTCCGCCGGTAACCCCGACGCGCGCAGAGGCGCGAGGGCCCATCCATCGCTGCTCGCAGCTTTAATTTGTCTTGTTTTTTTCTGTGTATGTCCTTGTAACTTGCTGCTTGTAACAGTAATTTCCCAATTTTTGATTAATAAAGTCCACATATCTATCTATATATCTATATCGCAGGAAAATGAACGAAACACATATTAACGTTTTGTGACTTGGCAGATACATTCAATAAGAAAGTTATTTTATTATGTGAAATGAAATGTCATTGAGGCAGCATTATGTTTATGTTTAATGTCATATTATGGATTGCTAGTGGAGACCATAAAACCTTTTTGGAATGGTTTCAAAACAGAAAGTAACTCAGATCCTGCCTTAGAACACAACATTTGACACATTTGTTTTCTTTAAAAATGAAAAATGTCACCATCTTTGCCTAAGGAATTAAAGGAAATAGCAGTAAGCGGTTGCAACATTCCGTTAGAAAAAGTGATTGATGAAGACAGCGTTAATAAGATTGACTTCAATTGCAATTAACCATGCTAACCATGTGTCTATTGATATTCTGAGAAAATAGTGCACATTGCAATTCAATGTATTGGGAGGCTGCTTTGGAGCTAAAGATGGAGGAATGTTGCTGTGTGAGGCGAGATAGCACAAATAGTTTTTTGTTGATAGGGACAAGTTTTTGCCATTGCATTGTACTGTGACATAGCTTTCATTAAGGTTTAAGCATTAGATTAAACTAGATCCAGTATCCAATAGTAATTAGCTTGAGTATATCGGGAGGCCATTATTCACATTAAAGTAACCTTTTAATAGCTGAGCCTTTAACTCCACTGCAGGTAATGACTTTAAAGAGTGCTTATTAAAAGAGAAATGGTAATGAGCTTTAATAAAGCAGAACAACTTTGAAATGAAGAGCGCTTTTCAATAGAAAAGGATAGAGGGATTGGACCTGTGATTCCATTAACGAGACTAATGATTCTTTATCAGCCCTCTTATGTGTACATGGAGTTAACATTAACAGTGATTGAGGACGGGTTTCAGTGAAAAGATGGGCCTTTTCATTGCCCTTTAAAAGATCAGATAAGAGAAAAAAAGAACTTTAGTAATTTAAATCATTGAGAATTGATAACACAAGTCCTATACGACCTCAAAGTCAGCGAGCGGAGCCGAAATCTCCTTCAGCACTTACGGACTGTAACAATACAGTACATCCGTAATTATAAAATGAATCTGTCTCATTATGTGTGAAAATGAACCGAATGAAAGGAAGTAGATTAAGCGATACGAGAGTCAAAATTTGGCCGGAAAAAAATGTGACTCATCAAGTGTTTTTTTTTTCTTCTTCAACTTTACAGTGTCTGTGGGCTGCTTTGAAATGTGAAGAACAGAGTGAGGGAAGATTTACTGTACATTCGCACGGAATCAAAAGCTTAGATTTGAATATATATCATGCGTTGTTTCCATAACAATAGACCTTCAGGTTTTCAGAGTCAAGACAGTGTGAGAGAAACCAAAAGGCAACTAGGTGGAGAAGACAAAGAATTAAAGAAATACAGGGACAGAGGCAATGGAAATAATTAAATCAATCTTTGGCGAGCAGCTGGAGCAGGACTCCAGCTGACAACAGCACCTGGGTGTGCAGCACAGGCTGCCGGGGGCTGCGAAGCCCCCCCCCCCCATCCAAAGCCCCCTAACGGCCCCCCGGCCCCTACTGGATCTCTGGCTGCTAACCCCCAGCCACGTCTCCGTGTTTTCAGACAGAGGCAGCGTTGTCACCCTGACGATCGCAGACCAATTAAAGGCATGATTTGTGAAATGCCATCTTTTCATTTAATGAATCAAAGCCATGAAACCCATCATCACAAAAACACTCCTGTTGGTTTGCTGTGTATTCCTTAAAAAAAGGTTGGCAAACCTCCCAATATTTTTAAGGCCTGTCAATCCGTTCGGCGTGTCAGCATCACCACAAACAATACAAACGACTCCCTCTCGCCATTAGTGACAACAACTTGCTCTGTGTTCGTACATCACTTTGCTTCCTTTAAACAGAAGCTAAACATACGTGTCGAAATGAGTGACTGTGCGGTTCTCAAACAAATGCTTCCTTTCTTCCATGTTCCCTCCTCATCTCAACGTGTTTTAATTAGTCGTGAAAAATGACTTAATTTGGAAGATAAATAACGTGAGCTGTGCATGTCTGTTTTTGGTTGGCAGGGCTAAAGATGGGTGTTTTTTCACCCCTGTTTCTCAGAGAGGGGAGAGACACAATTTGCATATCTTACGAAGCTACTTAAAGAGCAACGCCGATGGTTTCATAATCCTTTAAAACAATATAGAATTTTAGAGAAGTCTGCAAAGAAAATAGTGTTTGTAGAAGGGATGTATTGAAAACCTGCTCAAGATTATCGCCATATGTGCACTGTCATTATGCCCGATACTTGATTAAAGATAGTAAATCTTAGTTAATGGCTCTACGCTGTGACAAACACTAATCCTTTTAAAGTTGTTTCTGTCATTGAGTTGAGAATCTATGAGATGTCAGTACAAGCACAGTTTGAAAGTAGCTTCGAGTTTTGGGAGTTTTCTGTTGCATCAAGGTAAAAGTTGCAAATAAAAAAAAACATAAAAGAGTGTCTTAAGAGGCCAGTTCACAATGAAATAATTCATAACGCCAACATCCAGTATGGTTAAGGCACAGTGCAGTGTTTGAGTGTTTTTCTGTTTCAACTTGCCTTCAGTAAAGTCTGAAGTTTTCCACCTTGAGCCTCTTTTCTACATTTTGCCTGGGAGTGTCTTTTTTATCAACCAGCAAAAAAAAAAAAAAGACTAATTTTCTTCTAAAAGTTTCTTCTTTCATCTTTATTTTTCTCAAACAACTTCATACCACATGCGGAAGAAATTACACGTATCATCAATAAATATTTATTCAGAGGTTGTGGTGAGCAATGGGTGTGAACTCAGGTGTAATTTGGTTTCAGTCTATCAAGATTAATTTTGTCAGGAACATGATGAATGCAACGCGGGGCGACGCTCCGATGCATCAGTGTCATTCCAGATGAGATTTTTCACGGGAGTTGAGAGTTTCTAAGATTAAGTGCAGTATTAGTCAATGTTTTTGGGATAAGACTTCACACTAATTTAGTGAAGAGCAACATCCTGCAGAGGAGGCTCCATTAGCAATGACAATGAACTACAGCTCGGGTGGGGAAATCTGATTAACACCGCTTGCTGGAATTGTGAAGTCGTTTCTCTGGTTGGGAGATAACTCCACATTTGCAGGAATACCAGCTCATAAAGTGCCTTTGTCCATGCCAAAGTCTCTCTTTACTGGAGTGTTGTCAGATTTCATGAGTCCCCACTGTGGCTAGTTTTGACACTAAATTTATTGACATGTCAAGGGACATGACATGACATGCTGTACAGATGTGTACAGCAACATATCTGAAAAACCATATCAGAAGAGAGGTATTTTGTTCACATTTAAAAATGTGTTGGTTCTATTTTGTGAAGCAGTGTAATGCGCCAAAATACAAACAGAAGCAAGACACAATATGGAATGTAATGTGTGTAAAAAGCTGTAGGGTAAGTGTCTTTTCCTTACCTATCTATCCTCATCAGGATTCTGAATACTTACAGCGCGAGCAAATCTTTTCTGCTCTGTGTTTCAACTTTATTCGCAATGTAGGATTGACCTTTCACCACGAAATATCTCTTCATTGTTCCCCTTTTTCTCGAGGAAGTTTCTCTATTGAGATCAGATGTTCTGAATATATAACACTGACAAGCTGCTGTCAGCCTTGATTTCCATTTCTCCCAGAAATATGGTGTTGAAATCCTCTCCAGGCAGATAAGTATCTTTACACATGACTGCCAGATTTGATTGCCTTCTGTAAAAAGGGGGCTGTATTGGAGTCACTCTCAATGCATGCCACAGTGCATTGTATTCTTCTTCTGTTATGCCATACTATGCCCCTCGCAGAGCCCTCATCTAAATAGGAATATTTCTTCCATGCTTGGCTGTTCTCAGAGGGATTGGTGTGCAGCAGGGCTCAGTGTGTTGGCTGTACGGTGTGTGTGTGTGTGTGTGGGGGGGGGGGAATCCACTCTCTCTGCTCACTCTAACGGAACAAGTGACCTTACCAAACTGGAGATGTCAGCTTGTATTGCTATAAGAAGTGCTTTTTTGTGTGTTTTTTATGTACTGTGCACTTAGGATGTCTGTTTTATCTTAAGATATGAGAAGCCACGGATAAAGCTGTTATATGAATTGTAATGACTTATAGTTGGATGAGAGGTTTATGTTTTTGGTTTTTTCGACTTGAGTTGGGTCTCTGAAGGGGAATCCAGGTAAAATCATAATCCCCTGATGTCCTCAAGTACATATTTACCAACAAAGGATGCTAATTAAAAAAATATATAATTAAATACATTTTAAACATTGTACAGTCTTACCAGATGTCAAATGTGTATACGTTATGAATGATCAGTGCTGGAATATAAGTACATTTACTAAAGCACTGTGTTTTGAGGTAATTTACTTGATAGTTCAATTTATGCTACCTTCTACTTCAACACACATCAGAGCAAATATTGTAAATTTTTGCCCCACTACATGTCTTTGAAGGCTTTAGTTACATTGCAGATTAAAATTGTATCTATGAAACATATGTTTGTATGTATTTGTATATGTAACAGAATATAAAGCCGTAAACATTTGCTCCATCTTGAACAACTACAACTTTAAAATGCTACTTACATATTAATGCATCAGTAATAATAATCCAATAATATAATATGACATAGTTTAACAATTACAGGGGCCATTTTTCAGCCATATGAGTGCTGTTGAAAACGTCCTTTTTCCAATAATACTTATTTTTACTCCACATTTTCAAGGCAGGCATTTTCTTTTACAGTTAAATATTTTTTACAGTGTGGTATCTTGCAGTACAGGATCTGAATACTTCCTCTTTCCACTGACAGCTTTATGAATGAAGGCTACAACTGAAGTGATTGAAACAAAAAGAGACAATAGTTTTCTCAATGACCAACTGCTACTTGCTATTATCCATCTTGAATCCAATTTATAACATGATTGTCATAACAATTTAATCTTTCTCTTGAAAAAAACATACAAAGTCCCAATAGCAATTATTTAGACGCCCTATAGACATTAAGGAGCATGCAGGTAGCCATTAGACAGAGATCTTGTTGTTGTACCGTGCATCATGCAAAACACCTCTCCTACTTCACATGTTTGGGTCAATATGGCTGCCAGAGATGAATGAATTGGGTCATTTTTCACAGTTCTATTAAGCTCAGTGGTGGAAGAAGTATTTAGATAGTGAGAGTACTAATACCATACTGTAAAAAATACTGTTTCATAAAAAGTCCTGCATTGAAAATGTTACTTAAAGTGCTCATATTATGCTCATTTTCAGGTTCATTGTATTTAGAGGTTATACCAGAATAGGTTTACATGGTTTAATTTTCAAAAAACACCATATTTTTGTTGTACTGCACATTGCTGCAGCTCCTCTTTTCACCCTGTGTGTTGAGCTCTCTGTTTTAGCTACCGAGTGAGTCATCCCACTTCTATTCCATCTTTGTTGGGAGTCGCACATGCGCAGTAGCTAGGTAAGGACTACTAGCCAGTCAGAAGCAGAGTATGAGGGTGTGCCACGCTAGCAGCTAGGCGAGCATTATAACGTGTGTTCCAAAGTGACCACGTTTGTCTCTGAAGTAAAGGCTGGACTACAACAGAGCTGTTTGGAGCAGTTGGTGAACAGTGTTTTCTGTTGGAGATGGTAAGTCCCGTTGGGGTGGACTTTGGGCTTTTTCACTTTGTAAACCTATAACGTGCACAAAAGAGATGTATAACACAATAAAGGAAAGGGGAAAAGCCAAAAATCATAATATGAGCACTTTGAGTAAAAGTATGTAAGTATCATCAGGAAAATGTACTATTAAAAGTAAAAGTACTCAATGCAGAAAATTCCTCACATTTTAGAAACTGGAAATGATCCAGACAGTTCTGTGTTTATTCTGCTAATCATTTCAGCTGGAATTGTAGGCTGTTGCATTGTTGGGTAGTTTAATTTATAATGAAACCTCGCGTTTTTTAAACTACATTGGTTACCTCAACATTTGTACTTAAGTACAGCACTTCAATATACTTAGTTACATTCCACCACTGATTAGGCTGAATTATCCTAACCATATAGTGTTCATATTGAATGTTGTTGTTTTTTCCAATATAAAAGAACTAAATAAGAATAGATATTCCACTCCCATCTAAGGGAAGAAAATGGGAACAGAGTGAGAGTTTAATATGTGTTCAATGCTGAGAGCTATGCATGTATTGAAATATTGTGCGAGCAGTGGTGAGTGTGGTATGTATGTTGTGATGAGGGGCTCCAGGTTTGATGGTTGCTGCTTTACACAGTGCAATAATAAATTTGGGGCTATGGGGGTCTGACATTGTCTGCGCTCAGTATAATTAAGCGGTGCATTAGAAAGAGGGGCTGGAATAAAACATGAGTATGTAAATGCAGCCTGGAGCTGATGTTCTAGTGATTATTACAATGCAGATAAAGCATTTCTCACAACTGCCTGTGTCTACTGGAGCCTCCAAAAACATCTGGACCTTTTAATTGAAAAATTGCATGGCGTTTCGCTGTGCTGGTTTGTGCTAAGTGAAGTCAACAATTAAGACGAAAATGTAATTGATAAGAATTGCATTGCTTTATTATTTGGTGTTCCAGTCAGGAAAATTGATTTATCAATTATTTACAGGTCACAGAGCAGAGGCCGTGC
This sequence comes from Perca fluviatilis, assembly GCF_010015445.1. NCBI lineage: Eukaryota > Metazoa > Chordata > Actinopteri > Perciformes > Percidae > Perca > Perca fluviatilis. Next base: position 513,252 of record NC_053117.1, on the reverse strand, counting down.
GTTTCCGTTCTCATTGCAGCGTCACCTTAAAACATACAGCAGCACAGAGCTGAGAGCATCTCTGGAGTTCCACTGCACCAAATCAATCATAACATGCGTTTAAGTGTTTTGGGCTGGTATTAGTGTACACGTTGATGTGGGATGCATGGTTTGGTTTTTTACATCATGTAACTGTTTGATTATGAATGTGAAATGATGAGAGAATGAAGCAACCCAAAATAAAAGTGCAATACAGAGTGTACAGTTTGCAATATTGATGGTATTTATGTGTAGTACATATTACAACAAAGGTGGTAAAAGAGTAATTAATTGAAATCTAATGTGGAAAATGTTTGAATTTACAGCAACAAGAGTGACGTGATGAACGTATTAATCAGTTGTGATTATGGCAGCGTTTACACTGGTGTGAGGAGTTATCATATGAGCGCATTGGTCAGTTTCTCAGTCGTGAGCCAGACCTACGACTGGGCTCGAAATCTAACTAAATCTAACTTGATCTGTCTTTGCTTTTTCTAATTCCACCTGCCACATGTCTGAAGACAATTTATGTAACAATCAAGCATAGTCAAACTAATCAAACTGCTTCCTTTCCTTCCATTAACTGCCATGTGGATGTTGAAATTGATTGGTTAGACAACAACAAGAAATACGAGGCAGTGCAGACCTGAGGGATGAATAGAAAAGTTGTATGTAATGAATGATTCAAACCACACAAAAATCATGTTTGACAAAATCCCATATATATTCTGTATCAACTCCTCACTGAAGCTATATGATGTTTACAATGACTTCATCCATCAAATTTCAAATCTTGAAGAAAAAAAAAAGAAAAGATGCACAACACCTGACACTTTTGGATCTCCGCTAGAATTTCACATAAAGTTCTGGCAGTTAGTGAAGTTTAAGGGGTTTTAACGAATGCATCAACTCTCAAATATTGTTTGTGGGTTCCATCCCTCGTCTTCTGTTGTGAGGAACAGCACTAGCTGCTTTATAAAGGTATCACGAGACAATCATGGAAGCAGTCACTTGTAATTCTGCATATACTGTACCTGGATGTAGTCGACATCGACAATGTTTCACTTCCGGGATTGTTCAGGTGCCGCCAGAAATTCACCGGCTGTCCCTCATTTTGGACGGATGTCCGTTACTTTCTGCTTTCTTGTGTTGCTATTTTAAACTTATGAGGACTATGGTTAACTCTCTCCTCAGATCTCTGCAGGGTAAATCCAGACAGCTAGCTGTCCAATCGGAGTTTTCTGTTGCACGACTAAAACTACTTTTGAACGTGCACATGTTCCACCAAAACAAGTTCCTTCCCGGGGCTATTTTGCAGCGGCACCGTTGCTTTATCCGGCGGCCAAGACAATTGTGATTGGCTTAAAGAAATGCCAATAAACCAGAGGACGTTTTTCTCCCATCCTGGAATGCTGTGTGGACTTGCCAGACCCGCCTCTGCAGCGCTGTGGAGTAAGGTCTGGCAATGCGAGACTAACCTGGATGTAACGTGATTCCTACAAATGCCCCACAAATCACTGGGAAAAAAAATAATTGAAGCGACAACAAAAAAAATCAAGACAATAATGATGTGCATTTCATTTTAACTGTAACTTTTACACGTAGCATGGCTCCCCTCTGTGCACACTGATACTGAGGAGTCCACATTTGATCCGAGTGAGTCCAGTCTCTTTTTGATGCACGGCGAACATTCCTTCATCCTCCCTGTCTGAAGTCTCTAGATTAGTGGGCCTGGGGCAGAGGCTGTTCATCTGCCAATATGGCACCAGCCTGAGTGATGGGCATGTGGCAATGTCACTAATGATCACACCATAATGATTCGCTGACAGGGTAGGAGAGCAATAGATTGTCACTGGGGGTTGAGTTAAAGAGGGGGCCCTAATGATGTGCCTGCAAACACTGCCGCAGCACCTCCTATATCACTCCATCTCTTTACTATATACCACTCATCAGGTTCCTCTCCAATGGAGGGAGCCACTGTGTTGTGTCTCAATGCCATCTCGCAACGCACTGTAAACATCTGTCACCCCTGTATCTATATTTCATGCTATTACCTTTTAGGGCTTGGGCTGCGAGCTGTATGCCTCGGGGTACTTGATTTCCGCCAGCATGAGCTTTCAGCGGAGGAAGGATCAAGTCGTAATCATGGTGCTGCGTGCCGGTGTTTTAGCAGCGGGTGTCCTATATACCAACGTCCCAAGTGGTTTCAATTCTGTAGCACTCAGCTAAATGAAAAATTCCTTATGACCTCTATTTTTATCAGATGCTCTGTTAGCCCTGTCTCCCTTTTTTCTGTATCTACCGTAGTTATTTTAACCTGCCATGAGAATACATCTAACAGGTTACAATGTGCGCAATGTATATATTCAGAACGTTTAGAAATAGAAAACATGAAAGCCTCGTTGTTGTTGTTTTTTACAGGATGTTATGTAAATTTGAAGCAGGTGACTCAATTTGATGACTCAATACACAACACAGTTTTTCTTTAATAGTCCTTAAAGCAGTGTTGTGTTGGTCTTGAAACCACTTCTTGAAGGTCTCGTCTCGGAAACAACCACATTTTTACTCGGTCTTGTCTCGGTCTCAGATAAAGAGGACTCAGGATTTTATTTCAAGACTGGTCAAGACCACAATCAAGGCATTTCTTATGATACGCTTATGGCAATGAAAGAGGTGAATGAAGAAGAATCTTAATTTGTTTTCTGTGGGTGTTCTTTTATGGGAATGTGCATCTTTCAGATCAGTTTGAGGAGTGGCTATGGTTGGCATTTTCCACATTTTATCATTGTCATGCATTGTGGGACACGCAGTGCCCTGGTCTTGGTCTTTACTCGGTCTCGACACACCCTGGTCTTGGTGATGACTTGGTCTCTGTTTAGGTGATCTTGACTGCAACACTGCCTTATAGTATTCTCAGTTGCACATCTAACAAATCTGAAATTTGCCTCGGAATACAAAGTTTTCCAATTGTGAACTGTTGTCATAGATCTAATGTCTAAAGTGTGATGAATCTATTTGTACTACTGCAATTTTAGTGTATAGTAGTTCAAGTATCGATTCAACAAAAACAAACTGTAGCACGATAACAGTGTACAAACGTCACACTGATCACTAAGGGCGGGGCAACTCCGGCCCAAAGGAGTGTCTAGATTGAAATGTATGGGCAATACTTCAAGTAAAACAAGTCAGCGATGTGTTTTTCTTTATAAAACACCCAAAACCCTTGCATGCTGTTGGCCCACCACACAGATGAGCAAAGACTGAACTGTACATTATATTAATTTTGATGTTTAGTTATGTATTGTATTTATTAATCGTTGAACATGAAAACAACTGTTTCATTTTTCATGTCAAATGGTTTGTTTATTGAGTTGAAAAACATTTTGGCCATAATAAGAAATGTGTAATAATTAATAATTAAAAACAGTGTGGCCAGTTGAAGAAAAACGGATTTTGTTGTTTTTAGTGCCCAAAGAAAGTTAGAATCACAACAACAACAAAAAATACTTTTTTTCTGTATGGGACCTTTACAGTCTTAACAACATGTACACATGTATACTTTTTACCATATTTATTTTCAAGAACATACAGTAGATGTGTAATCTGCACGTATCCATCCCACTCCCACAGGCAGCCGTGTGGCTTGAAACATAAGTGCCTCGCATGATCTTAACTCACGGCAACATTTTCAAACAGCAGCAGCACTAGAGAACACTTTAACCCCATCAGTGCATTTAATTATGGTTGGACCTGATTCAACGCTCATCCTCTCAATATTATTTTATCTCATTTAAGGGGAAAAATGAAAGGTGGCAAGAGAGAGAAAAAGCGGCAAGTACTTTCGTAATTTAAGAGAGTGTTAATGAGTTGGTGCTAACCTTTCTCAGTTATCCATCATCCGGTAATGGAGGCAAGGATCCCTTTTCCAATCTGCTTCATTAAAAACCTCTATTAAATCTAAATATGACGCCACGTACCACGGAAATTAATAGAGTTTCTGAATGTCTAATTCATCCTTATGGTGCTAAAATCCTCCTTGAAAGTTTTACCCGCATTGATTTTATATGAATATTATTTAGGAAGACAGAGGTCCTTAAAAGCGTGTCTGAACAATAAAATGCTCAACCAGAATTACTTGAGACTGAAGTTGCATCATTAGCATTACATTCATCATAGCTGCTGTATATTATGTACAGTGGATTGTTTGGAACAGTTGATGCCTGCGGCTTTATGGTTGGGGGGGAACCAAAGTCAATTTGGAACTCCTGTTTGAATGGACTAATGGCCTGAGGTTACAGGGACACAGCATTCCTCTTTAATGCTACAAATCTGTTTAAGTGCAAAGTCTATGGGGCATTTATGGCATCACAGGTTATAGTATTTACCATATCTTTATGAGTTTGAATACAGCAATTGACCCAATGTACACATCTATTTCATCTCTCTCTCATTATAGTTTGTTTCTTCTTTACAGTAATGTCACATTAATCTAATAAATCTGATTTCAACTGGAAAACAAACAAAAAAAAATGTTTCTAATAATGTTTCAGTAGAGGACTTTTGTTGTTGTTGTTGTTTGTTTTGTTTTGCCTTTTAAAATGTCAACCTTTTATAACTTATTTATCAGTCATTATACATGTAGAAGTAAAAATAGCAATACCCCAAAAAAATTTAAAAATACTCCATTATAAGTAAAAGTCCCACATTCAAACATTTCCGAAACTACATGTATAGATGCATTATCAGCTAAATGTTCTTAAAGTATCACAGTGTTTACATATTATATTATGTAAAATTGTATTATTGTTAATGTGTTTAAATGTTTTAGCTGGTCAAACTGGCTTAAACTGCTCTATGTCATGTTGGTGTTGTATGGTTTAACATTTGTAATTTAGTTGACTGATCATGGGTTTTGTTTGTTAAATCTTAATCTGAAAGTAACTACAGATCAAATCTATCAATGAAAGTGGAGTAGAAAGAGTTGTTTTTTTAACTCATAAAATGAAGTGGAAATACAAGTCTGAAGTAGGCCTAACAGAAAATGGAAATAATTGAAGTACCTCAATATAGGACAGTACAGTGCAGTACTGGTTCCACCAATGCAACTTGCAAACGCTAAAAATGTACTCCTAACTTCTATACTTCTCTTTTCCTTGTCATGAAGTGTTATGGGGGGAAGTAGGCGACTTTAGAGCAGGAAAGGAGAGAAAAGGGAGACAAAATGTTGAATAGCACTTTGTGTACTAAACTCTCCTTCAATAAAATTGTTAATGCTTTTCTTAAAAAAAAAAAATACAGTTGATTTAGCCTAGCTCCAGCTACCATAAATGCATCACATTTTGACATGATTTCCATCTCAGAAATAGAAAAAGAGACTTAAATCTTGCGAACAGTCAGGTCGCAGCAATATTTCAATTAACACACCCTTCAGAAAACCTGCACTCAGCAGTGTTATTTCAATCACCGGTCAGCATCCAATATTCCTGCCTGTGAACACATGCTTAAAAGATGTATCCTCTCTGTAATCTATGTACATTTACTCAAAAAAGCTCACAAGCAAATTATTCTTATTCCGACCTAGAGAAGACAACCAACTCCTGGAATCTTTCAAATAGCAATAATAATCTTTGTTTTGGGTAGTTTTCCTTCTTATGCAAAATCATATTTCCATTAACCCATTTTCAGCAATTCTTTTCAAATGGTTTGTTGGCTTGAAAAGGGCATGGCTATATATCCAAACCAGATGTGTGCAGTTGCTGTGTCAATCCACTACCCCCAAAGTCCTCTTGGACGATATGGAAAAGTGCAGGAGGGCAAATGGTGAAGTCAGAGATTCCCCCCTCCCTTTCTCGTCATAAATCATGCTTGGCAGCACAGAATAAGCTACTTCTAGAGACATCGCTACTGGCACTATACCCATTGCCATTCATCACCTCCGAGGAACTACAAAAAGCTACACACAAAAAAGAAATCACCACGAGCTACCCATGTAACCTCTGGACCAACACCACCAACATTAGCACAAGTGCATTCCTCTCCTGAAGACAAGGCAATGTTTGCCACCTGTACAATCATTTCTTTTTATTGCCAGCGTGGCCTTTTGGAGAATTTAACAGAACTAATTGCTCTTCATTTTCTCACAGGGATGGATATAATCTAATGAGGCATTTGAAACGGACAATGTGACTTTTCTCACGTGGAAAGATTTTTCAAAGAGTAAAACTCTTAAGTGTCGAGTGAGAAGTTGGGGACTTTTTTTTTTCTGTGGTAAGAATAGTTTCTTTTGGTCATTTTAACTTCATGGACAAATCCTGACAGCCTGTAAAATCAAATCCCAAAGCATCTGTTAGTCAGAACGGTTTTCTGCATCACTTCCATTCTTTTTTTCCAGTAACCTTTTCTAAAAACCAAGATAGCAAATTCAGAGGCATTTGATGAACTTTCATTGTCCTTTTGCTCTGGTATTCACGCAGTGCAATACAGAACATACCAGCATGCTAGAAATGATGTGCCAGACTCCCTCTACATGAACTAACCTTTAGCCTGCACCGTAAAATAACTGCTTTTTCATTTCCCTCCAAGGGATCTGACGGGCATGGCAGTAATGGCTCTGATGAATGCCAGAATAAACAGACGGTGGGAGACAAGACAAAGACGAAGATGAATGTGTCTGAAAGGTAGGATTCTTGGCAGTTCTGAATTCAGTGAAAAACCTGGATTTCTATTTTGGAATTCATACGTTTGCGTGAAAAAAGACTTCCAGTGTTTGTCCAGACAAACGTGCACTTTTACGTGCTTAAATCTTGGCCGTGGACCACAGTAAATTAGCCAAACTGGTCATGGATGGACTCTCTCTCTCTCTCTCTCTCTCTCTTCTCTTTCTCTCTTTGAGCATGTGTTTTTGTTCATCATCTTTGGTTCTCCTGCCAGCTTCAGTATGACCCAGCTTTGGCCACGGTGGATGTGGAGGTTTATGTTAAAAAGGCATCCATTTGTCCCAGTATGTAATGATTGTAGCGTGGGAATCATTGTTTTGGATACAATAATTCTGCTTGTAATGTTTATTCATCATTAGAACAGTTCAATTTATACAGTTAACTCAAAAGCGCTGAAATTGACTTAGATTCCCTCACTGCTTTCAGCTTCGGCCTCTATCTCTCCATCTCCACCCCATCCAGATACTCTGCAGCAGACAGTGGCTGTCTATTTATATCAAGGCTGCCCAATTTAGGGCCCGCGGGCCAAGTTTGGCCCATGCTACCTTTGTTTTGGCCCCCCATGGCATTTGACATGTTCATGCTTATTCTCCTCTTATTTTGAAAGTGCTGTAAAATCCTAACTATAATGCCTACGGAACTTCGTTTTGTGCAGCTAAAAAGGACTTAATCAGAGTTTTACAGCAATGTAAAGCACAGTGCTGGTAAACTTCCTTATTAAATTAAAATTATAAAAATTACAAAAAATACGGTATTTCTTCCCTCTCCCGCTCCCCCTCACGTGCTGTGAGCCGTGCTCACGTCACTGGTTTTGAGTCAGCCAGTCAAGATGGAGCAATCGAGGCAGTGGCACGCTGATAAAAGAACATTTAGTAAATCAGCTGGAGCCCTAATGTTGAAAGACTTTTGAAAAACAAGGACAGGGCTCATGTCTCCAACTATTGCAAGTGATAAATAACTGTAAACGTTCTGTAATATGGGAGATAATGCAGATTAAAGAGCAGTGTTATTTTCAAAATTTTATTTCAGATCTTTAATTAATTTTCTATAAAATATAATACATTTTCTCATAAAATCAACATTTACTTTTTGGCCCATGGCCTTTCATCCAGGTACATTTTTGGCCCTTCATATGAAAGAATTTGGGCACCTCAGATTTATATGAAAGTGTTTTCCTGTAGCTCAATACTGTAAATGACCCTGCCTATCAATCTAGTGCTGAGCCTAGCAAGCTAGGTTGCACCACCCCTTATTTATTACCTACAGTATTTATTAAAAATATTAACATCAGTGCACATTTAAAAAAAAAAATTATAAGCCCTGTTGCTATTGAGTGTGTACATTTGCTCTCATTGAGAGGTATCAACAGATTCTTTTTACTCGTTTTAAGTTGAGATGAGAGTTTAAAAAAATGTATTCAGAATCCTGATTATTATCAAAGTTACTTGAGGGTCCCTATTAGCTTCACAGCATGTATGAGCAGTATAGAAACACTTAAATAAAATGGATAATAACACACTACTATAAAATTAAGCAGATATGAAAAGAAAATTGTATGTTTGTTTAGCTTGTGATCACTCACAACGAAGGATTCATACCTTGTGCATGAACTGAAATTGATGATTGACAGCAGCATGCTACCGCTGTAATCATATGTATTGATAGGCTATGATTATACAAATGAAAACATTATTGCACAGGCTAGATTCTCGACCCCCGCCCCCAAAATAAAAACAAAAAAACAAAATCTTAACTCAATGTCCACTTACTGGATTTCTTCTGGAGCTTTTAGCCACATCTGCATCAGTTTGCTCAGTTGTCATGAGAGTGAAGTATTCATGAATGCTTCATTAATAAATCTAATTATAATATGCATTTAAACATTGATTATAATAAATAAACACAATTCATGTATCCATTAATTAAACACAACTGCTGCTTTACAGGAAGAGTTATATTTGTTGAAAAATACATTAATAAAAACTTGAAACCCTCCTTATGTACATTTAAACCCTGTTTTCACAACCCACTGCTGAGTACAGCAGTTGATGTTATTGTAATGATGATATAGTGTATGGTCTCAGAGGTTATGGGTCATTGGGACAGATAGTCCCTACACATACACAATCCCCCACTATCACGCCTAAAGGGGCAGCTGTATTGGTTGCCATAATGCCATATTTCCCAACATCCCCCTGTATGTCCTCCAGCCCCCAAGGGAGAAACAACAAAAATGGTAAGTGGAGTGTAGCGTATATTGTCATAGTACCAGACTACAGGTGATTGTTTCTGTGGATTTGTCTTTTTTTATTTCATTGAGAGGACACTCTGAACACAGTGAGAGCTTAGCTGTGTTGTATCTTAATAAAGTTCTCATAAATCAGAGCTGAGGAGACGGCCGGGGCAAATTTACATCCATCATTGTTGGGACTTGTAAACAAATATTGATTAAGATGAGCACGCTGAGTGTGAGCTGTTGTAAATGGTTGGGTGTTTTGCATCAGTGTTGTTGTTTAAAGAAATAGTTAGACATGTTGGGAAATATGCTTATATATGCTCTTGATGTGCTACAGAAATGGCTGAAACATGAGGCATTTGTGTTACACTTTTTACCCACAGTAGAAAAATTGTCCTTCACATGTCTTCCCAGGATAATTCACCTGTAGCTCATTGAACCCCAAAAAAATCGGATTCCTCCCAGATAACTGACCTTACCGAGGACTTCCACTTTAATTTGCATTGAAAATGTGAAATATAGATGGATGAAAAATGTTCTTGGATTGGTTTCTGCGGAGCAATATGAAAATTTACAGTTTGCATTAATATTAATGCATCATTATCAGCTGTCTGATTTCATAAATAAGTACAGCAGTGTCAGGTCTGGTATAGATCACTTGGATAGGGCACACTTTGCAAAACCACACTTTGTGAATTTAATTGGGAAAATTGCAAATCAGGTAGTCAGCCGTATAACTCATTGTCACATTTAATCAATAAACTTTGTAAATCAACTCATTTAATTTATAAATGATCGTATATAGATCAGGCAACCAATTAAACAATTAGCATACATTTAGCAATTAATTAATTCACGCATTAATCACGTCATTACAGTTCAGATTTTAAGCCAGCAAATTTGGGAGCAGACGTGCAGGCTGGCGTTGGAGCAGTACATCATGCCTGGGGAGTGCAGATTGTGACACAGCTAGATTTACTGTGCTAAAAATCAATGCAATTAGGAGAGAGGCTGGAAGCTGGCCTGGGGTCCAGCATGGTCTTTAGGATATGTTTGACACACACACACACACACACACACACACACACACACACACAGAGACATACTTCAAAATGTTGGGACATACAAGGGCATCATTAACAGCGATAATACTGAATACCCATAAGTACTCAGCAAAATATCTGACGAACTGCTTAAAGGTGCAGTGTGTGGCATTTTTAAACATCAATATGTCATTGTCAAATTAATTGTGACACCTCGGTATAATTACCACAAACAAATGAGACAACGATCCAGATAACTGGTTGCCCCTGTCTCACACCATCTTTATTGATGTTAGCGCTTATCAAAATTAAGACCACATTCCTCATGAATCCCTTTGCTTACCATACTTCTGCTCCGGTTCAGTTTACACGTTGCCATCGGCGTTTTACTCGGTCCATTGTCTCTGATCAAGAGGAAGCTTTACCTCCATCTGTGTCCAACTCTGTCTCCTGTCCCACTTTCTTTCAGGGGAGGACAGTCTCAAAAATACATATCAGTTCCTCCAGAAAAATGTGATTATGCGATCGCATAATTCAATGAATAATCAGCCAAAGTCCGCATATTTATGCATTTTTTCAAATATGCCATAAATTGCCGATTTCCGCGCAAAATATGCGGGGCTTGCATGATTTCATAATCCCCACATTTTCGTTGCAATAAAGTCACAATTATCTTAGCAGAAAGTTGAAAAATGTTGCGTTTACTTCACAGCAGCCATTTTCCCCTGTTGCCATGGGAACGTTATGAAGTGACGTTATGAAGTGATGTAATTACGCGACGTGAACATCATCGAAAAGCAGGATGTTGGGGGAATCACTTTTCACATAAATATCATATCATATAATCCCGCATATCCATTTTTTAAGAAAACGTGCTGCATAATCTAGGATTTTTGCCGGCAACAATCACAAAAAAACTTTCTCAAAAAAGGCTTCTTTGCCTGGCCATGAGCAAACAACCCATTACTTTAATTAAAAAAAAACTAGCTCTTGTGTGTTTTGGGTGTCGTGAGCTCTTTGGCTTGCTCATAACTCAAACTTTCCCATACTGGGTGTTAAATACTTAGTAAATAAAAATACAATACAGTGAGAGAGTATGTTTAAAAACGAACTTTAAATGAATTAAATGAATGATTATATATTTTCATTCTGTTAAATTCTGTCTTTTAATTTATTGAAGTGTCACAAGGAAGGCTGTGTTAAGATGCGTTACTTTGGTCACCAAATTTAGGGGCAAGAGGCCAATGCTTGAAAAACATGACCGTCCCTGCATTGTTCAATCAATAAATGCCAAAGGCAATTCATGCCAATTTTGTGAACATGCTTAGGTAATGGCTGGCTACTTTTTAATTGTATTTTAATAAAGAAGGAAAGCAGAGGCGCTTTAAGTAAAATTAAAATAAAATCATAATTTCTCATTTATCTTCATTTTTTAATATCACAATAAATATTGTATTGTGGACTTTTTATCGTGATAGTTTCGTACTGTGACTTTTTTGGTATCGTTACATTCCTACTAAAAACCGCATTATGTTGTGGTGGCATGTATCGGCGCCATGGAAACGATGCAAATGGAAAGTCAATTAGGATGCTTTGTCATGGTCAGTGTTGGGGAGTAACGGAATACATGTAACGGCGTTACGTATTCAGAATACAAATTATGAGTAACTGTATTCCGTTACAGTTACAATTTAAATCATTGGTATTTAGAATACAGTTACATTGTTGAAATCAATGGATTACATGACGATACTTCTCTGTTTCACAAGTTTATTCATTCTGACTAAATTAAGGCAACTCTATGCATTTTCCAGAAGCCCCGATATGAAATCGAAAAAAATAGCTATTTGCGTGATCAGTCACAATGGAGTCGGAACCGGCACGACAGAGCCAGGGCATCAATAAGTTTCTATCTTGGAAATTCAAACAGCATTTCACATTAAAGAACAGGGAGAATGAAATATAACTGTGCAGTGCAACCTGTGCTTGCCAGCAACCAACCTCCTTTCAGCGTCCACATTACTCCACCTCCAACCTGAAGAAGCATCTTAAAGTAAGCTATTTTTTTAATTAGCCAAGGGTAGTCGTCTGCTGTAGTTTTACTGGTCACCTTGCTATTTTAACGTTGACGTGCAACTTTACATTCTCCTACGTGCTGATTTACTAGCTCCAGAGCCGTTTAAAGACTGACTAGCCCCGTTTTACATGCTAGCTAACGTTAGCTAAAATTAGATCGTGGTAGCAAGACTGCGGTTAGATTTTTGTAGTATGCAGTTCGGGACTACCAATAAAATAATCTATCTGCTTGTTCAGGTACACATTCAGCTAGTTGGAATAAAAAGAACACACCATAATAGGCCTGTTTAGTAAGCTGGATGTGATAGCTGCATTCCTACACTTATAAAACGCAATTCAATGTGGAAGTAATCCTGAAGTAATCCAAGTATTCAGAATACGTTACTCAGATTGAGTAACGTAACGGAATACGTTACAAATTACATTTGTGGGCATGTATTCTGTATTCTGTTATACGTTTTGAAAGTATCCTTCCCAACACTGGTCATGGTGGACAAATGTGTTCAACACAGCCCTGTCTCGTCTCAAAGTCTGCATAGGGAGGAGGACGAGGTGGTTGGTTTGTTAAAGAAACATGGGACTATCACAAAGGAGGCCACTGTTTGTGTCCCGTATAAAACAAAAAGTCAACGTCGATCAATTTTTTAACGCACAGTTGAAATACGAAAAACGTACGTACATATTTTTACCCAAACCGTGATCTTTTCCTAAACCTAACTGTAGTTAGTAATGTTGTTTGTTGCATTAACCTGAATTGTTTCCATGGTAGTGGCATGTAATTATAGCCTGGCTCCTCCCTCCTACGTACTTCGGCTCAATTTTCATTTTCCTTCAGTACTATGTCTGGGTTTGCGGTATTTTCTTGGGTTTTCTCCGACCAAATATTTGCCATGATGTTGTGGCCCTCCTCCCCACGGGGTTCGGGAACAGTTTGATTTTCCAGCTCCCTCCGTTAGTGGTGAAGGAGTTAGCTAAGGCGCTAGTTGTTGTTGTCTCCCCTCTTGTTAGCCTGGTCCTACCAGACAGTACGTAGGAGAGCGGAGCCAGGCTACCAGAGTGGCTCTGGGCAGATCCAATAGTTTTAAACTTCAACAGAGTACCCGCCTTCAAGGAAGTAAACACTTGTCAATGGAGAGTGGCCAGACTCTCTGTACAAATGAAATGTACCAGAGTCTGGTAGGACCAGGCTAATGTAATTAGACATCCCAGCAACACGTAATGCGGTGTTAAGAAGTCGTGGACATTTCATGTATTTCTTTGAGATCAGGATGTGTTTATCAGAGATATGTTAGCTGAAAACAGCTGCCTGCTGTGCCTGAAAATAATGTCAATGAGAGCTGATAGAGTCAACCAAAACAGTAAAGTTGTGGGAAAAATCAAAACAATAAGTGTAAAGGTAATTAAACACTCCATAGAGTCTGGTTATCATTGTCTGTTGGTTAGTCACTATAAGTGAGCCCTCTCACATTACACACAATCATTTTATCCGTTATTGTTTTAAAGTATGCAGCTCACAGAGGTAACATTAGCATTGTCTTTAAACTAGACTTTGAGAGCATTCCCGAGCAGCAGAGGGAAAGGTGAGTTCAGGTTTGAGATGTTGTGGAAAGCTGCCCTCAGACACAGGATGCGGCAGGGTTGAAGAACTGTCCGGGCCTTGGGTTGCTGATTGTCTCATCTGTCTTGGCTAAGTCAGCAGGATGTGACAGCCGCCCTCTCTCTGTTACCCGCTGACCACTGGGCTTGGCATCCTCTCCACTCACCTGCCCTATCACCGCCTCCGCCATATCTCTACTCCTCGCCTCACTCTCACCTCAAAGTCTTTGCAGCAAGAATGAGGATCGACGCCTCGGTGTCAAAGAGGAGCGATGTCGGCTAACAATTTCTGACTACGGACTTACAAGTAGCGGTTCCGGGTGCTGACTCCTGTTTGTTGGTTTTTGATAATACCCCTGACAAAGTGTCAAACCTTCACTTTAAACGTACAGTAAGTGACTTATCAGATAGTTCCTTTAGTTCACAGAGAATGCAGTTGTTTCTAGAAGTAATAGTTTTGGAGAAAAACATTTTTTTTTCATGATTGCATTCATTGCATAGCCATATAATGCAGAATAGTAAAATAGCTGGGAACTAGCCGGACAACTTCCATTCATTAGATTTTGTATGTAGAAGATGGAGCTTCCTCTTCATCCTCACTGTGTCATCTTGTCTCTGTGCCTGTCACTCTTAGAGGAACTGTACATGTATGCACGTTTTTAACATGCCTGCCTGTGTTACGGTTCTCTTTTTTTTTTTCAATGCAGGGTGTTGAAATCATATTATGGTGTGTCATGTATGATTACTGTGCAACATGAAATATAATTTTTTAGGAAGGTTTACCTTGTCAGATGCCCATATTTATCAACTAAGATTGGAATATTTGTTTGATGTTATCTGCATGTGGTCTATCAACTTTGCCAAAAGCATATATCCACTGCTGTGTATTTCCAATTCGGCATTACAGCACCAGGATATTATGCTAATGAGCTAAATCATATACTTATGAGCAACATAAAAGTCAATTTCATATATTTTACATCTTAAGATCCCATGTTCTAATTTTTTTATTTTTTTGTATTTTACTCACTGCTCACCAACAGTCCTGATCCCAGACTTGAAGCCGGCTCGTCAGGGATAACAGATGAGCTTAGATGAACAGTGTCAGGTAAAGTGCTGTGAAAGACATTTAATGTGTTTTATATCAGTGTGTCTGAATTGTCCAGGAACACTTGAATCACTCAGTGTCAACCAAATACGGCGTAATGAGACTCGCCTCCTCTCATCTGAAGACACATGTCTCTCTGCTGTCACTCAGGGTAACGCAGGGGGGAGAAATGGGCTTTTTTTCTAGCCTTTTGAAGCACACAGGCTATAGGATGGCGCTCCGTTTTGCATCAGGAACTGCTCATGCGGGATTATTTCATTACGAAGTCTCCCAGAGAGAGGACAGAGGTCACACTCTGGAGCTCATTCAAACATCTGGAGTTCAGGAACATAAATTATCAAATGAGGCAGCAATCTGATTGAGACACCTAACTGTTTTTCATGGTGCACTTGAAGGTATTTGATTTCTTTACTCTTTTTTTTTACTTTTTATGTCTATCAAGCTTGAGCAGTTTTGAGCGTTAGATTAGTCTTGGCTATGAAACACTCCCTGAGTCTCTCTACTTGTGGTTTCGCTGTTTTTCTTCCACTGCTATGACACAGTCTGGCCTGACAGGAGAAGGTTCCAACAGGATGTTACTTGATGTCTATTTGACTCTGACTTTGCTCCATTGTTGCCAACACAAACCATCGGTAGGCAGGGTCCAGTGGTGTCACCGACTATAAAGGAGAAGCTGTATGGGGGATGTTTGGTTGTTCTTACCGAGGCTGCGACGGCGGTAAGGAGGGTAATGATGGGAAGGGGCGTGGCCTAGCATCTTAGCCTCCTTTCGGTTGTCACAACTGGAAAAGGATCGACTTTGAGCAGAGAGAGAGATCTCTAATTATCCCCACCTGTGCCCGGCTACAATGGGCGGGTCGGGATGAAGCCATTAGCTGTCTCTCCACTGGCACCACCAAGAGTTTGTATACATCTGTGTCTTATTTTCTTTTCTGGCACAATCAGTCCAGCAAGCTAAGCAGGCATGACCGGATTTGGCAAGTTCCAAGGACTTTGGCAAAGTTAGACAAGGAGGAAGCAGTGAGATGTAGAGAGGGGGATGAGCTGGCATGGACTCTGTGTTTGCTTTCTCCCCTGCCTGTTACTTGAGCTGGGTGTGTTGCTTGGAGAGGCCGCTGTGTTGGTCAAAACAATCCACCAAACGCTGAAGGAGACAGAAAGGGAGAAAGTTGCAGAGAGAAAGAGAGGGGTGAAAATGTGATTAAATGAGGTTCCTGTTAGACTGTGGAACTGTTGGTATAATTTTGGTAATACGCACCAGAGTCTTTCCACGCTCCGGGTTATCTCTGTTGTGCTGGTGCTGTTCAAGATTATTGGGATACTTAAGCTCATCTCCCATTTGACTCATAGTGCTTGATAGAAAAAGGCTCATTGTGATTTCAGTATTGTCAGTTTTGATTAGCTGAGTCAAGCCTTTGTCTGGCCCTGCAAGTGTGCATGTTGTCAAAGCTGTTTACGAGCAATGACCAGATATGAAGCCCAGACTATTGCGGTCATGTAAACAGCCACATCTGTTTGAACCCACCTGCTCCCCAGTGTTTACTGGCCATGTAAATAATGAAATAAGTCCATATTATAAATATTACAGCAGCATTGACTTTGCATTAAACAACACAATAATTAATCAGTATAATAAAAACAAAACAGTGCATAAATTAAAAGCAATCCAAAAGCCCATGCATGTATATATATATATATATATATATATATATATATATATATATATATATATATATATATAATATATATTTATATATATACAGTATCTCACAAAAGTGAGTACACCCCTCACATTTTAATAAATAAGTCATTATATCTTCTAATGCGACAACACTGAAGAAGTTACACTTTGCTACAATGTAAAGTATTAAGTGTACAGCTTGTATAACAGTGTAAATGTGCTGTCCCCTCAAAATAAAAAGTGTAATTTCTTCAAGATATAATGAAATATTTACTAAAATGTGAGGGGTGTACTCACTTTTGTGAGATACTGTATATATATACACCTCTTCAGAGCTATGTTTTCTTCTCAGGTGCAGCTATGTATGTATTCATTCATCCAGCCCCTCATTCATTCATTTCCGTCTTTATTCATTTATACATCTTCCCTGAGTGTTTGTTTTCATTTCAGTCCCTTGAACCTTGCCACCGTGTGTGACACCCGGGCAGTGAGCGAAGACGAAGAGGCGGGCTGGTTCAGAATGATCACTATCATTAACATTCACGGGGGGTTCACTTATCATCCCTGACTGGAGGGACATGGCAGCCATTATGAGACGTCCGCAGGTGGAGCGCCATGATACATATTGCATCTTGCCACAATGGATTTATGTATTCAGTAACAAAAGAAAAGTCTAATGAAAAAATACAGAAGGCAATCCTTTATTCCTCGCTCGACTTCAAGTGAGGCCACTATGTCCTGCGATGAGGAGGAGCGTGGGGGAATTCCAGGGCTGTACACGCTGACCTGTCACTCAGGCTGTGTGCTAGGGGCCACACTATACCTCACATTGGCCCCATGTTTTATTAACAAGGGCATGGATAGACTACGGCATTAAAGTGCTCATATTATGCTAATGTTCAGGTTCATAATTGTATATGGAGGTTGTACCAGAATAGGTTTATGTGGTTTAATTTTCAGAAAACACCATATATTTGTTTTACTGCACATTGCTGCAGCTCCTCTTTTCACCCTGTGTGTTGACCTCTCTGTTTTAGCTACAGAGTGAGTCATCTCGCTTCTGTTCCATCTTTGTTGGGAGTCGCACATGCGCAGTAAGCACTGCTAGCTAGTCAGAAGCAGGGTATGAGGGCGTGCCACGCTAGCAGCTAGGCGAGCATTATAAACGTGTGTTACAAAGTGACGCACGTTCATCACAGAAGTAAAGGCTGGACTACAACAGAGCTGTTTGGAGCAGTTTGTGAACAGTGTTTCCTGTTGGAGATGGTAAGTCTTTGGGGTGGACTTTGGGCTTTTTCACTTTGTAAACCTATAACATGCACAAAAACGATATATACCACAATAAAGGAAAGGGAAAAAGCCAAAAAGCATAATATGAGCACTTTAAGGGTTATGACTGTATATGACTGAATTGTCAAAAGAATCTCATGAAAAGACCAACATCAATGAGATATATTTTATTGCTCTATGCCATAGAGCTCTATTGTTGTCCAAACTGGGCTTAGGACTTAGAGCTACAGGCGGAACAAATTAAGAGATGGGGCGTTGTGTTGTTGGTTTTGGACTTTTAATGAGATTTGTTGACAATAAGAAAAATATAGTATAGAAACGCCAGCCGTAACCTTCATGTAAAAAGTTGAATCATAACATGTTTATATGAATAAATGTCCATTGTGATACTCTTGGTCACCAATCATACACATTATGATACCTGAGTGTTGATATGATTTTAGCTGTAGTTTCTGCCTCATTACATAAAGGGCACACTTCTTCCTGCATTGGCACTGAATGTTGCATGTAAAGCGTGAAGTGCATAATTGTCCAATATGAATCAAATTCTAAGGGACAATGGGCTGGTAAAACCATCACAGCACTGACTGGAAGCATTGTTTCATAGCTGATCTCTTGAAACTGCAGTGCCAACAAACCCTAGCAATGCTCTTTATATTGTACAATATCCATTATTGACATTACAGCCATACATTTTACTCTTTTTGTGACTATTTTAAAAGCAAACAATCAATGCATGGAAGGGATATTAATCAGTAGAAAATGTACTTCGATTTAATATTTGATCCTATACTGAATGCAAATAGTGAAATATCAAGAAGCTCTCTGATTCCAAATACAAGAAACAACATTAAAAGCCAAGTATTCCATGAAGGATTTCCCTCATGCTTGATTAAAGACACAATTTCTATTCTGAAATTTCCTTCAGTAGAATGCCTCCCAGACCAGTATAACCTAATTGGAGAGAAGCCTCCAACTAGTGTTGCTCCTCTGTGTCCCTGTGTATAAATAGAGTCTATAATGGACCGAGGTGTGATGCCATCATTCATCTGTGCTCAGAAACACTCCAGGTTCAGGTCTTTGCTCATTTTCCTAATGATGCTCTTGTTTTAGGTATGTTTTCACTTTAAGCTTTGTAAGATTCCAGCTTAATGGATACTATTCATCACAGGCTTATGTACCCAAGTCCAGTTTACCCAGCAAACTTATTTGACATAACAAATTGCCAAAATGAAAGCCTTTTCAGCCAGGGAATTGGTATATTTTTCAAACCAATAGGTAAATGTGTGAAAAAAAGAGCACATCCCAGTCCTGTCTTCGAGGTCAGTCTCCATGTCCTGTTCAGTGTGAGCATTTCTCTGCTGTGGTTCGACATCACTGACAAATGAATCTATCGTTTGCTAATTTACTTAACATGGCTATGTAAAGTGCTTTTTAATTTTAAATGTTAATTGACTAAAAGAGGCTTTTAGTGCCAAATTCCATTGGCACCAAATACTGGGAGGTCTCCTAAAAAAAATTACGTCTTTTGGGAAGCATATCCCATATGATAGCCCCCGGTTATGCCATGCCTTTATGTGGTAGATTACTCCCTGGCTGTAGCCCAAAAAAAAGCTTGCTTTTTAACCACTGCTTCTCCCATTTGCCTCAGGATGCTCATGGGCTGGCAGGTTGCACAACACATTACCATCCTGCAGCAGCTCTTAAAACACATTTTAGCCCTGAAACACAGCTGGCATCTTGGCCAGCAGTGCTGCGCTGGGCATGGAAGAACCAAACGTGGATGTTAGAGCGAAATTAAAATGGAACCCAGTTGGAATAATGAGAGTGGATCTATCTATGCTGCGTTGTTTGTGCACATTTCATTCCCGGCACATCCCCTGCGCTGAACTAAAAAAAAACTCTTTGCAAGAGCGGGCCTTGATTATTGCAAACTAATTTCGAAGACATTATACATTTGTGAAAGAGGGGAGTTCACTGTAATGCAGTGCGCAAGAGAGTGCTCACATGCATGGCTGCCCCTGTGTGCACGGGTGTGTGCTAGCTCATGCCAAATCCAGGGTCTATGTGTAGAGTTATGTGTTGCTAAACATCACTAAGATTCAACAGCCCAGTGTGATGCCTTTGGTTTCCAATCTCATGCTTCACGCCTGCTGCCCCTCTATCATGGATTCTTATTTACAGGCAGGACCCTCGCTGAATCCCCTGAGGAGCAGATGATGTGCGGGTCTAGGTAGAGACCATATCCCATGAATACTGTCCCTATCACTATGAATACTATTCAAGAGTTCCAGTAACTGATCCAACTATAGCTTCACCATGTGCAGGGCAATGAAGGCTGTCAACTTGCAAACCTTTTTACTTCGGAATGAGGTTATCTCACATGTGAGTAGATGTCTATTGTCAGTTTCAGGAGCCCCAGTCAGCTCAAACCCTGCACAGTATTAATCTCGGTGATATAAATGAACTAATGGCATTGACTGATTCTTTTTCTATATCCCGGAGCGGCTGTGGTTTTATTTAACAGAGCGTACAACTCTGCTCCACATTCCCCCCCCCCTTTTTTTTTAAATGCATCATAAATTATGTCCTATCTTTAAACATGCCCAAAATGAAATGTGCAGGAAGAGGAGACAGTAAATATGAGCTGTCCGGTCCGCCTCTTGTCCATGTCATCAAGATGAGTGCATTCAAAAGCACCATGGGAAAGCTAATTGAGGATTTCTGGCCCAGAAACACAAGCCTCCATAAATACGTTATATTTATTTATTTATTGTTTTTAATAATCATTAAAAACAATAAATAAATACACATACACAGCTCGTGTTCTCAAGGCGAAGATATAATGCTGAGAAGTTCATGGAGAGGCGTTCTAACACAAAATAATGATTTTGACAATGCTAAATAAGTCACTTGTCACCCGACACCATAAAAACTGCTATGATTTTTCTCTACTACACTGAAACCATAAAGGTAGATGTATTATCATACATATAATACATTATGATAACATCTTCATGTTACAGTAGTGACATGGCAAACATACCTGATACACAATAATGTGTATGGTAATATGAAGTGTATGGGTTAGTACTTGACCCATGATATTTTACAATAAAAAAAAACTTAGTCTGGCACTTGCTTGTTGAAAGGACATCTAATGTGTATTAATTCTCTTGTCTGAGATTACAGATTTTGTTTGAAAAAGGCTGCGGTGAGTGGCACTGCACTGACGTAGAAGAGATGCATAGTGAAGAACTTCTCCAACGGCACACACGGTTTTCAGCATTCAGATGGATGCAGGAAGTTTGCTGAAGTAACCTGATGCGGTGGGCTGAAGGTGGATATCCCACAATGCTGCAGCCCGCCACCTCCCATTGTCTTGATAGGGGAGCAAGAGATGTACAGCGGCCTCAAATGGAGGTGGCATCTGGTGCCCAATTTGTCATGCCTGAATTACCCAGGAGCTGATAAAGGCTGAAGTTTTAATAAAAGTTGGGAGCAGCAGATAGCACGGTGAAGGACACTGATGAAGTGTCTTGGGGCCTATTTCCAGCCCGAGATAAGAACCTACAGAGAGAGGTGGGTCGAGGGTCTAGCGCAGTGTGATAATGCGCTGATGCTGAGCAAAAAAATAAAAAGTGCTGTTGAAATGCAACACAGCACACATAATGGAAAAAAATAATAAATAAGCAAATAAATAATGATGATGATCTAAACGAGGAGAAGCCAGGGTGGAGGCTGTGGAGTCCTGAAGCGTCTCTGCCTGTAATTTGGCCACCCGCCAGCAGCCATTGCTCACCCTCAGCTGCGACGGCAAGCTCCAGATGTGCCAACGGCACGTTTTGGATTTTGCCAGCTGACTGCACCGTTTGATAGCCCGCTCTCTGGATGCCCATCACCGGCCGCAGAGATAGAATTAAATGATGATGATCTTCCCACAAGTTGGGTGAGGAAACAACGCATATAAATCTTGATTTCATCTCAGCGTGAGAAGTCTTTATCCATCATCACTCTTAATGAACAAGTCATTAGCCGCGATGAATGGCGCTCTGGGCTCCGGCTCGCCACTGCTGCTTTTGTTTGCAGCTTTCGGGGGCAACTTCCTGTGCCCTTTGAGAGGGTCAAACTCATTTCTCCAGATGTGGGGTAACCTCTCTGCTCCTGGGGTGGCTGCACACCCATGTACTAAACAGGGCCTGGAAAAATGAGGATATACTGAGGGTTTGTCTGTTTTTCGCCACATTGTCTGTCTCTCAGCAAGTCTCTGCATGCGCCATCATCCAGAGAAGCACGTTAGCAAACCCGGTGGCCGTCTATTATGGTAATTATATGTGCACAATCTTCCACTTGATTCAAGCTTGCTATGTAAACAGAAAAAAAGGGGTTTTTGTTGCACTGTAATAGAAAGCTACTGAGGAGATGTAAAAAAGCATGCTGTGCTCTACAGCTCCTCTGTAATACAAATGTCTGCCATCGACACTGTGACTACGCGGGATTTCATCTGTATCTGCAAACGTGATCAGTCTTTTATCTGAACTGATAATTCCTATGTTTGAAATGAATGAGCTGTTTGGTGAACAAGATTTCTTCAAGACAAACATTCCCTGGGAGCCTTCTCTTTATTTAATTTATTTATATATTTCTTTTACAATCACTGTGCCGCTAAGAGCATTGTTAAAGAATTTAACAGTGTGCACCAAACACCCTGAGGCTACCCGAATCTAAAACACCTACATAAAAGTTGGATGAAACTGTTGTGATCTTCTCCTCCTCCTTCTCCTCTGAAGTACAACGGTGCTTGAAATATGAAGAAGAAGAAGAAGAAGAAGAAGAAGAAAGAAGGGAATCCAGCTGCACGGCAGTAAATGTGAAGAGATAAAGGTTGACACGAGATAATTGAAAATATCTGGCACCAATACACCAGAGTCTGTGTTTGTATTTGAACATAAAGGAGAAGAGTGGCATATGACTTTCCTTGTTAGTGACAGCTGCCATGTTCCCCAGTCTGCAGGGACGTACTGTACTGGAGGATTCATCTGACTTGTACAGTATGTCTGAAGTTCCTCAAATCCCCCGAGACACATCTTTACATGTTTGATGATTTTCCTGAGGAGATGGTTCCAGTTAAATCTTTTTCAGAAGTTTTGCGCCTTTGAATTCCCTGAACATTTAAGTCCGAGAAATAACAGAGAGTGAGTTTTTAGAAGCTAACTGTTTTACCCACGGGATTATTTCTGCTCTCAACGTTCTGATTTCAGTTTCTAATAGCAGTGGGTCCGATGAGCAATGCTACCACTGCACTGTGGTTTCCTAGTGATCAGTCTAATGCTTCACTTGATGAAATCGAAATTTACGGATGTTGTGGATACGCACCATATTTATCTGTGTTTCCAGTTTCAACACGCGCTCAGTATAGGTGCAGAAGTGAAATACCCATTACTGCATGTGTCAGTGTCATAAACAATAGCGTCGACTCCTCGGAAGGAGGCAGGGCGGTAATGGAGGCAGTGCATCAATGTTCAGCACAAGGTCTGCAATTCACACCAGGAGAACACTCACCTGAGCATCAGGAATGCTGCTCAGAGACGGCATTACCAGGAGTAGATGTGTAGAGAGTAAAACGAGCTATGTATACGCAAGTGACTTTAAAGGGTCAGTTCACTCAAATCACACACAAAAAAAAATCACTGATTTTTCAATTACCCCTAGTGGTGTCTAGTGATGTAGGTAGTGTCAGTTGCATTAGCTGAGGTTTTGAGAGAACTGCCAGGGAGACCTTTCCCATCACGCTAATACAGCGGAAGTGAACGGAATATCATTTGCGGGGCTCAAACTGATAAACTCAACAACAGAACTGTATTTTTTTTAACACAGTTCACAGAAATGAGAGTTGTTGGTTCAAACAGTGCATGTGTTGGGAACGCCTGAGGTCTCGGTGTAGGATGAATCTCACCAAGTGCAACCCAAACTATCTGCCTGGCTAGCTGGGTAAACTGACCCTTTATATGGAAGAAAATAATGGACTTTTCTTGTAAACAACTAAGCAATAGCTCATGACAGGCCGTGGTGTGTTGTGATTATATCACAGCTAAGGGGTGTTGTTAGGCCTGACACAAAATAGATTATTTTTTTTTATAATTAATAATGTTCACAATAAAATAGGCCCTCCTGGGCTGGTAGCCTGCACATACCGAGGCGGTTTCTATGGAACACAGGTAACGTTAGCCTACACTAGTAGCTGGCATAGGCTATTTCTTTTGCCTAACGCTAAAGGGTTAGTTCAGTTCGTCCTTAGGAGATGGGTAACTGCTTAATCCACTCCTCCATAGTTAGGACCCTCAGGAGGGCAACGTTGACCTTAAATGTTTCTACTTTGTATCAGGTTTTAGCTGAGCTTACTTTGTGAAGCTGTAACGTTTCTTTCTCAGACGTGGAGTGATACTTATTGTGCAAAGGTATTGGACATGTGGTTATTACATCACAGCTATGAACCAATCAGATTGCTCAATTGGAGCTACTCATTTTATAAAGATCCGTTTACATTCAGTGTTTACCACTAACATGCATTGACGCCAAACATACGCATTGAATGCATTTCCTTCCTCATAAAATGTTTGCAAAGCCGATATTTTGAAATGTTCTAAATCCTGCATTGTTCACATCCATGTTTGCTAGTTTACAGTCTCCCTTTTCCCTGCTGGCACATTTGCATTGTTTCTTGGTACATTACAGCCATTACAACTGTGAAACTATGAAACGTTTGAGTTCTAACTCGGGTTACTTTCAAGACAGTACATTTAAATAGTCAGGACTAAAACATGAGCCAAAAGAGAAGTGTTGTACAACTTTAAGAGGCTTTTTTCTGCATGCACAGTATTTGGGCAATTTATTTCAATCCTACATATTGCAGGTCAAAGAGTCTCTTTACCCTTTGCAGAAGTGCATCAAAATTCAGCTTGGCCATTCGATAATGAATAATAGAGGAGCTAAAGTCTTCAAGGGGCTTACGTCTCTAAAGCAGTTACATGGGTCTCTTATGTGATGGTGCCTGAGGCAGAAAGTGCAATTACTTAAAAAAATAAATAAAAAAACAAGCACAGAGTCCTAATCTGTGAAAGAACATATTTAGAAGTATTCAGATTATCAGAGACGGAGCTTAATTTGAAAGGACTCCTACAGTATGTGAAATGTTTTTTTTTCTTTCTAAGTGGCGCTGTGCTGAGGACAAAATGTTGGTCTGAAGGATTTGTGGCAAAGTTCCATTCACCCTAATTGAGACCATATTGATTCAACCTGTTTTCCAAAATGGAAACTGTGGTTGTAGCTCGGGATGCTTTCTCACCCACTGGAAGTGGCAATGGAAATCTTAAGAATAAAATGCAAATTGTCTCCAATGACACCAATGATTCCCAACCAGGGGTACTTTCACCCCATGGGGTACTTCTGCTGTTGCCAGAGGGTACGTGGAAAGATTGTGAATCAGCTCAACTAATTTGAAATAAAATTGAAATTATGATTTGATTAAAAGAATATATCAGCTTTAACACCTGAACACTACATGTTGTTCTGTAAGAGTGCATAAAAACTGGTTAGCAAGGGAGCACAGCAGTTCAAACAGGTAACTAAAAGTTTAAGAAATGGTTGAAATAAATAGCTAAAAAAGACTAAACAGTTCATATGATTTGCTAAAAGTAATGGATAAACAGTTTAAATAGTTAGCTTAAAGTATTACAAAGCAGCTGAAATGGTCAGCTAAAAGTAATGGATAAATAGTTATATTGTATATATAGTAATATTCAGCTTCACTCCAAGTAGTAGTAGTATGATTGCTGAACAAATCAACCGAAATATTGACCGCTCAACAAGTAGGAAAATAGTTAACAATAACCACTTTTATATAATGAATATTGTTATACATTTGGAACATACATTGGGAATTGACGAAGGGGTACGTGAGTTCATCTGACACGGCTGTCGGGGTACCTCAGACCAAAAAGGTTAGGAACCACTGTCCTAGACACTAACAAGAAAGCGCTCCATCAAGTGTGTGGTGGAATTTCCAGAGACACCATGTTGTGTTATGATGAGACTTAGGGAAACCTTAGACAACATCAGGTCATTCATAGGCCACAGATTAGGGGATGAGAATATTCAGCCTGTCTCTAAAAAACAAACCTGTTCATCTATAATTATGTTTGTCTCTCTACAGATTCAAGCAGTGTAGATAGCTGCATGATGAGCACATGTTTTGTCTCAGGTCTGTCTCCTTTTGTAAGTCAGTGGGCTTGCCACACTTTAGCATACTTCCCAGAGAGAGAGCTAGGCTTAACTAGGTTTCGCCATCTGTGTTTAGGCGCCTGCTATGTCTCTGTTTACCTTACCTTTAAGGTTCAGCTAAACGTAACGCATCTAGGATGAGATTAAATACATCTTCAGGAAGACAGGAACTTCAGAGAGTTGAGACGGCAATGCACAATAACACATTGTGGTTAAGCTGCCCTGCCTGCTTAATTGTCTCCTCAATTGAGTGTTCATTAAATGCTCCTGTGTAAGTCATCAAAGTATCCTGAACATTCTTCACGTAAGTGAAATGAGTTGTGCTTCTCCTGAGCTCCTCTTTTCCTTAACACAGTGAAAGCTCGACTCATCTCTCTAGTTCTTTTAGTCACTTAGCACAGAGTTCTCACAGGTGCAAAGTGAAAGAGTAGTAGCAGCAGCTTTGAATATGGCGGCATTCTCTCGCATGATAAAAGGCTGAAATACAGTAACGATCACTATCACTGACCAGCAAAAAACACAAGTGTCCCAGTGTCCTTGCTTGATTCTGGCAACCTTTCCGTGCCGTACTCGGTGTCCTTGAGTTTGGTAGCGAGCTGGATATTTTCCCGGGGGACCCCCCACCATCTTTCAATGTGAGGTGATGAGTTGTGTGGGTCATCTGGGTCTTACTACTCTTACTAGCTCATTTAGCACTGGTAGCTAGTGATTATTTACCACCTATGCTCATTCACATGCATGCAATGTTGTCCCCTCTGCTTGGTGTGCAAAGAAGTCAAGACTACAAACTGCAACATTTTTAACCAAAACTAGGAAAAGAGAGCACATAACTCCTGTTTTAGCTGCCATACACTGGTTACCTGGTACACTGGTTCTTAATGATATAGCACCTTCATAGATTGCAGATCTTTTAATTCCTTATAAGCCAACAAGAGCCCTCAGATCATCTGATACTGGTATTTTAACAGTTCCCAGAGCAGCCCACAAAGCAAGCGGAGAATCTGCTTTCAGCTTCTAAGCTCCGAGACTGTAGAACACTCTGCCCAGTTAAATCAGAAACACGATCTCTGTTGACTGTTTTAAAACTCAACCAAAGACCGACCTATTCAGGCTGGCATTTAGTTAATGTGGTTTGTTTTTTACTTTTTTCTACTGCCACTTTTTCTACTTTCATCTCTGTGCTTTTTTATTGTTTTCTATTCTCTACTTATGAACTCCTCTAATGCATGTTGTCATTTCTATGTATGTTGTTTTTCTTTATTGTGTTTTGATTTAATACCACACTGTAAAGCACTTTGAGCTGCATTTAAGTGTTTGAAAGGTGCTATACAAATAAAGTTGTTATTATTATTATAATTATAAAATGTTCAAACTTTCAATTGACTGATAATTTAAAGTTACATCTGTACAATACTTTAGAATACAGTACAATACCACAGCTTATTATGCAGTCCAACACAGCTGCAGCAAAAACATTGGCCTCAAAAAGTCACATGACAAAAATAAAGTAGGAAACAGCCATAACTAGAGTTGAGTTTGAGTCTACTATTAAGGCACACATAGCGATAGAGATGACAAGACAACATATTTTAAATTAAATGCTAATAGCAATGCTTAAAAACTGAAAAAAATGAATTGAAAAATGTATTTTTTTTTAAGTGATTCCCATTCAACCCTGTGTCCTAAAAATTCCATTTCCATGCAACGAAATTGCTTCCTCAATTGCGTTTTAAGGGAAACATATTTTCCAGCGACCAGCGCACATTGCAAACAGACGCCGTTTTAAACATGTGGTTAAGGCTGTGAATTGAAACAAAACTACTTGGTCAAGTTTCGAAAAAAGATAATGGTTTGGGTTAAAATAAGTACGTTTGTTACATAATTTTAGTTAGGTACGTAACATAGGTTGAGTACCCTAGGTACTTTGTAGGTTAAGTATTCTACTTAAACAAGTCAACATTGACTTTTTGTTCCACATGGGACATGAACATCAGTCTCCTGGGTGAAAGGCATGTTCATTTATCCACCCCGGCCCAAACTCCTCCTTACATGGACTTTGATTAGAAACGTATTTGTGATACGTCAAAGACAAACATAATCCGGCGCAAAATATGTTTCTCTGGAAACTTAGCCTAATTGAGATTGTAGTTTTGTTGTATGGTAACGTAATTTTTAGGAAACAGGGCTGTCCCGTTGCACCTGAATGAAGCTTGCTGGCTGTTACATTACAGTAGTTTATCATATGTGCTATTAATATCTAAATAAATATAACAAATGTTGTGTCTGTGATACTGTGAGCAGCATAGTAGTAAGGCAATAAGCAGAAATGCAATCCTCCAGATAAAAGACACTGGTACTGAAAGTTTGATGGCACACTGGATCCAAGCAGCTTTTTTTTCCCACTGAGCTGTTATTTCCCTGCTTTAAGGTGAACGTAATGCATCTGCTGATGGCTGCTGTTGGAGAGAGAGGCAGAGCGATACGGTGATGACTGTGGCCTTGTCAGTAATTCAGCAGATCAGATGACACTTCAATAGAAGAGCCGGAGTGTGGGGTGGAATTTGAAAATTGAGTTGACAACACCAACTGTAAAGGCGTTATGGTCTCTGGTATTGGTCTTTAAACGGCTGGTGATTCTGTTGTTGAACAATGTGCTTGGGAAAGATTGCTCTATGAAACAGCAATATTGCATTTTGTACTTAAAAGTTCTGGCTTTAATATTTTTGTGTGAATTGAATAACGGCACAACGGGGAGTCTCAGTAGGTGTGGGTATAGTCTAAATGTTGCAGTTCAGCTTGGCCTGTGTGCTGTGATAAATGCTCATATTAGGTATTCAGTAATTCGTAGGAAAATAAGTCAGGAAGCAGCACATTCTTTAAGACCATCAAAGAGTGAAATTGCAGAGATTTAGATTATAAAGCTGCAGTTATGCAATATTTTTAAGAGTGAATGTGCTGGATTTAAACAAAAGCAGCTGTGGTGTAACATTAACACTGCACTATCCTGTCAAGATGTTTTTTTTTTTTAAGTGTTATTTTTTTCACCCTCGCAGCTCTGTCTGATTTAAAATGGTTTGGAGGAACAGTCTGCAAATCCTCTTTGAGCGGATTACAGCCGACGTTGGAAAACTTGGGGCAATTTCATGTACTTGCTAAATTGCATAGATATCAGTGAGTCAGAGGCATATAATACTGTAAAGTCCATTTTCTTGACGTTTTATTTTCCGCTAAAAGCATCACTGTGACTTTGTTGCCTCCGTGTGCCTGTGCTGAATTTGGAAGTTCATCTTAAAACAATTTGTCTGTTCATACCGTTTTTTTTTTCAAATAGAAAATGTATTTCATATGGACTATGTTGCATTATGCCCGTGTGGTCTGGTATTAACAGAGCTGTGAGCGTTCTGCATGTACTGGAAGGTGTGATTTTCTAAAAGGAATTGCGTCAGCTTCTGAAGAATGCCTTTATGTTTTCATACCCGGCTCTTTAACACACATTTCAGAGGAGGGCTGTCAGCTTATGGCATATTAGCTGGATGGGTCTGTTTCCCATGGGACACGAGAGGCTAGCTTGGAGGGAACCCAGGGAAGAAATGGAAGACACACTCTGTGAAATGCTTTGCTCTGTCATTCCAATTCAGCACAATAAAAATCAAAAGCAGCTCGGCCACAGACCACAGCTTCACCTGGAGCCTTCCACAGTACTGTAAAAGGCTCAGACACTATACAGCTGTTGCAAAAAAAAAAAAAGCACTGCTGTCCACATTCATTTCATACTTTATGAAACAATGGACTATTATTGAAAAATAAGCATTGTCCTGCACAGTGATAGCCGATAACTCACATGCTGCATTCACAGCAATCGTAAACATAGTAGTGCTTATATGTTTAAATAGCATCTGAAATAACACATTCTTGTTTGGATTACTTAACTGTAGTCTGGCTATCACCAGACCAAGCTCAATCTTTTAAGATTGAACATTAGTCTGGGGAGTCTGCTCTATATTTTCTACTGCACAAGAGGCGTGATCAACGGGCATAGTTCAAATGACTCTGTATGCAACTGGATAGTCCTTCAACCAATCAGAACAACGATCTGGGTGACGTAGCAGCGACAGCGGCATCAACGGGTTGCTGCCATGGAGTGCTGCGCTTCGGTGGCCGGCTTGTTGAATGTAAACAAAAGGTTGCTTGGTCGCTTCTCTACCGTCATTGTGTTAAACCCGGCAATAACGCGCCAGATGGATAAGCCGGTTAGTGATTGGTTCCCGCAAAATCACGAACAGAGGGGTACCCTTTAGCTCACCTAGTAAGAGCGTTCGCCTCATGTTGGCTGAATCCTGCAGCAGCATGGGTTCAAATCTGACCTGCTGCTCTATGCTGTGTGTCATCCCCACATCTCTCACGTCTATTACTGTCACTATAATAAAGGGCAATGTAGGAAAGCTTTCTTGCACACCTCTTTTGTCGGGCAGGTGCGTAGGACATGATCAAAAGTAGCAGATCAAAATGTTTAGAGAAAATCACGCACACTGACCATTACGCAATCAATAATTTATTTAGAAGAAAAATACAACGTTTCAGTCTCAGACCTGATGAAGGTCTGAGACCGAAACGTTGTATTTTTCTTCTAAATAAATTATTGATTGCGTATCAGGTAAATTTACCTGATGAAGGTCTGAGACCGAAATGTTAGATAAACTTACAGGTTTCCAGCCGCAGATCTAACTTGACTGTGCATTGAAATGTCTGTGTATGACGTGTACAGATGTGTGCCGTTAAACTGAAAGAAAAAATTTGAATTGTCCTATATTTAATATATTAAGGGGTAGTAAAAGAGTTCTTTTATTATTTGGTCTTTTTCTTATTTTCTTAAAGATGTTCTTTTTAGCAGTGAAGCTCTCATTGTGCTCTCCATGTTGTTTTCTGCATTGCGGACTGAGTACAGTAAAACAACCTCCGCCACGCTACTTGCCCTTATGGACCCAGAAAAAACATGAAATCAATACTGCATGCATTTCAAGCAGGGAAATTCTGTTATTGAGTATACTGCTATATAATGGTTTCCATTATTGACATCCATGAGTTATGAAATAAAACCTAATGCAATGAGGATGAGGAAAATAGTATTTGAGGGTTTTTATTGGATCAATTTAAAGTCAGAGCAGTGCATTGTGATGACAATAAATTGCTAATCTCGTCCCGCGTATACAACATCAACAAAGGTTAGGAAAGTGCAGAGGTATCAAAAATGTTAACAGGAGAGAGCGTGAGAAATAATCGTAGCATGTACGGACTTGTCTTTCTTGATTTTTGGAGGGAAGTTGTGCTGGAATTTAACTTGACAGTTGTGAATGTGATAATTTAGGTTCACCAGACATAGAGTGATGGGCTCGATGTAGGAAAATATGTTTTAACAGAATATCCAGGTACAGAAAGTTGATAAATGGTCAACTAATCAAGTTATATCTTGATCTATGGCATAAGAAACTTCTTTTTATTTTTGCTTCTTCCACTTTTGACAAAAGAGTGTGTGTGCTGCTTCTAATCTTTAATCTGCACCCAATCATTATTTTTACCATGTTCATCATTATTATCTCCCAAGCTTGTGCAGCATTATTTGTCATGCAATAATCAGGAAAATCCTAATGTGTGTTTAACACATCTCGTCACAAAACAGAGCTTGTGCATACAGTAGTCATGGGGCCTGTGCTATTGATGCAGCCCTCTGAACATGGCTGATCTCAGATGACCCTTCCTCTTTTCTCCCGCATAGCACCCCCATAGCCGCCTCCCCCACCCTTTTCTTATCCATTACATGGGAGCTGAATGATGGTGATTTGGTTGAGGCCCAGTGAGTGCCTGTAGAAAATTGGTTGGTTGATAAAAACCCTCCTATCAAAGGGGGCTACTTTCTCATTTACATTTAGATGAGTATTGATTATTTATTTACTCAGTGGAGTGGGATTCTTTTCCAATCTTATCTCTCGTCTGTGCCTGTCACCTGGAAAAAAAAAGAGATAGAGTTCTTGACACCACACTAAGATAACGGCATTTTGTAGAGCAGATAAAACTTGGAATGGTGGTCTCTGCCTCTATATTCCCCTTCTTCCTCCTACCCAATTTTGACGGAAAAGAGAAAGTTTGGAAAATTAAAACTGATAGCCCTTGTTCAAAAGGGGGGGTGCAGGTGAAGGAATCTCAATTTGCAAGGGGAACAAGTCAAATTGGTTGTCCAGATATGGTCAGGCTGTTTCCACCGGGAGAATTCTTATCTCAGTTGTCTCAATAGTTTAGGATTTCTATTAGATATAATATAATATTGTTTGATAATTGTGATGTGAAATACTGTACGTTTAATCTGATACCCCCTATAATAAGATTTAATCACACACTGCAAGCTGAGTCTACATATGATCCCAGTGTTTGCAGACTGTGTGGAAATGAAGCCCCCTGGACGTGTCTGTCATGTTCTAAGTGCTAAACTCTGGTGATGTTTGGGTGGTTGAGCTGGGGATTGGTCATGCATTGCCAATGAGTCTGGAGGCTTGTGGCAGCACGAGGAGCATTGCGAGACTGACTAAAGGTGTTTAGGGTGGGAGGTGCAGCATGTGGGTGCTCTGTAGGAATTGGGAACCCCTGACAGACCCTGCCTCTTCTTCTCAGCTCTTTGATGGAGAGTGAAGAGTCTCTTGAGGTGGCCTCTGTCAGCTCTACTCCGCCTCAAAGCAGACACACGGCTTCAGCACGACACTGCCGCGCCTTCTCACCCTTCGCCCCCTTCACCCCCTGGGCCACTCCCATCCTCTCATGGTCACTTTTCATGTCTCTGTGTAGAACATGTAAATGGACTTGTAATCACTCTATTTAGAGTGTAATGGGGAGCTTGCATATGCTTTGACCCCCGAATAGATCAAGGTTGGCTGTATACCATAGGTTGGCGCAATGAGCAGAGCTACATGGATAATGACAATCCACTACTGCCTCAGAGAAGGTGACTTATTGTGCTGCTCAAGGATTACAGCCCATTTTTCTTTGTTAGCCAGTCAGTCATTAGCCTAGTTACACATCTGGATCCCCACAGCAATTTAAGGATATGGAAGGTTCCCTCCAAAAAAACTAATTAGTCCAACTGGAGAGGAGCATCTTGTTTTCCTACACCCCTAATGGATTGGACCAAGGTCTTTTGAAATGCAAACCTATCAAGGAGATGGCTGAAAACACCCGCTACCGCCCAACCACCCCCACCATGCCTCAGAGCAAACATCCTTAGTGCTAACCTGCTACATTTTATGCTTTCTGGAGCTAATGCAGCTTTATGCAGTCATATTATTTCATATATCAAAAACCGAATTCAAAAACATGGCTTAGCTTCTCTTTTAAAGCCAACCCCATTACATAATTTGCTAATTAACTGCTTTTGATGGACTCATGATACATTTAGGGTGTTGTTATGGTTTAATTGACTGATGAATTGATATAAATACCCATCAGTTGGGTATTTATCTTTTGAAAACATTGAATAATCTTACACTGAAAATGTATTTCACATCAGAAAAATCTGCTGTTGCGTTTACGGATGACAGAATCTGTACAGGAGATTAAAATAGGACCAAGAACGGAACCTTGTGGCACACCATACTGTAATTTATCTGTGCACATTATTATACTTACCAACCCAGAGTTTACTCAAAACTGTCTGAGTGCACAAAAAAGTGTAAAATGTGACCTCAACCTGAAATGCAAACCAGATTTTGAAGGTGGAGATTAGAGATAGCATGGTCAATTGTCTGAAGCAGCACTAAAATACAGAGTGGTTAGTATTTGTGAACAATGGAAACTACGTTCAGACCTAATTTCTTTCATTCACCTTTTGATGGAAAATAGTAAATACATTTATTATAATACAAAAATTGCATAATGTCAATGTCTGAAAAACTATAATCTCACCTATGATGAATAATAATATGATACATAACCATAACCAATTAAGTTAATCAACAGAATATCTTGTTAGTGATTTAGGGTGGAGGGTCACAAAAAGGGCAGGGTTATGTATTTTAAATGTATGCTCAAGCGAGGGTAGTCTTTATTTCCTGGGAGGGCAGGGCAGGTGTTTTTAACTCTTTCTTGTCCCAGAATTATAATTTTTTTCAGTTATGTTTGCCATAAATATAAAGGTAGGGTGTTGCAATTTTGTCTAAGTCAGGAGGGCTAATACTGTGAAGGGCCTTGATTAAAAAAAAAAAAATATATATATATATATATATATATACTGTATTGGGCCAACACATTTTCACACCCAACTCGTAAAATAAGGACGTTCGGTCAGGAGCCTTTCTCGTTCTTATTGACGTTAAAAGTCTCCTTTAGCGTCTCATGTAAACGTGCTTGGTCACCACTATTGCCGTCCCTTTTGACGCGCCTGGTCGGGACGGTTGGGTTTAGGAAAGGGTCATGGGTGGGCGTACGGTTCTGTGACACGCGGGAGGAAAGAAAAAAGCGACTCTATAAAGCGACTCCAGCAAGCGGGGGAGGACACCTCACACGCCGGGAGACGGCCGCGGGTGAAGCGCGACAATAACGGAATCGCGGAGGTTGAGTTTAGGAGAAAAACAACGGGGAAAGGACGCCTCAAAAGCCGGGAAACACAACGCCAGAGACGGGGAAACAAAAAGCGGCTCTCCCCAGTACGTTACACAAATACGCCGAAGGGTGCCTTTTTCGTCGCATCAGACGCTGAAGGCCAATGACCAAACGTACTTATTTTACGAGTTCGGAATGAGAACGGGTTGATAGGGCATGAAATTAACACCCGCCCACCTGCCAAATGTGGGTGAATTTTGCAATTGGCGGGTAACACTGTCCATTTGACCTGGCCTGGTCCAATCAGGGGCCCACATCACTGGAAGACATTGATTGACAGCCGGAACTCCCTATCGCGCAGCCACTGACCAAGCGGGAGGGAGAACAGGTCAAATTAATTTCCTTCTTTATGTTACGAAGACGAGACGTGTGTGTGACTCGAACATCTCACATTTACTAACAAAACGTACAGCGAAAGACCGTCAACACTTTTCAGACCGTCCTGCCAACATGTAGACATTTAAAAAAAAAAAGTGGCTGGTAAAAAGTCACTTTTTACATATCTATTAAATGCCTGCCTCGCCAACCCAACACTTTTTGTGCAGTCCCTTAGCTCAGTCAAGACCAAACAATACATAATAAAAAATGTATCAAATAGTTGTCATGAGGACAGTTCTAAAAGAAAGAAATGCCTATGTCTGGATTTACAAAGACTATTGCAGAGGTAAAAGAATATGATACATGCACATTTGTAAAGTGTTTTGGTCTCACACACTGTATCTCTTTACATTTGGACATAGTGTTTAAACAACAATCTTTGTGCCTTTGTCACACAAGTGCTTTACATAAGCCTATAGCTGGGTGTAATAATGTTAATCAGGGTTGTCAGATACTTGCCAGACGGTAAAGGAGGGCCAACAAAATTCAGAAGCTCATCGTCAGTCAGCCTGTCATATCGCTGATATAAGTAAACGAGCCAGAGTCTATTGTAACTAACCCACATTATACTCACTGTTTTGCCCACAGGAGGAGACCACGCATGTGACTGGAGCTGTGTGGTATGACAAGTTGCCATGTTGTGAAATCCAAATGTAAGTGGCACGGAGTTGCGCTACACTTCATGACCACACACATTAAGGTCTTGGTTATCTTTTCCTCTCTTAAGTTTATTATTAATATGTTTTACTTGGTTTTATAAAGTATTCACACAAAAAAATGTCAGTACACATTCAGCACAACGAATCATCCGGACCTATCAGACTGCATGTGTGCCTTGGCTTTGTTATTGTAGCTGTGAAGGAAGAGAAGTGAAGTGGTCTTTCAGCTTTCCAACAACAACAGACAGTGAATGGCAAGGTAAGTACAGCACAGACTTGGTTAGCTCGCTGATTAGATGACAGGCTGTATGGTTCGGTCAATCAAGTACGCTTCAGAACTGTTCATTTAAGGCTCTTGGTTAGAAATGATTTTTTTCAGCTATCCCCACAGGATAGCACAAATCCAACAAGAGATCTCATGTTTCTATCTTTTCCTTGAGCTGTTTGTAACACCAAGATGAGACCAGGGAATTTCCTCCTACTTGTCAAATTCGGCTGAAGACAACAACCACATACACATGTTTATCTAATAAAAAGAATATTTATTATATATAATATTTCTACAGCATTATAAGTACATTAGTGATCTAAGAGATTAATTGCAAAAAAAGTACATATTTCCTTATTTTAAGCGATGAAATAGACCCTGTCATCTAGAGTTATTCTCTAGTATTTACAAGCCATCCATGTGTGTTTGTCGATTAATATCAATAATTGAAGTGTAATGCCTAGCAATAATGAATTCAAAGCTGGTCTTAGTTACTTTACTGAAAATGAAGTAACTTAGGTTCGGGTAATCTTGTTAAATTAGGGTTACAAATTTGTAAATGTTCTTAATTTTACACTGTAAACACAGATTTAGTTGAAATCAAAACATTTAGTGGTCACTACTTATTCTTTCAAGTTTTGTTAAAAAAACATATTTATTACTAAATCACCTTAGCTGTTTGTAATGATCAGCCAAAGTCTACAATGGTGGCTTAATGGTTAAAGAAGTGAGCTTGTGACTGTGAGGTTGCTGGTTCAATCCCCAGACCAACAAGATAAAGATCTGGGTGGGGAAAGTGAAAGAGCAGTGCTTCTTCTCTCAATACCACCACTGAGGTTAAAAATATATATATATCATATTAAGCAGAGAATGTTAAGTTTCTGCATGGGAGGAGCAGTTAAAGTGTGTTTTAATAATGTTCTGTTAAAGTTTTGGGTGTGCATTTATGTTACGTGGTTTTAGTTTTGTATGGTTGATTTAGTGTTCATGTTCACCTCCATTTGTTGTTGCACCATGACCGAGACCTGGGTGGGGACTGATGGGGTCTGGGCAGTGAGGTAGAATATGATCTTTCACATCCATGTAGAGCACGGAAGTTACAATCTATGTATTGTAATTCTTTCTGTTGTACTGGAACTAATGTATTGAATACATTGTTCTTAAAACTATACTGTTATAAAGGCAAAACATATTTATATGAATCTTTCTATAGTTTTGTTAAGTAGGGACTAATGTTTCATATTAATATATTTAAACCAAAGTAACTTATGTTAACTAATGATTTTTGGTAGTGACTACTAATGTAAACTTGATTTGTCTACTGCATCAACTTACCAAGCTCTGATGATACAACTTGACCTGTTAAGTTTCACCTTGTGGAAAAACTTAAACGGTTTAAGGCAACGGGTTTCCATGCAAATTTCTAGTAAAGTCAACTAATTTGGGATAACAGTGTAGACTTGGGATTCCTGCTGCAAGTTTTCTGAGTGCCAGAAATCTCACCTTTGTCTCAGATTCCTATAACCCTTTGGCTTTCTGCAGAGTAACAGGGCCAGAGGTTGGGAAGAGGACCTGTCTGAGGCATCACTACCTCCATTCCTCATTGCCACATCTGCCAGAGCCTCCTCCCACCTGTCTGATGCTACTGAGATTTATGTGGCTGTATAGGAGGGGGCCAATCCAGTGTGCCGGGCCATGTGTAGGCTTCCTTTTATGCTGACAGTTGTGTGTATGATACTGTAGCTGGCTCCCAGTGAGGCTTGGCCCAGTGTATCTGAAATCTGTCATAAGTGAAAGCTTGAAAAGGTTAGGACAGTTCAGGGAAGATAAATGGTGAATTGGGAGGACAGCTGATGTAGAAACACAAACATTTCAAGACGATGGAGTGGACTGAGGCCTCCACACGGATGTGGGTTCCTCCTTTCTCCTACACCCGCTACAGATGGGTAAAACCATCCATTGTGTGCTCCACTAACAGAAGTTGCTACTGAGCAGGCCATCCGCATGAGCCACTCTATTACTCTCATCAAAACAAATGATAAAGAATGGTTATTGGGTTTTCACAATGTCTTTTGTATAATAAAGCTCGTTAACTGCATTGCGCAAAACAAATGGGCAGAATAATCAGTATACTTATTGACATTGTGTCATTTCTAGTTAGAGCAGGAAGAGGAGTCTCACTATGGCTCCGGGCTTCGCCTTCTATCTCTCAAGAGGAAGAGCACTAATGGCTTCTGAAAGCAGGGATCGAAAGAACTCATAAAGCTCTGCAGGATGAGACGAGAGGAGGAAGAGCATTATTAATCCTTTTTCATCTGAATACATGGCGCTCCGTGCTGCACACAGCATCCACGCTTGGGACCAGTATTATGTGGCATCTCATTAACTGATTGCAGATGGCGTTCTTTATGGTGGACACTTAAGAAGTCCGATGGAACAAGGACTTCAATAGTAAACTTTTAAAGTTTTCAAAGATGTGGGCTGAATTTACAGCTTAGTCTAACAATGAAAGATTATTAGAATCATTTAAACCAAGTTGTTCACATTGAATTTCAAAGCTCTAAAAGTGGCAAAATGTCAAAAATAGAATGTATTTTGTCAAACCCAAATAAAACATTCAAATTGTGCACATTCAGAAATGCTTCTCATGTTATGTTATTCTTTTGTTATTTCATGCCAAGTGCCCAGCCCATGTTGACTTCGAAAAAAATAATAATAATACAGTTGCAGTGTTTAACACAACTCTCAGACAAGAACAAAACGTCTATATAACATTACATTGCAATAAAGAACCGGTGTCTCCTGTTCCAAGCTCTACACAAACAACATATGTCACAAAAAGAGTTTTTCTTTTTTTTATTATTGTCATAATTAGCAATAAAACATGAATTGGACTTTGCCTTAATCTGAACATAGCAAACAAAGCCTTCCTCTTTAGGGCAACAATCAAACCTGTCTGTTTCCCAGCTAACGATAATATGATGTACCTGAGCATAAGTGAACAACTGTCCACTCAATATGTTTGTAATTTAGGTTTGTACCAACAGACCATAATTCCTTTTATATAAGCAACAATTAGCACTGACTGAGTATCATGAACATTACACTGTACATGTTTTAGAAAATAGAAAATAATCATACACAATAAAGATTTTATACTTCAGTAGTCCAGAAATGTCTGTGCAAAAAGTGCCAGTTAAAGAGCTTTCTAGTTCAGTCACAAAAACAAAACAAAGACACCACTTCCGCACAATAAATAGTCCGGCACATAACTACTTGTAAAGCCACAATGTGATGTTTTTACACTTAAACAGGCAAGATAAACATGTTAATTAATTAGTTTAGGAGGTGCAGGTAGGTGGATTTTCTTACCTTAGGACAGGACCAGGCTAGCAGTTTCCCCCTCCTCCCTTTATGCTAAGCTAAGCTGTAGCTAGTAGAAATCTTTTAACCTAAAGTACATAAGCAGGGTGCGATATGTGAAAATTGTTTTTTGATCATAAACAGCAAAACAAAACATGCAAGAATTAAATCACCATTTCAATACCATGGATATAGTGGCACTCGGCCTGCCATGCCAAAACACTTGTTTATGAACGTCAATATCCAATGGAAAATAATCTCAAAATGAAATAGCCCAAAATGGTGTCAACATAAAACACAGCGTATTCAAGCCGCAGCCAAAACAAAATACTTTCACCCAGGAAACGCTCGGTCGTTTCTCTGGAGTGTTTTAATCCAAACCAGGATCTTTTTCCTAAACATAAAGTTCTTTTGGTGCATAAACTCCACTACCACGGCCCCTGAAAGGACCATCTTGCGGTTCCTGTAGCCATCTCAGGGCGTTTTCACACCTACCTCATTTGGTCCAGACTTTCGGACTTTTCAGTTTGGTCCGAACCAAAATTGCAGGTGAGAAAGGTCCCTCGGACCACGGTCCGGATCAAAAGACAACATTTTGGTCCAATCAAAAGAGGTGGTCTCGTTCTGGACCAAACTGAACCATGGTTCGGTTCGTTTGCAGTATGAAAACACTTTTTGGATGGTTCGGACTTTCGGACCAATTACAGGAAGTTAGGCAACTACGTACCATAGAAGAAGAAGAAGGAGAGGAGGAGATTAGATATTTAATTTCAATTTGGTCTGCGCTTGCAGTTGGTGCTGACGTTGTTGCTGCTGGTAGTAATACCATAATAACGCAATCGGGATTTGCTCATTCATTTGTTCATTCATTTTCATTCATACAGAAAAGACTACCCGCCAAAAAAATGCCAAAATGAAAAACACACCAACGTCAGACACACGGAAATCTACTCACCAATCAAAGGGAGTAGATGTACACACATACTTGGTGACGACACACCGTAGGTATGTCATGGAAAGTTCTTTAGTGTGCTAGCAAAATCACTATGTGAAACCAAAAAGAACGGGATCAAATGTATACAATGTAATTAAACACGAACGTTGGTTCGAACCTTGGTCTGGACTTTTAGGTGTGAAAACGCCCTCACCGTCACCTGTTGGCGGCTAAACAACTGCCGCTGGTAGCCAGCGTCCCGGAGCTCTGTAGCAGCTAAATACAACCAGCAACTGCCGCTTGGATTTTATCGATCTATCGTACTGTAGACTAATCACGTTACAGCGCTTTACTTAGTTTAAATACTTCTGTTTTAGGTATATAATGGTCTATTGGTGAAGTAGCATTGAGCACTTTGAGGGGGTGGGGATACATTTTGTCCCCAAAGGTATAAAACTGGGATAAAAATAATTCAGCAGAAGCAGGGATATGTAGACCAGAAAATAGCACCCACACATATCTTCCAAAAATATCAAACTCTTTCTTTAAAGTGCCCATATTATGAAAAAATCACTTTTTCTGGGATTTGGGGTGTTCTTTTGTGTCTCTGGTGCTTCCACACACATACAAACTTTGAAAAAAATCCATCCATGCTGTTCTGAGTGAGATACGGTTTCTGAATGTGTCCTGCTTTCAGTCTCCTAGTGAGCTGTTCAAAATTGGCCTAATGAGCTGGCAAACCACAACCGTTAGCTTGTTAGCATGCTAACCGTTAGCATTAGCATGCTAAAGCTAATGCTAACGCTAGCATGCTACGTCGTTCTCAATAGCAAAGCACTGCTACAACACACACAAGTTCACCATAATCTACAAAAGAACTACTTACATGTGCGCCCTCATTTAGAAGTCTCCCAGCTAATCCTGCCTTGTAACTGACCAAAGTTGGAGAAACAGCCTTTCTTTTACTGTCTCTAGAGCTAGCTAGCTGACATGCTCTACATCTGAGCTACTGAGCGTGTGCGAGTGCAATCAAAGATAGTACAGAAGAAGAAGATGAAAAGAGGTCTCACTCTGTAGCTAAAACAGAAACCAGGTGAAAAGAGGATCTACAGCAGTGAGAGAGAGCTGTGCAGTACAACAAAAATATGGTGTTTTTTGAAAATTAAACCATGTAAACCTATTCTGGTACAATCTTAAAATACAGTTATGAACCTGAAAATGAGTATAATATGGGCGCTTTAAAGCTTTTCTGCTGATTGTTTTTATGCTCGGCGAGTATATTATCTGGCGATGTGAACCGCTCCACTGCTGTTTTGAATATTACTCATGTTTCATCCCCTGCTATTTTATATTTGCTAATAAAAGCTGATAGATAGATGAATCAAATTGTGTTTGTGTGTGTGGCCTCACAGGTCAAACTCCCGGCTAGTGAGCTGCTCCGGTTCCCTGTTATTAGGAGATGATTGACAGCTGTCATGTCTTCATGACTGCAGACTGATATTTGTCAGAAGCCATCTCTTTGACACCGGATCTGAGGGTCTTCTCAGCCAAGACACGGCTTGCTGTATGACTGCCTCGGTGTGCTGCAAGGCTTCACCTGCAGGAGAGCGATGCCTGCAATCAGCCTTTGCAGAAGAAATTATGTCCGTATTAATTCACATTACATTTTGTCATATGTACAATCAGCACAATCTATCTTTCTTTTATTAATATTATTATTACGGATCGCACTTTATTGTATCATTTGATCATGTTGTTATTACTGCAAAGGCAATGTAGCATGCACAGCAACACAACTGGATTTACAGTGATGATTATGAACTTGAACTGCATTATTTGCCAGGAAGACAATATACATACCTGTAATCTGTTTCTGCATCAAGCTGTTGTCTGATTTTTAATGATGCATACTTTATAATTTATTTAAAAGTCTATCTTTCACCACTCGGCTGTGCTGGGTGTTTATCATAATTTATCATCTGCATCAATCTGCCCGGCTGTAAAGAACCATGCTGGGAGAATGAGGCTCTGCTGTTGCTGTTGCTTTGTACTGCTACCTTAACAACCCAATCAGCTGGCCCCCGCTCTCACTTCCCTCATCAATGCAAGCTCCGTAATGTATGATACAGCCATGATTTATAATCCATGCTCAAAATTAAACAGCATAAATTACTCTTATTTACTCTGCAGGTGATAAAGATCCCGTCAAATAATGTCACTTGAGCATAATTTTTATAGAACAAATGAAATTTGTTATCAGGGAAAAGCGGGTCAAGTTCATCAATTAAAAGTCTACTCTTTTTTTTTTCTGCCTGCGCCGTAAATGGTCCGGTGCTATTTAAAATGATTGATTTTATTATTTCTTCATTTATTAAAGTACTACGTGAGGCTGTAGCATGAGTAATCAGGACGGCAGAAACTGAGTCAGCATGAATGTCTAAAACTGGCACCTCACAATTCAGCCACTCAGATTCCTCACTTCTCTATGAGTGATTTGACCACATCCATTAGGCACAACACACTCAGGATTGATATTTTATTTTTTTATGGCATTTAAGATAAAAGTGACATTTCATGTTTTATAAAGAACCTATTGAAAGAAACATCCTATTACTACTTTTGAGCGGAGCACAGATGTTAAGTGCTTTTATTTCTGTCAAACCTTTGGGAAATGACTTTGTGAATAATAAATACAGCAGCGGGGAGTGGAAGGATTTTTAATAAATGTCTTGTCACTTACTCAAAGCAAAGCATCCTATCAACGAGAAAAATCTCTTTTCACGTAATGTATTTTAAATTTTCATTGTATTACATCTACGTATTAAGAAGTGACCTAGGCTGTGATTGAGACCTTAAGGGGTTAAAATCTTTGCTACTTGGAATGTCCCCCCCCCCACACACACACACACACACACACACACACCTCCGCCTCCTCAGAAAAGGGATGA
Organism: Perca fluviatilis; assembly: GCF_010015445.1. Lineage (NCBI taxonomy): Eukaryota > Metazoa > Chordata > Actinopteri > Perciformes > Percidae > Perca > Perca fluviatilis. The sequence continues at coordinate 470,015 of NC_053117.1, read as the reverse complement.
GGTCCCGAGGAATGTTTTACAGATAAAATAAAAAGAATCAGGAGAATGAGGGGAAAGAAGAGAAGTTGAATATATATTTCATGTGATAAGAGAAAGATGAAGCGCGAGAAAAAAGATTCCATTACAGCTGCGACAGTTACAAAACTACTGCTGTGTGGAGTAGCCTCTGTTGAAAAGATTGATGCAATAAGGACTGACCTTGGCTTGGAGCAGGAGTCGGTGATGTATGTATGAGCATCTCCCTGCTAAATGGACCCAGATTTGTAGCACTAATATACATGGAAGCCCAGTACCAAACTCACTACGGCTATAAATCAACAGCCACTTTGGGTGTCATTTCTGGTTTATATTCTACTATTGTTCTGTGCTTTTAATTCGTGTCACTGCCATCTGTTCATTTGATGCAGTTTCATACTGTATGATTTGGCTGTGGAGACACTGCATAGACAATCCCTGTTAGACCATCGGTGTAGATTAATTGCAGCGGGCAAATTCCACTGAGGCTTTCTCTGAGTCGCATGTAAAACGAATCTAAATCGAGTGAAATCTTTACACATGCAGCAAAAATAGAAACGTGTAATTGAAACTCTTGTCAGAAGACAAGGAAAAAAAATACTAAAAGGAATAAAACGCAGCAGTAGTAGCTTTGAGACCCCAAAAAATAAGCAAGTTAAGTGAAATCCAACAAAACACAACAGTATTTATTAGGGTCATCTTTAAAACTTCAGATGCATCTGTTGTTCTATTGAAGCTAGGTAGATGTGCACTGAAGGAACGACAGATTGAAAATGTCATTACCTGAATAGATTAGATACAGGTCAACCCTGTCCTCATCTGCATTTATAATATGCCAGGAAGACTTTTGGATTAAGTGACACAATAAGAAATTAAAAGAAAAAATAGTTCCCAAACAGGGTTGCATCATAAATATGATTTCAAGATGATTATTGAAGAAAAATAACACTGCTCTAATTAATAATAATAAAAAGTTCTCTACAAAAACTTTTAACTTCTCTCTCACATGTCCTAACCTTCAATTTATTTTTATGTCCGGCACATATAGGATAATACTTTCTCCTCCTTTGTGTGTGTGTGTGTGTGTGTGTTTGTGTGTGTGTGTGTGTGTGTGTGTGTGTGTGTGTGTGTGTGTGTGTGTGTGTGTGTGTGTTTGTGTGTAGAGGGGGGGGGGACACATTGACAGAGGTCAAAAAGGCCATTTTGGTTTTCTCTTTTAAATCCCTTGGCAGTGTTGCAGGATATTGTGTCTTAAATTGTGTACATCACCCTAAACCTAAAATCATCCTCCACTGCCTTTAACAAAGCCCCCGATAAGTCCCCTTTCATCCCATGGCCGCTTCAATTTTACTGTGCCACCAAAGTTATTTAATCAGCGCTGCAGTGTATTACCAATTCTGTCTGTGATCTTTATCAGTGCAGTGATGTATGTATGAGGCAGATGTTCCAAGAGGCAGAGGAAACAGAGGCCATGAATGAATGAATTATTGGACTCACGAAAAGGAGCTATAGATATAGAATTTTGAGCCCTGTAATATGTTTGCTTTCTCTCCCTTATCTTGCCCGACAAAAATATACCTTATCTCAGACTGCTGGGGTCTGCATGAATGTGGAGCCTCTCCAGATCATACTCTTGTTCAATTTCTTTGTGTTGCATCTGGATGGGTTGTTGCTGTTTGTCCGGGCTGCTGTTATGTTTGCGCTTGCGTTGCTCCTCTGCATGTAATACTGAATGAGATCTTCTGCTTTGTTTTGTGTCACTGTTGCTGTCGCTCGGCGGAGGTGAGGGGAGTGTGGGGAACTACTTTTGATACTCGGTGTACTTGAGTTTTTGCACACACAACATAATCACCAAACACGCACATGCAAGGCCACACCCTTTTATTTTGCCGCACACATTAACACATGTTCTGAATATGTGTATACCAATTGTTGCGCCTTGACAACAATAAAACGCAAATATGCCAAATGTTTCTCCCCATGTTTTCTGTTTTGTGAATTTGCAGTGAGTGTGTGTGGAGAAAGGAAAGGGCATCCGCACACACACGCACACTTACACATACAGCTGCGAGCCAGAAATACACTAGGCTGCTGGATAATGAGGGTGGACAGGGCAGAATTATCACTTCACATCACAATAATATTATCCTTCTCACAACTCCAGCAGCATCTTCCATGACGGTGTGACATTTCCATTTTACTCGAGTTTAATCTCGGTCCTCTAAATAAAACTGTAGCCTACAGGCCCTTCCCAAACTGACCCAGTCCCATTTTAATCACATGGAATTAAATAAGTACAGTTCAACACTGTACTTGTTCTGACAGCAGCATGACAAGTAGTTTGCACAGCAAACTTCCCCTCTAGTCAAATAAAGAATAAAAACAAAGTAAATGGAGGCGGAAGATGACAGCAGTGATACTTACTATTACTGAGAACTATAGTGAAAGAGAAAACAACAAATCATGATTTTCTATGATTACATTTATGTGACTCCATTATAACTTTTTTGATGAATACAGTTGCAATAGGTTTTGTTTTGTGGCACAACTTAAAAATGTATGTATCCTTCCTGTCTTAAAAATGTCAGTTATTTGGACTTTATTGTTATTTGGAAGTCAAATGTTTAATTCAAAATCTGGCAGATGTGTTGTGAAACCTTAATCATGATTACTTTTTCATAATTCTAAAAAGAAATAACAATGACTTGTCTCAACATGTATTAATAACACACAGCAAGTTTCCATAATTTTTTTTTTTATTACAAAAGAGAGGGTCTCTGGAGAGTTATCATTCTCAAACCGTGCATGCTTTGAAGTCTGCTGATGTGCTACTTGTGTTTCTTTTGCAACTTAAAGGGGCTGCCCTCGACATTCAGAACATTAATATAGCAGCAAACAAATATTTGCTATGTAAAGATATGGTGGAGTAATGGCGTCCTGAGCAGAGAATGAAGTCACACTCTCTCTGTGTGTGATCTGATCTTCTTAGCCGCACGTGCGTGTTGGTGCATGTGACCATGAAAAAAACGTGGGTATTTTACATATTGGGGAACGGTCTGTGAGAGCCATTTTTCAGTATTCTGAGTACAGCCCCTTTATCTTCAACCTGCAATAATAGCGGAAATAAGTTGTGAACACAATGTTGACATATCATCCCCTTTTAAATTCATATGGCGGACATTTGTTAGCAAACATTTATACATCTAGCAGTTACTTAGCAACATTAGCATTCATTTGATGTCATGTTTCAGGTCACCTAGCAAAGGTAAGTCCAATATTCACTCTCTTTTAGCTCTGTTTTTGGTCTCTACCACCCGCTCTTTAGCTGCTAAATGCTGCACTATGTTCATTAGCTGTACATATATTTACCTTCAAGTTAAAAGACTTGAAGCCAGAACAACTCATGTGTATAAGTGCTTGTGTGGTCTAACAATAAAAACTAGCTCTCCTCTCTGCAGAGCTTTATTTACAGTTAGTTAATTTGGCAAATCCAATGCAAACAGTCCAACTCGTCACAAATGCAAGACCAAGGGAGACTTCATTGTATTTTTACGAAAACTGCGACAGTGATTTTCCCGTTATGTTGCAGTTGTTCTAATCATCTTCCTGGAAAGGAATTACATGAATATATACTTGCATGATATTTTTATTGCTACCTTTGAGTTTTTTTCAGGTCAAATAACATCACAGCAACATCCATTTTGCATCTCTTGTCAATTCAAATACTGTGCATCTCTCCCTGTGAGCCAGCGCTCCTCCTCCATCTCATTCCTTTGTTGCACTGGGGCTGAACACTATGTTAACCTAGTAATTGGCACTGGGCCTTCCCCATTATACGGCTTTCTATTGAGCCGTTCTACATGACTAGTTAAAGAAGATGGCATGAAGATTAATGAAGTCCAGCTAATACAGGAGGGGGGTACCTCTCCAACACTTCCACTGAGGAGATAGCAGAAACCAACAACAGTCTGCCCCCAGCTCAGCCGTCTCTACACCTTTTTTCTTATATTGCCTGTTTTAACCCGTGAACTCTGGACCTTCCACTTGTGTAGCAGAGCCAACACAGCGTCCTGGTTTGATTGATGTCGCTACAGCAGTCAGTCTTTTCCCTTTGAATTGAAAGGCCCAGCTCTCCAAAATAGATTTTCCAGCACAATTCACACTGGCTGCCAGTAGATTGAATGGCAGGGCAACCCTTTATGCAGTTTCATTTAAAACCATGAGGTAGCTGACGTGTTCATTCACTTTTGGCAAATGCCTCTTGGATAAGGTCTACAGTCCTCACTTTGATATTGTCTGAGAGGGTTTTATTGCTGATCTGAAGCCACCAATAACAGTGAAATGATAAAGCAGAAAATGTGTCCTCAATGTAAAAGCAGGAATAAAACAGAGATATTCTTTTATTTTTGTCTGTCTTTGTTTGGGTGTCAGTGATTTATCATACCATTTTCCTGTAAAATGGTGATCACCGTAAGTGGCAAAAGATTATATTATTCTTGAAATAAGCATTCATTTCTGGATTAGAGATACCACAATTTTAAAATTGCACTTGCATAATTCAGAAAAGCATCTTAAACCTGCATTTACACATTTGGCCACTTGGGGACAGCGGATAACAGCACTAAATACAACGTTCACCTTTTAAGCTTAGCTATGTGTTAGCAAACATCCAGCAGTTACAGAGAAACAGCACCCATTTGTAGTCATGTTTCTGCCCATGTGATGAATGTAAGTCCAAGTTTTACTCTCACTATACTATACTATACGACTATATTAGCAGTTTAACGCTCCACATATTCACTAGCTAGCTACTAACTTTGTCTGTGCCATGTGTGGTGCTGGGCAGGTAGCGTACAGTGGCGTTTCAGAGCAGTTTTTTGCTGAAACCAGCTGCCCAGTAAGAGACTAAGGCCTAGTCTACACATGCATGAGTACTTTGTTGAAAAAAAATCCTATCCACACAAGTACTGATTAATAAAAATCTCTGTCCAAATGAAAACGCAAAAACGCATTGAAGCGCTGTCGAGTGTATGCCAAACTAACAAGCGGCGATATTAACCTAGCACATTCTGACACCTCTGTTCCTCAATAGAGGAAGTGCAACTGTTCATTCATGTGTAAACATGTAAAAAGTGCTGTTAGCTGTTAGACCGAGCTTAGAACCAGCAGTATTTTTGCCACTTTTGCCACTGCACGAAATGTCGCCTTATTTGTTATGCCTCACAAAGGAGAGACACTCAGACATTACAGTACCAGACAAAATCTTTACCCTGGCAGGATTTTTCCAAAAGATCAGCTTACAGTAGCGAATGCCAAAATACATAGAAGAAGCTAAATTTAAAAAAATACCTGTGTAAGGTCAAACCAAAACTTTAAAGTTGCGGTCCGTTAAACCAAAACAGCTACAAACGCTACAAAACACTCCGTAGAGCAGACAGAAACTGCAATTGAGTGATAATTTCCCTACCAGTTACCCCTTTCACATTACACATGTCCAGATGTTAATGTAAGAATGAAACTTCTACCACATTGATAAATTTACCAAGCAAAAAGGACATTGTATCCTACAATGTCCTTTTCCTGAGAGAAATGAAGAGAACAGCTCACCTCCTTACTAACCATTGATGGCTTTGTATGCACTAAAACCCCAGAACTGCTTGGATGCAACACTTGAGGTTGCCTGCAGCTTGTTCTTTGGGTGCTCTTGTAATCAGATAAATTAACCAAAGCTATCAAAAGATTGCAATAACACTCAACGCCGCCATAAACCTAAGAGCTGCAACTGTGGCAGGAGCTTTATGACAGACGTCACTAGAGCATGCTGATTTATTTGTGCACCCCTGTCCTATCGATCTTTCGTATGGAGGCCTTACTCTGCCTCTCAAGAGAGACCTCTCAAGCCAGGTTCTCACCGGCAACCATCAAAATCAACTCTTAAGCACTGGGATATTGAATGTGCATGTGTGTGTGTGTGTGTGTGTGTGTGTGTGTGTGTGTGTGTGTGTGTGTGTGTGTGTGTGTGTGTGTGTGTCACTGCTTTTATGACCCCGGACATGTGACAGCGAGTGGCTGTTTTTTTTTTTTTAGTGTATGCGTGCATGTATTCCTCTGGTGTTTGTGTAACATTAGTACATCAGGAAAGAACGCCGCTAATGAAATTAAATAGAAAGCATGTGTGGGTAGCAAAGTGACCCGTATCCCGTTTGCGCATGTAATCAATATTATAGCTTGGCCTCTCTCGGTTGTTACTTTAATCAAGAACAAGCTCTACCTCTCTTAATCGCTTGGTCCCAAGATGAATGTTTCACAAATGCTGCAGAACATATGCTTTGATATATGCATCTGATTGGTGTATGTAATATACGTAAGCTTTCTTTTTCAATCGGTTCCAAGAAATGTTATAATTTGGATGGCAAATTTCATTAATTATTCTTATGTATTGAGACCTTTTAAGAAACTCTCTTTTTTTCCATAAAGACACCTTTTTGCCGTTTTAATCATAAATGAAGAGTATGACACGTAAGGGCACCCAATCATATGGTACATATTGCCTCATCCTTTTAACAAATATGTTTCATAGCCCTATTAAAAGGGGTCTTCATCTGTCCTGTCAAAAGGCAGCCTAGCAGGGTTTTTTAGTTTAATTACACTATCCAATTAAAAAAAACTGAGCCGCATTCTGATCCGCCTCTCCTTGGGTTTGAGTGGATATGACATTTACAAGGCTCGCCTTTCAAGCAGACAATGGCGTGATTGATGAGGTGCAGACGCTATGAAGGAGGCGATTGCCATGTGGAAGCAGTGCTTAGTGCACTTTGATTTATTTATCATCTGTTTCTAAAGCAAGGCTGGCTGTTCCAGGTCCACACACTGCTAGGTGAGGATGCAGGTGGACAGTAGCCTTGATGCTCTGTGCTCCGAGTTTAAACAGCAGCGAGGCTGAAACATGACACTTTAACATAAGAGGTACCCCTGGAAGACCCTGAGTGGCAGTATCTGAAAGAGTATCAGGCCTCCAAATTGTTGTCCTCATTGTGCGGTGGTGTTGAGTCCAGTAAATGTTGCTGTTATTGACATTGACACGCTGTGGTCAACCAGCAGGGGCCTCTTGTTAGCTGACTCTTGCTGTTTTGTGTGTTTAGAGAATGATTAATTCATTCGGTAGGTAGAAAAGCTGGATTCAGTCCACACGCTGATGCTGACGAGTGAAAAAGAAAGGCTGCGAGCACAAGTATACATTGCGTTTATGTCAATAGGCCTTGATATAATATTAAAAATAAAAACATATTTCCACTCTGATGTTGAAATCTTTTTTAAAGATTATGTTTTGGGCATTTTTAGGCCTTTATTTGACAGGACAGCTGAAGATATGAAAGGGGTGTATGACTTGCAGCAAAGGGTTGCAGGTCAGAGTCGAACCCAGGCCCGCTGCGTCGAGGAGTACACCTCTATATATGGGCGCCCGCTCTACCAACTGAGATATCCAGGTGTCCATGTTGAAATGTTTTTTGTGGGTCATTTGATTTCTATGGAATTAAACCAAAGCTGTCAGTAAGACTCCAATAAAAGTAACTGACTTGTTCGAGTCAATTTATAAAGACATCAACATCACAGTTCAATAGGCTTTATGAAACAAAACCTTCCTGAAATATTTTGTTCCAAACCACACTATTAAGACTTTTTTTTAGCACAAATTCTGGGTCTTGTATTCCGTTACAAAACTCACTTTTCTAAAGGAGACGGTTACATCTTGATTGGAACATGTTGAAAAGCGCAGCTGCATTGAAACTCAGTGAGGCATGCTCACTCGCTGCTGCTGCAGCAGCACCACCAACCTCATCACAATCCACTGATGAACTTAGCCTCTGACATCTCTCTTGTCTTCACACTACAGCAATGGAGTCGGAATAATTTCAAGCAATAGTTCATTTTTCAGCACGTATACCTCGGCATACGGGTTCACAAACAGTTAACCGCCAATCCTGGCCGCCCGTGGTATCCATAGTGATTTCACTTGCTCTCACTCTTTAAAAAAAAAAAGAGTCTCACTTTGTTATGTGACTGAGAAAACACAATCATCTATTATTCTGTCTTTTTTCTTTGAGAGAGAGAGAGCTGGAAAAAGAATGGACGCAAGCGTGAGTGATATCAAAGGTGAAGCTGTGACTGAACTTGATCGTTTTATGTAAAAAGGAACCTAAAATGTCCCAAACCACAAGCACGGAAGAAATGATCCGAAAACTCTCTGACTTCTCAACATTATCTCCTTCATCCCAGTCAGACTGAGCGGTGATGGGTGGCACTGTTAACTCAGCGTGATGATGGTCAGCCCTTGGAGACAGAGCAAGGGTGAGCCACCTTTGTTGTTTATGTGCTGCCTCCCTGGCAGCCTCCTCCATACACAGACTGAAGGGGGAGTCAGGAGACAGATGCTTAACGACTCCCTCAAGGCCACGGCTCTGGCCCTTATCTCATCCCCAGTTTGTGCAGGTTGCCATAGTAACTGACCTGAACACTTGAAAGGATGAGTAACACTACAGTATATATTTGGCCCACAAGCTACAAGAAGAATTTATTAAACACATTCCAATAAAAGCGCAATCTCGGGTCAATGCAGTTATAATGTTCACCGCTTAGTATCACTGTTTTTACAATTACACGTGTATGTTTTTCTCAGCTGAAACAGCTGTAAGCAAAAAGATCATTCTACATCATTCGATCACAATCACTGGATCTTGCATCTCTGTACTGTACATTATTTTCAGAGAAATATTGAAAGTTAAGAGATGTGACTTGGCAAGCCACCGTTATTGTGTCAGATTCAAGAATCTTTACATCATATGATTTTAAAATAAAAAACATCATCGGAGTGCTGGGTTTTATTTGTCAAAACAGACAAAAGTCATTTTTAGGAGCCATCTGACCGGAAGCCAAAAACTAAATTTCAATCTGGAAAAAAAGAAAAACATCACTTCATTCATGTACAGGAGTGCAGGGAAAGAAAAGAGTTGCCAAAGAGCAAAAGGTGATCAAATGCTGCAACCTGAACCACTTTGACATAGATACTCTGAGATTGGCGACATGTTGCTGACTGGTAGAGAACTGTTACTAGCTTCATTTACATACCATATTTGTTGTTGTTCATAATCAGCTAATGAATTCAGTGTTAATGTGCAACCGCTCTGGAACATCCTAATCTATTTATTACAGGAAGATTGACAAGAACAAAGTCACACAATGATTTATTCTATATATGCTGTCACAAAATTATTTCTACTGTCAATTACTGTGTCACACACCCAGAATGAACATTTCAAAGAGAGAACAACGATTAAATCACTCTATACAAATGCAACACTATTGGATGAAATTCTTGGGCTAACTGCACATGTAGTAATGCCGAGAGAAGAATCTGCAGTATGTTTGTCAGCAGAGGTGTCCGTTGTGTAGTCACAGACTGGGCCTTGAAGAGGAGACTAAACTAACAAGGACTGGTTGCACCAGCATGTGCACCATGGTGATCAGACAGGTGTTTTGACATCTCCCTCTCTCCTCTCAGAGAAACATCTGGCACTGCTGCCAGGCCTAATTGTAACAGTATTTTACAGGCTGTCAGTAACCTGGACACTAACAAGCAAAACAAAATTATTATAATGATGCAAGTAAAGCCTTTTAGAAGACCTGTACTACAGAATTCTGGGTAGAAATGTATTTAAATCAGGTTGCATTGTCCGCCTGTGTATGTATCTGCTTATTGCAGTTTTATACACACACTTCTCAATATGCTTCCAGCTCACTTTTTTTTTTTAAACAGCTGGCATAACAGCAGTCGATTTTGCAGTAGTTTGGTGAATAAAACAAGGATATATTTTGCCATTTTGCTAGAAAACACTATTCTCAAAAGTCATGAATCTTTTCTCAACTATTGTCAAAGTACTATGCTATACACGGCCAATTATGCCTACTTTATTACTGTTATAAATTCAGGAGGTAACAAAAAACAAACTGAAGCAATTCTGTGAATATATTCCAAATCTCAGAAAAATATCAACCGTTGCTGATTCCTGTTTTTTGTCTGGACACTGCCAAAGAAAGACAAGTGACTGACACTTTTCCTCTCCTCCCCTCTCCACTCCTTTTAACCCTGTCCATCCATATATATATATATAAACATTTCCTGTGGGGCCCCTGTTGAACCTGACTGCAGGATTTGTGTGTAATTTATTTACTTAATTACAATCCATGTGAGCACAACAAAAACTAAAATAATTAGGGTGTTAAAACTAAATTCTATACATAGGTACACAACATCAGCTTGTATGCCTACACCTAAGTTGATATACTGCACTATAGTGGTGCAGTTGGTAATCCAGCTTTGGAATTATTCAATGCAAACTTGCCAAACTGTAGCATGTTTCCTATTGGTTCCTATGGTTTTTACTGTAGTCCATCCCATACAGTAAAGTTTTTGGTTGTTTTTTTTTAACTTCAATGATATTTCAAATGCAAAATGATGCATCTTGTAATGCCTATTGTTAGTTTTATTTGGGTCAAGTGTGACAAAGGGTTCGTGCAAGATGCTGAATAAATATTATTTTTCAATAATACAATTCTGATACAGAGACGCCAAAGCATGTTGGTTAAAAGAGATATATAATGTGAACATAGTTTTGAAGAAAACAAATTAAACCTGTAAGAGGGGTAAAATAATATATGATGAATTATTTTTAATGTTGAATAAATAGTCATTTGATTTCAATTTGTAACCCTGCTTTGTGGCGTAATCAAGGCTGAAGGAATGATGGCAGAATTAAATCAAACATTGCCAGTTTACCAATAAAGTATCATGCTGTATAGTCATTACCATATGCTGTAGAAATGACAACATGTCAGTCAACAGGTGCTTATAGCAGACTGTAAACAAAGCGCCATGTGTGATTGACACTCCACTCTGTATGACTTTCGATTATGCATTAATACTACAAACCCTGTGTATGTCTGTGTCTGTGTGTGTGTGCGTGTGTGTGTGTGTGTGTGTGTGTGTCCTTTGACAAATAGAGAAGGAACAGTTTTATAAATGTAGACAAAGGGTGTTAAGAACCGTGCCAAAGGAATTAAATGAGTAATAAAAATGGTATGAGCCATTTTACGAGTGACAAAAGATGCTTACTTTTACAGCATCCAGAGGACAAATTCCTGTGGCAATTGTTAGGAACAATTACTTAAATAATTGGGCTTTCAAAGAAAAGATTGATTGTCTAAAAGCTGTTTTCTGTGGAGAATCCATTAGGGGAAACCATTTTTTCTGGCTCCTTGACATAGTGTTTTTATTAATTTCTACTCGCAAAGATGCATGATTCTTTGGGTTTTTTCTGCTGCTCTGTCACTGGTCTATATGATGAACTATGCTGCGTGGGGAAAAGTCATCAGATGAACAATTTAGATTCAACCTCTGATTTACTGTGGATATATATATATATATATATATATATATATATATATATATATATATATATATATATATATATATATATATATATATATATATATATATTTTATTTCTTAAGAAAAAGCTTCTCTTTCAACTTAGGAATAAAATACATGTATGCAGTGCTACTGGATGTTCTGAGTGAACCGGGACGTCTCGACTGGAGATAAAGGAAGTGTGCGTTACTGTAAGTGTCTGATTTTTGTTTGTTTTTCCGGCTGCAACCGTATGGCGTTTTCTTTATATCCACAAAGCTTAATTAGCAGCTATTCAGTACATGCTCGTGGCCACACGGCTCAGAGAGGCGAGGGATGCGAGGCTGCTGAAGGTTATCTCCCCAAACAAGCTGCTCGGAGAGGCTGCAGCCGCATGCAGAGCCGACCACGAGGCGCGTCAGGCGGGTCGTGCCCCATCATTTTAAACCTGCTTTTATTCCGTCTCATTGTGAGGAATACATTTCCTCACCTAGATCCCACTTTTAGGCTATATTATGCGATAGGCTCTACCTTTGACTTTAATGTAACACTATAAGTACCCAGATGATTGATTCAGCATCTCCAGTACTGCGATGAGGGCTTGAGAGGGGCGGTGGGGTTTGGATGTTGTTAAAAACGTATCACGCTGCCGGGATGATAAGGCGTCTCCCTGAATGCTGTTAATGTGAGGGGGGTGCTGTGGCCATCTTGAGTCCCCCTTCTGTTGTGCTGATGGGACGGAGCCGCTGCCATCTGCTTCCCATCCTCCCTGTTCCCCCACCCATGGACGCGGCCGCTCTCCCATGCCCTTTCATCCAGCACGCTCGCATTGTCTTCCATCTCTCCTTGGAGGTCATGCCGTGTGCAAGTACAATAGCCTGAGCAGCGAGAGTGAACCCAGGCTTCCGTAGTTTGAATATGATGAGACAATCTTTGGACTATTTTTAAACGTCTTTTAAAAACCCCACCTTTATACAATAGCCTTCTTGTAAAGGGCTACACCCCTATTATGATGTATTATTATTTTTTTTACTGTAATTCATGTTTACTGTTATTTATTTGTTCATATGTATTGCATATGTGTGTGTGAAGCACTTTGTCACTGCGTGTTTTATGCAAAAGTGCTACATAAATAAAGTGTTACTTACTTACTTACTTACTTACTTACACAAATAGTGAGACATTAGGAGTAGGTACTGCAGTGCCAAAAACATAAAATATATGAAAAATGCATCATCACAAAACGTGGGGCTGATAGAAGTGACGGTGTGCATGCTAGAGTATTATGTAAATGTGAGGAGGGGGAAATGTATTCCAGGAAAAAGAAGAAAAAAAACGCTTTATTTATGTGTCCTACATCTCAACTTCTATTTCAATCACCCCCCCTTCCCCCCTCACTCTGAGAAGGGGCCCGCAGCTTTGCTCCGGGGCAGTCTGGTCCTCCTGTGACTGACACCCTCCACTGCTGCCCCCCCCACCGGGAAGCTTCACACACAACCTGGGGGGCCCGTGTAGAATTAGCTTTAAAAGTAGGGCACAGATAATTGTCTGGACAAGAAAGTGTATCAGTGCTCTGTCATGTTCAAGTTCCTGCCACTCAGCCTCATAAGGCTAATCCTGGGGAACTACCTGGCGCTGTAGGGGCACAGACGCTCTGCTTTTTGACTTATTTCTCTGTGCTGGAACATACATTGTAATGCACTCCTCAGCCCAAGGCAGCTGAATATAATTAATATGTATGAAAGGTGAAAAAGGGAAGAAAAGAGGTGGTTTTGATTAATTGTTCCTCTGTGTTGGCTTTGCCGTATTAATAACCGGGAGGATTAAGAAGGTCAGGACTGACCTGGTAAACATTAAAATTTCATGGCGCTGCTACACATAGCTGACAGTAAAAAGACAGTAAGCATACACACGCAGGCTCTCACGCTGGCATGAATATAAATTACTCACAAAGCGTAACACCAACCAAATCTGAAAAGTGTGCTGGGATGTCATTAATAATAAACAGGCAGGCTCCCATTTATTAGAATAGTGAAAAGTCATGTTTTCTCCAATGTGGCCTATTTTAAAAGTGCGTCTGTGGGAATAGAGGAAGCGCTCCTGTGCTTGTGTCAGAGCAGGCTCTCCAGGTCCCCGCTGGGAGGAGATATGGCTCGCGAGCAGCTGAACACACTCCTCATTCTGGTGGGACAGCACTGGGACAAACAGCAGAGGGAATATTTTGCAGAAGCTACATTTCCTTTACACCGTGTCTCTATTGTGCTTATCATGTGAAGATCTGGGATTTTATTAGCCATGAAAATGTTCCGTATATTTTTATGCTTGAAGCCATAAAATGTAATGAAAGGGGAACACCCCACGGTGCATAAAAATTGTTCCGATTTTAGCACGCCACTGTAGGATCCAGCTGATACAAGGCCAAAGGGTCCATTTTTATCTTTTGATTCTCGCATTAACCTTCCATTAAAAATTATCTATGTTATCATCAGCCTAGATTTAGCCTAATAAATTCCAGTTTTATGAGCCATCTTGGAGGAGAATTATCATGATGTTATAGTTTAAGTAACATATGTTCCAATTTACTGACATCTACTGGATTTGACGCGGCATCAGCCATCCATTCACATCACCATCATCATTTCATGGTATAAAATTCCCTGCAATAAGTCGCCTTTGGATTTTGGTGATCAAGCAGCACATGGAGCCAGAAATGAACAAGCTGCTGCAGAACCAGGAACATGGGACATGGTGTAGAAATGAATGGGTTTTTATGCTTATTATGATCATGCAACATAATGTGGCAGAGTCTCTTTAAATTAGAAAGGAGACAACCACTGCACTGAATAATGCGCCCAATTTTCTTTGTGAGAATCCAATTTATCTGTAATGCTGAATCCTTATAGTTAAGCACCTTATTGAGTGGAGCCCTATTAGCAAGAAATACAAGGATTTTGCATGTGATTAATGTTGTAAAATTTGTTTTGAAAAAAATCCTTTCAGTTTATATCATAATACTTTTTTCTCTTTCAGATGTACTGGACAGCACAAAGGCATACCTGTTGTATTCAGTGATTCATATTGCATGAGAGGTAATTGATGGTTGATATATAACTACAGTCAAATGTTTTCTGAGGTCATGGGAGATGTTTGGAGTCTCTAAGGTGTTTATTGCCAGGTTTCCCGGTAGAGGTTGACAAATGCAGATGTAAATCAAATTTTTAAAGGTTAATGCTTTAGAGAATTCAGACTCATAAAAAAAAGGGAGTTGCATTTATAAGTTTTCCTTTTCCTTCTGTGAAGCTGATAAACTCCCTCCATGCTCACTTGATTCTGTTGCAGAATAAAAAGGAAAAAATAATAGTTTTCTTGTGTTATTTGGTGTGAAAGAGAAATACATGTTAGCCTGGCTGACACCAGACCCTTCTCAGGTGGAACTGAGAGTGGGTCTGGGGAACCTTCATTCACAGCGCATTTCCAAAGGGGCGTCACCAACGGACGCCGCTCAATTGCCTCTGGGAGCAATTGGATAGTCCTTCAACCAATCAGATAGCCTGGGTAAACCCTGACGACCTTCCGGCAAATTTGAGATTTGCTCTGCAGATCAGTCTGGCCAAGAGCCCATTCAAACCCATTTCCAATGTCCTCAAAATTGAGGCACCAATCACAACCGTTGAGGCGGGCTTTACGCGACGAGGATAGCGCAGCGACGGCGAGCAGCTTTTTGTTTACATTCAACATGACGGCTACCGAAGCCGTGCTTCACCATGACCAGGGCTCGGTAGGTCAGTCTGACATATGCCGATTTTATACCGGTCAATGCTATAATTAACTGACAACAGAAGTTATACGAGTTACAGTTCTCAAGGACGCACGCACACACGGACAGAGACACAGTCTCTGTTTCCTTTCTCTCAACTTCTCCGCCGTGTGTGGCGCGTACCCGCTCGCGGTGTGAAGCGCGTGTCCGCGCTATTCTTGCACATGTAAGGAGCCTCGTGAATTAACCTGCAACATATCAGCTGTTTGGAAATTCTTCAGCGTGTGTACAGAAGATAACAAGTTAGCAATATGCAACACCTGCAAGGAGACAGTAGGGCGTGGAGGGACCACACCAAGAACCAGAATCACATTTGTTTTGTTGGATATTGGATGTGAAAAGCGTCACCCGGATCGTTGGTCTGATTGGTTGAAGGACTATCCAATGAGCCCAGAGGCATTTGAGTGGCATCCGCTGGTGACGCCCCTCTGGAAATGAACTGTCAATGAACCTTTCCCAGACCCACTCTCAGTTACAGCTGAGAAGGGTCTGGTGTTAACCAGGCTACCAATCAGACCAACGATCCGGGTGACGTAGCAGCGACAGCGGCGTCAACCATGGATGTATCAAGAGAACGGCATCAACGGGTTGCTGCGCTTCGATGGCCGTCATGTTGAATGTAAACAAAAATCAGCTTGCTGTCGCTGCGCTATCGTCATCGTGTAAAGCCCGCCTCAACGGTTGTGATTGGTGCCGCGATTTGGAAATATTGGAAATGGGCTTGAATGGGCTCTCGGCCAGACTGACTTGCAGAGCAAATCTCATATTTGCCGGAAGTTCGTCAGGGTTTTCCCAGGCTAAATACATGTGGTATATGCAAAAGCATGCATCAAATGCAAAATGAAGATGTAATGTGTGTAGTTAACGATGATGATTTAGACTAGGAAAAGCAATTTTATAATGCATTGATGCCAGGAATACACTGTGGTACTGTAGAAAGATGAGTCATACAAATGTGACAAAACTGGAGTGATATCACTGAATGCCTGACACCTATACGCGGTGCCAGCGGTAGCCTTTCAGGAGGTCAGTCGGAGTCAGATAGTGAGAGGGAGACTCTGGGGCAAAAAAATGAAGCTTTTCTGGACAGCTGCTGCAATAACGTGAATAGATGTCTTCCCCTCTGCAATTAAACCCTCCCTGATTACGTCTCTCTGGCTATTGATTGGAAACTTTCACTTAATAACCACTAACATGGTCTCTTATCTTAACCTCAAGGTCTGGCCTTCGAGGACTGACTGCGCAGAGATTTATGTTCGCTTCCTTTAGTGACTCCTCTGGGGCATTGTGTCATTTTGGTATTCCAAAGTGTGGAGAGGGGTCTGTTGGTTTCTTGTTAAACCACATTATTAAACACCGCTGCGCTTTCCCAGTTTGCAGGTCCAATCTTTTCGTATAAGTGCAGTGTAAAAGGGAAACGGGCTGAATAGCTGTATAACTTTCTTTGATTATCATTGATTATTAGATAGTAAAAAGGCTGCATTCAAATTGAATGACTTTATTGCTGTTTCAAATAATACTCCCAGTTATGTAGCTCCAGTACACAGAGAGAGCTGATCTGGAAATCAACCCAACAGAGCTAATGGAAACGCAAAGACTCGTACATAAATGTTTAACACACCTACCTTCAATGGCTCCGTATGTGAAACCTGAATACCATACACTTAAGTTTTAATAAGTTGCCTAAAAAGGAAAATTGTGGTTTTATTTTGGTCTTATTTTCTTAGTTTTGTAATCACGTTGTACTAACCAAGGTAATTGCAGAGAAATCCAATGGGATAAGAAATACGATCAATAAGACGTTGATTAACAATCCCCCAAAACCTATTTGGAAGAGCAAGAGGCAAAATGGTTAAACTATTACCCACTGTTACTCACTATTACTGTCCGTTATAAACATCCATCACAGTTTACACACCGGCTTCCCGGACTTCCTAGGGATCATTACCAACATTATGGGTGCGCTCATTTTGGGGTTTTACCTGCAAATAAACTGGTTTAGATAAGATAGCTAAACTGCTAGCTTGCTCACAGCCGTCAGATTATCTAAATCATTCTTTCCCAATCAGACTTTGTTATTAGCAATGTTGACATGTTCCCAGATCTCAGCGGATCATATCAATAGACATGATGGCAAAACATACAAAAAATATATTAAACAGGAATTATTCCAAAGGCTACTTAACTAGCTAGGTAGCTTGTAGCTAGAGGGCGAAATTGGGCCGTGACGGTCATGTCAGATTCATTTTGATATCAAGTGCTAAAGGAAAAAGGCATTTTAGGCAGGCTGTGTGAATGTTTTACAGGGTGTGTTAGGTAAAATAATTAATAATTAAGCTAGCTCAAATAGTAAACACAGCAGGGAATGCACCAATGTCAGCCATCCGAAGCTGACATAAATATGTTGAGTTTATGCTAATACTTGAAAATCATAAACAATCTATTGCACTTAAAAACGTGCAACCACCACATTAAACAAGGAATTATCTGAGCAATGCTAAAACGTTGACTGAAATGTTGTGCGATAATTGTTCAATCAGAGCAATTTAAAAAAATTTAAACGGCAAACCTTCTACATTGTTGCCTTGAAAGCAGAGGTCTTCAAGGTCTTCCAGGACCCCTAGGGGGTCCACAGAGTCAATGCAGGGGGGGCCTCCAAATTATTTTTTTCAAAAATTAAAAAGTCTTAAAATGAAATGAAATAAAGTGAAGTTTCTGCAATATATTGCAATTTACTACCTTTTTTCCAACTTCAAATTTTTCCCAATTTCAACTTATGTCCCCAAAAGGAAACTTTGTCAACATCTGTTTTATCTAAAAAGATACATGTCTCTGTTTGTTCATCTCACTTTAATTGTATTGCTGCAAAATGGGATTGTCACGCAGACAAACTGACCAACACATATATAATAATAGATCGATACTTGGCATCTGTGTATCGATAGAGTATTGCCACAGAAAATATTGCGATACGATGCTATCGATGTATCGATATTTCCCCCCCCACCCCTAGAATCCATCATATTATTAGCAAATATAAATCCCCACTTGGCCTATAGGTAAGGTGGTCACTAAGGCAATCCACAGATTAGTTAATCCTAAGGATTCACTGTGCCACATGTATGTTTAACATTAAAACTTGATTTCTAAAATCATGCCAACAATTATTAGGCTATTTGAATAGCTTAGTATTCTACTGTATGCAAAAGGTATGTATAAATGCTTTAGGCCACCCTTCACATTAATGTAGGCCTAAAGCCCTGCTTGAAAGTATAGCAAAGGTTGCGGAACTTCTAGTGTCACCATTCTCTCGTTGCTTCTGTGATGTTTGTATCCAGCTGTGTCACAAGCTGAAATGAGGAACAGAATTGTCGAGCGGGGGCCTGCAAAACTACTATGCTGTGTTGCGCATAGAGCTCCACAGTGAAAGTAACTGGAAAATTGTTGATCAGAATCGACTGTCTATTAACATTTTTGCTTAAAATCTGTGACCTTCTGAAACTAAAATTCTCCAGTATTCAGTGCTGAATAGATATTCCCAAATAATAATACACTGACACACAGGAAGCGCTGACTTTTTGTCAGCATGAAAAAAATAAACTGTGACAAAAGCAGTGATACTGTGTGTGACTAAATAAAGAGGCCCACCTACACAAAGTGAGAACTCATCTAGAGAAAATCCACAGACATCACTGTTTGAAAACCGCACAGCACTGACCACTTATGTCATTACTTATATTTTATTTGTCTTGTTGATGAATGTGATTTGAGCCAATATTCACTTTTAATCCTAAAGTAAGATGGGGGGGGGGGGATGCAGAAGCTTGCCATGAAACAATAAAGGCACATTCTGTCTTATGAGAGGAAAAACTCACAATGCGTGTAAATGTTTCCTGGGACAGCTCCAAGCCGCTGTTTGCTCCAAAAGCAACATTGACTTGTATAAAAAATTCACCCTTCACAGCTCACGCCTCTGAATCATACACCTGTTTGGTTTCAGCGTGCCAGTCTTCCTCTCTCGCTCTCTGCTCAGCGATGTGAACACAGCACAGGTTGTCCACAGTACTGCCCTCAGGCCCCGCAATGTGTTCATAGCCCGGCTGGCTGGCTCGCTGGCTGGCTGGGTGGGTGTGTTGGTGGGTGCATGCAGGAGAAGAGAGAAGAAGGGAAGGAGGGGGAATTAAATAAATAATAGCATGGCCTTTCTCTGGGTGAGTAAGCAAAGAGTGGAGAAGAGTTTCCAAGTGGCAGACGCGATGCCCTTTTATTTTCCGGGGCTTAGAGCCCATGCTCTTTATGCTTAGGTTGATACAGTATGTCCGCTGAGTGTAGAAAAAGCTAAAAGACAAACTGTCCGACCAAGAAGATCCACCTCAACTACGCTTTGAAAAATCTATAATGGATTTGAATGTGAAATGAACGTGAAATCAGCGATGGTCATTTGGAGATGTTGAACATAGTGGGGTATTATCTTTTGAACTGCATCTTTCCGAGGGATAGATGGTTTGTTTTCCCGTTCTCTCTGTGTCTGGTGTCTGATCTTCAGCTAACTGCTGCATTCATCAAAGGCCTAGTCAGACACACAGAGACAATAGCTAATGAGTAGAAGCTCCCAGTTGGGCTGATCCGGGCTGTGGTGCTCCAGACAATGCAACAACATCTGTGCTGCTGAGTGCTGGTGTGTGCTGACAGAAGCATCCCCAGAGAGAGAGAGAAAGGAGGGGGGGAGGGGCTGGGGGGGTTCTTCACATGTCCTGGACATACAACCTTCCCTCCCTTCCCCCAAATCCAAGCCCTCTCATCACCCATCTGTACAGGAGTCTCGACGCGTGGAAGGGATGGGTGCCGTGAAACCATGATCCATTTCTCACCCAGGTGTGCCACTCACGCAAAACCCCCGAAAACCCCTAACGACCGTTTTGAGTTACCACTGGAAGAAAGAGAGAGAGAGAGATGATTTTTCCAGAGTGAGGAGGTAAGGAGGGGGAAGGAAACAGGTGTGGACCTCCCTGTGGATAGAGCAGTGACTGGGGCTGGATAGATACCTCCCCACAGGGAGAGAGGTGCACATAATTCAGGGAGGATGCCGGCCTCTCCCATATACAGAATTAGTTATGTTGAGCGGTGACAGGCCGAGCATGAAGAATAAGATCCCTATTCGAGCTCCAGCAGTACATTACAACGTTTAGGGGGGGAGTATCTCATTGTAAACATGCAGGTAGAGATAAAGCAGGTCTGAAAAACAGGCACGTTTGCACACTCACTCCCACCAAGGCGGTGACCCATCCGGAGGACAAGGTGTACCTGGTAATTAAAATGCAATCTCTGCTGCTGTGCCCCCTGGAGTGGCAGTGGCAGCGGACTCACCCAGGAGCCTGGGGGCGAGAGGTGCCACCTGCACTGCCACGCCACCTGCGCCACCACTGCCTCCCTTCATTAAGCCTGGTATTTATACGAGCGTCCCCCCCTCCCCCACCCTGCCCCAACAGCCCTAGTCTTCATGGGCCCTGGTAAGGCAGCGCTTTATTAGAATTAATGTGGCACTTCAGAGGAGAGTGTCAGTGTGGCGCGTACCGGGGTGCCAGGAGAAAGAGTCCCCAGCTCTCCTCTGTCACATTGAATAAAGGCGCCACAGCCAGCCCAGAGCTGAGATGAGCGTGGACAGCACATGACAGAACTGTTTTTCCAGGGCCAAGGGAAAGCAAAGTATTCTTTATTCAATCTGTTCTCATGTTTACAGGATGAGCTATTATATTGTACATGGAGACAATCAAAGCCTGGAAGAGAATGTAATGGCGCAAGACAGAACGTTGTGTCAAGCGTTTAGCAAAAAGCTGGACATTCGACAACGCTCGCCGGAGAACCCATGTGGCAGTTAAAGAAAATTAATATCAAATGGCCCCTACAGTCGGAAGGTTTTAGCCAAGCCTCCCCCTGCCGGTTTGTTTTGAATGATGTAATTGTCAACTCGATCGGGTGTAAGATTTAACACATCACGCTCATGACACCCAGCTTTCTCACTTTACATGTTGCTGTTTCACCCGTCACAAGCTTTAGATGGCAGCCAACTCTACTGGGGACTGATGACATACAGTAAGTATCACATTATAAACCCCGCACTTTAATAGGGCCATTAATTACAAACCCAAATTAAAACGGGAACAAACGTGATTTAATAAAGTTTCCACATGAGTCATAATATCTTTGGCAGGATTGTCACAAGTACTTTTGCACTTCCTCACATTCCAGGAAATAAAAACAACACTGTGGCTTTTAGACGCATTTAGCGTCTAATATCTGCATGAAGTGTCGCCACATTTAGGAGGGAGTGTGTGAGAGGGTGTTTCAGACGGTGTTAGCAGTATGTCTGGTCATTTCTGCGAGGATAGATGGAAAAGAAAGGGGTGGCTACACTGATGCTACTTGTAGTCGGGCAGCAGGGGAGGGCATTAAAACCTAGTTTGCATCACTCAGCGCTTCCAATTAAACACGAATAACCAGATACAAGTTCCTGTCTTCAGATGTGTTTTATGAGCTCCTGTGCAGCAGGGGAATTCTCCAGAATATACTGTACATCTCCCCGCAGTTTGCCGATCTCTACTGCACGCCTGAGTTCATTAGTGTTAAAAATGGTAAGCACTTTAGAGCCAGATGTACTTTTTTAAGTCTTATTAGCTTCAGATGATATTGTTTAAGGGGCATACGAGGCTTCCAATTAAAGCTGTGGAAAACTAAAACAGAAGTTTCTCTAATGTTTTTTTTTTTTCTTCTTTTTTCCTAGAGTTAGATGCAACTTTTTCTAAGCCATGGGCCTAACTGTTAGCACCCTCCTTATCAAAGGCAGACATCAAAGGACGTCTGCAGCTTCTGCACACACAGCTATATATTAATCCTTAAAACAGAATCGTCCAAGATGGACTGGAAAAGAGAAATGAACAGCTCAGTCATGATTTGTTGATGTTGTCCATCCTCAAAGTTGCCTAAATGCACTGTAGCGTAAAGATGAGATGAAAACTCAGTTTGACATACTTGCACATTGTGTGGTACGGTTGCTTCATAAATGCAAAGAATCACAATATATGAATTGATACCATAACTTCTTGTCAGAAAATCTCATTTGGCTTGCTCTGGGTCAAAGCTATTTACATTTTTTTCGGCACGACTTTTGGAAAAAGACCCCAACAATCTTTTCCTAAATATGTCCACCTTCACTTACACCAAGACACAGCTCTTTCGGCGCTCTAATTTTGTGTTGGGCCCGTTCTAATGGGTTCATCCGGAGCCGAGGAAAAAGGCAAGAACAAAGCCCTTCAGCATCTCCCAGTACGGGGAGGTGCACCGAGGCCGGGCCACGCTACACTCCCAATCCCCTTACAGGCCTGTCACTATTCATTCACACTCTGCCCTTCCTCCTCGCGCTGCAACCTCAACAGGGGCATCGCTCATGATAGAAAACAATGAGCATGATTTGTGAACTCTCGCCGTCTTTGTAATTTCATCAGTGTAATGGGATTATATTTCAAATCACCACTCCTTTGTTCATTACACATTTAAACTCCTCTGACAGACAAAAACTTAAATAAAATGTGCATGTCAACCCTGGTTGACTTTGCCTGCTCCTGCACTTGATTAGACAAACAGCGCACCGGGGCTCCGGAACGGGGGGAAATAATGTGCTCATTTATTCATTTTTCAGACAAGTCACAATAGATTTTTAACGACCAGTGTCTGACCTCCCTTAGGTACTTCTTGCTTAGGGGGGTTAATAAAGCCTAACGCTGTGGCGCTCGGAGCAAGCTGAGAAGATGCCTGTGATGAAATAAAGACAGGCCCAAATCAAGAGTCTCCGAATGCCCGCTCCAACCCCAGAGAGAGAGAGAGAGAGGGAGAGAGAGAGGAAGAGGAAGATGGTGGCTGCTGCTGGTGGTGGTGGTGGTGGTGTGTGTGTGTGTGTGTGTGTTGGTTAGAAAGGAGACTATTCCACTTAGATTCCAATTCCACAGGTCTCTGAGGGACAATTAAACCAAGTGTGGAAGAAGTGCTCTCTTTTCTCAATGCACTGGGGCGTGCATATTAGACGCCGCAACCATGGTGATACATTCACACACAGAAGAGTCTGCCAAGATTTAAAACTGGGAAGCTTGTAAAAGCCGCTCTGAAAACTTCACGTTGACATTTTAGAACAACAGAGAGATCTCTCTCTATAGTCCTTAGATTTAATGTCAGGCCGTGCAGTTCAAGGATCTCCTCTGAGTCATGGCAACATTAAAAGAAATCAAGAAGTTGCATAATTTTTCGGGTTTTAAGTTGCACGTCTGCAAGTCTTATTAAAGCAGCTACAGGGAGTTTTCTCAATCTAACACTGATGCCTCTATGCCCTACATAAGCCAACGAGACCATTGGCGAGAAGATTAGCTAAATCTATATTTCTATACAGTTAATCTTAATGCCTGTCCAAGCCAAATCAGACCAAACTAATTATGGCACACAGAACGAATGAGCCTATATTTACAGTTTCCCAGGCAAAGTTTGGCATTGAGTCGTAAGTTACCCAATTGAAAGGGAGCGTGAGGAGTCCTTTCTTTTCGACGATGTATTTTGTGGTTATGGCTGATACTGGGTAACCTGACGTGCCAGATGGCTTGGTAACACAGAGCCCTCTGAGAAGCCATCATTGGAAACTGTTTGGAAAAGGGAAGGCACATTCAAAAGAAATACCTGGCAGGTGATTGGACGAACCATCTGTCCGTCACGTCCACCGCGGTTGTTTTGAACGAACAGTCACGGCCGTCACACACACCTGGACCACGCCCGTAACTGGCCGGAGCTCCTCGCTGGACGCTAATTGGTTCGTTAAGCTGCAGTACAGGCACAAACACATTTATTGAAGCCTAAGACAAGGTGGATTTCCGTGTGATATGTGATCCCGCAATTCTCGCGTAATCTCGTGATATCGTGAGAATCCAATTGCCCTGCGAGGTAAGATACTGGGGCAGGATCAGCAAAGAGAAAAAGAACGTTTTTGACCGAAGAATGAAAAAAAGCTAGGAGGGACAGCGATAGAGCACCAGCAAAAGCAGGTAAGTTAACCTGGCGCATTCAACATATGAAGAGAACTGCAGCATTTAAAAGGATTCCAAACTGATCCTGAATTGGGCCTCTTCTTCCTAGACAGGTTTGTGATATTCAAGTCTATGTTATTTATGAAAAACACTGCGAGATGTGGCACAGGTTACCTCCATATATAAATGTATATTACAGTAGTGGATTAAACAAAGTTTACTTACTTACAGTTATAAATATTATATAGTCAAAAATAGACACAGCTGTTTAAAAAATATGAGAATGAAATGAAAAATGAAGAAATGAGAATTTAAGAAAAATAAGTTGCGTTTTTCTTTCACTCACTTCCAAAACAAATGCTAGCTAGATCACCATATTTACAACACAAGGCATGGAAACACTACCGCTTTTGATCACAGGGGCCGCCAAAATACACACAAAATGAAAGTTGCCTTAAAGGACAATTCCGGCGCAAAATGAACCTAGGGGTTAATAACACATGTGTACCGAGTCTGGGACATGTTTTCATGCTAATCGAATGAGTCTCTAGCTTGAAGCAAGATAGCGCAAACCACTAATTAGCTTATAACGCTAGTCGTCGGGGCAGAGGGTAAAGTGAAAAGAAATCACTATTTCTACACCACTAGCAAGGCTCAAAATAGCACCACACTTCCACGCTAGCACAATGATGGTCTCTACATGTAAACCGAAGCATGGAGAACTTTGTACGTGTACAGACAGTTTATTAAAAAGATAGTTTACGTTCACGTATACAGGCGGGCGCCATCTTGGGAAGACCAGTCGAACGACTGTAATATTTTACTTTACCCATGCCCTGACGACTAGCTTTATAAGCTAATCAGCGGTTTGCGATATCTTGTTTCAAGCTAGAGACACATTTGATTAGCATGAAAACATGTCCAGGGGAACAGTCGACTTGGTACACATGTGTTATTAACCCCTAGGTTCATTTTGCGCCGGATTCGTCCTTTAAGCATGCATCCAGACGTCTTTAGATGTGGTGCATCTGCAGAAAATTTCAAAAGTTTGGGCTCACCAAACACACACACACACACACACCGAGCGAGAGAGAGAGAGAGAGAGAGAGAGAGAGAGACTGTGCATATGTGCTGCCACTAGACATCCATCTTGTTTTCCCACTCAGCTCAGTGCTCTATTTGTCTGAATCTATGTCATTTTAGCTCACTCAGGTCAACGGCAATTCAACCTCCTCTTTCGTCTGAGGCACTTCAGAATCATAATGTGATGCATGTGGGATAGGAACCTGCTAAACACAGTCCCTGTCACTGCTCAGACATTGCTGGATATAAATGATACACGCCGTGCGCTTGCCATCCCCATTCTGAGCCATACTACATCCTGTTTCCACCTGTCCATGATCACTGCTGTGCAAACGCTCTCTCCCACACCCTCACAGGTAGCTGTTCTGGTCGTGATGTGTCACAGCATTAGACTATAATCACACCTCCAGAAACAGCAGGGGAAAAAAAATATATAAGTCTTAGTGATCTGGAAGAAGAAATAGTAACAAAAGGATTTGTTCAGAACACTCAATATTTCATACTTTTGTTCTGGGCCCAGCCTTGTTCCTCTGCTTTTAGTTGGTGCAGCTCTCTGCTGGGCGCCTCTTGGGAACGGAGGAAATTACATCCTACCTGATAATTAGCAAAGTTCAGAGCAAACTAAAAATCTGCCCCGCTCTCTTAGCTCCCCACCACTGGCAGATTTTTCTTAGCAGCTAATTAAGTCCGCCTCTGAGGTTTTTGCAGACAGCAATGCTACTGGATGCTGCAACAGCAGAATTAAAAAAAAAAAAAAGCTAAAAGGAAGAAGGATGGAAATGAAGAGTGAGAGTTCATTTTTATTATGTTTTTTTTTTCTGTTTCATCTTTTTATACCGACAAATAAAATATGACAATGGTGTTCCTGGAGGGAGTATTATTATTTCACACATGGGTGCATTCTTCAAATAGAAATAACAGTGTTAGCCGCCATTACACACGCTAGCAAATAGCGAAGCGCCCTCTGTCCATAATGTTCTTTAATTATTATAATGTCGTCATCCATATCCGGCAATGTTGCATGGAAAAGAAACAGCAGAGCACACCGGGTATTAAATGGCAAATCACTAATCTCGCCACAGTTGAATGAAATCACACTACACAGACAGCATTATTAGTGATGTTATCGTCACTGCTGCACATCATATTGGAGACTTCTTATATGAGACTTATAGAATAGGGGTTTGATGCATGTTTTTCTTTTATTAACTTCGTATTATTCCTTTGGGGTTTAAATAGCCTAAAAGGATAATATTTGTATTTTTTCTGAGTTCAACTCAAATCTTAAGTACGAAATGAGAATTAGTAAGAAAGTCTGCGTTCAAGTGCAACTACAAATACAAAAAGCTAATTGTAATCTGTCAGAAACCTTGAGTTGAACACTTGAATACAAGTTGCTCATTAGAGACGCTTGAGCCACTGGGCTGCTGATGACTAGCAGTGTAGATGGAGTTTGGCTTTAAAAAAAAGGCAAGCCAACAGCCTCCTTGATAAGGCTCTCGGTTGCACAGAGACTGTTTGTGATGTGCAATCCATGAGAGACGGAGGAAGCAGGCAGGCAGGCAGTCATTATTTTCTCCATAATTTACCTGAAGTCCTTGATAACGAGCAAAAAATAATGCCATATAATTAGAAAAACACCAGCAACACCATTATTGTCAGGAGAACACATCGGTATAATGAAGCAATTATAAATGAGCAGCTTTGTGCTTGTCATTAATTTCTGCTTTTAAGGATGTGGAGATGAAGCATGGCTAAACGTCAGAGGGAGCTGGGAGGACGTTTAGGTTAGACTGCTAGGAGAGCACTCTGGGGGGGTGTGGGAGTGTGTGTGTGTGTGTGTGTGTGTGTGTGTGTGTGTGTGTGTGTGTGTGTGTGTGTGTGTGCATGCGTGCACAGACCAAACTGCTGGTGATGAGTCCACCAAGTCGCAGCGTGGACAAAATGTCCACCGGGGGGACACTTTAAACACGTTATAATAACCTTCTATCATGCAAGTGCAGCTAAAGCTTTCAGTCTGAAATGTGCGTTTACCAATACGCACAGACGAGGACACGCAGGTTCCACTGCGGCCAGATATCATCGCGCCGCATTCAAGTTGTTTATTTTGCATCAAGTGGAAGATGCTCGGTTGCCAAATGAAAGGTAATGAGGAAAAGTACATGCTGGGCGAGGAGCTTGCCCTTTTCACATATCATCACAGAGATTGATCTCTCCTTCCCTTCCCCTCACTCGTATCCGATCTCAATTGAGAGATACTACATTTGAAAAAAAATTCATGCATATTTTCCTTTGAAATGTATACCGTGCTCCTAATGCAGCCACGCAATTAGGTAAAATGTTGCATTTCATTAAAAGAATTTCCTCCCAACCACTGAGTGGATTAGAGACACGTCTTTTTATTAATGAGCCTCCCCCCCCCCCTCTTTGATTTCTCCTCATATTGAAATGAGTGGAGACAAGCTGAAATCCCAGTTTCCTCCTGATATGTCAGGGCTACTGTGAGCTCAGTTGTTTGCCACCTCAAAGGCATCAAGCAGTAAAAAGAAAAGAAAGAAAAGGTGAGCAAATAAGAGAGACAGTGAGTGAGTGAAGTCACTCCACTTGGTATACACTGAGAGTACAAGTCCAAAGCATTGTCCTCCTCAGTTAGAAATGACATCTTATTAACACATCCTACAGCACACTTCATCACATTGTCTTGAGAAGGCAATTGTATGGAAGGGGCAATTAGGACAAGAAGCTGTGAGGTTGCCATTATTTTAGAATTTAATGACCACGCAATACGGAGCTAGATGTAGAAATAAGGGCTACAATACTACAATTATGCATAATCTGGCAGATCTTACCGCACCCCCCACACTCCTCTTCCTTTCGCCTCGAATAAATTTACATGGAAATGCATCTCTACCTAATTTATTCGGAAAAAATTAGAATATACATTACAAATATTTCCATAGACGACATAAGCAACATGCGGTTGGGAATTTAATGACTTATTTCTTTGTATTCATGCTTATGGATTAGGTCGGGAGGGCACACCTTCCCCAGGCAGGTTTTTTTAATTTATTTTTTTAAGATGAATAATTAAACACAGGTGTATATATTCACTTTTCATTCTTTTTTCCCCAGCTGCTGTGCCATTCATTCTATAGGAAAAGAAAGCTTTCCAGCCCACAAGAGAGAGAGAGAATAGCCACTGAGGAAATGTGTGCTGTGTGTGTGTGTGTGTGTGTGTGTGTGTGTGTGTGTGTGTGTGTGTGTGTGTGTGTGTGTGTGTGTGTGTGTGTGTGTGTGTGTGTGTGTGTGTGTGTGTGTGAGAATATGTGCTGTGAAACCAAGTGTGTGTGTAAGTGGCAAGATGCATGACTCTGGACACAACCCAAAAGCAGGGATTATTGACATGGATGCTCCACCATTAATAAGCCGCTGTATCCTTTGTGTTCGGGGTCGCCATTGCTGCAGTTAACTATAACTTGTCAAGGCTTCTCCAGCCGCACAATGCGTACCTCATGCATCTCCTGTCAGCAGGCATAATTCCTGGATGCTGGCGCGCCGCTGATTTCTGCATAAGTGATGCGAGCCTTCTAGTAGAGTTAGGAGCACAAGTCTTTTGCCATTGAGAGATGTTCATCATTCTTGATCTGGCTCTGTCAAGACCTGGTGTTTTAGTGCCTCTCACGATTAGGCAGAATTGACAGGCCAAGAAGGCAGTGAATAGCAAAAATGTGTGGAACTGAGGGGGTGTGGTGTAGGCTGTAGGGTGAAGTGGAGTGTGGCCGCCATTTAATCTGCAATTTATCAGTTTAGGCTGCACCATGTAACATCAGGGAGATTACATTCCGGCGAAAAGGAGCCCTATCTCTCCTCCATCCCCTCCTCCTCCCCTATCTCCTCTCAAATGCCTCCTAATGTCGTCTGACGGCACAACGCGGAGGACAAAGAGGGAGGACTGTCTTTATTGTCGCCATTATTGTTTCTGAAGCCCTTAATTAATATATAGCATTGTGGACTCCTCTGCGAGTAAGCAAACGAAGTGCCAGTGACAGAGAGACGGAGCATAAGAGCTTTGCTGCAGCGAGACAGGCTGCATCTTTTATAGAGGCCGTTTGTCACGAAGAAAAAGTTAGGCCGCTTTTTAACATGCACAAGCACATGTGCATTCAAACACACACACGCACACACACACACACACACACACACACACACACACGCTGCCATTGACGTCTGCACATGACCTCTGACAACACTGATCACGTTGGGCCGATAAATGCTTAATTGCCATTTTTCCGTTGGGCTGCTTTATTGATGTCATTTCAAAAGTGATTAATATGAACTGCTAACGAGCTGTTGCATTTAGCACTAAACACAACTGAACTGGCACGTTGTATTACATGGATTTAATTTTTTTTTTGTATATTTCTAATATTGTGCAATCAAAAATGTGTTATGGTTTAACGGCGACATATAATGTCATTAAACTACATGTCTTTTCAATTGGAAGTCAACAAGCTCCAGAAAGGAATGTTTAGCACAGTGTTCTGGACTCTTAGATCAATGTATTAATGCATTCCTTTCAGGGAATCAACATCTTTGCATTTCGTCACGTGCAGCAGGAGGACACAGGTGTTCTTTTTTTTATTTTATTTTTTTTTTATTTACACAAATATCATAGTCAAATGAATCCAAAATATTTTCACAACATTTGTGCTCCTTGCACACTCTCCGCGGTGTTTAACAAGGTCACCGAGTCTATTAATATACACTGGTAGAGTGAACCAACAGCACGCTTCAGTTTTTATCTCTCGTTCTGGGCAGAAACAGAAATATGAAGACGCTGGCTTACAGGAAGGAAAGCCATGGCAGCCTGATATTAAAATGGTTCAGGAGTCAAGTAGAACAAGTCAAGTAGCTGGAGGGCAAACAAAACAGGGAGAGAGAGGAGGGAAAGAACAGGTCATTCTTAAAAGCTAATGGACTGTCAATGGTCATATTGAATTCTATCGAATATTATAAAATATGTTCATGTGAACATGTGACTTCATGTGAAGTCTGTGCTATTAGTCATTGGCCGTCTATTACTTTACCAAGACTAAACAAACAAAAAAACGTCAACAAAACAGAAATTAATTCAAATTGCATATTTTCATTTGAATACAGCAATGTGATTTTTTGTTTTTTTTTAACAACCACAACAGTGCGTTTCCACCGACGATATAGCTTTTCTTTTCAAAAACCTTTTCTTTTCAGTTTTTCGATTGTTAAATTAGACACCCCTCCACACATTCTCTTTTACGGGTTTTTCCTACATCTTAATGGTAACCTCTCCAATGTGGGGTGTGTCCTACCAGCTGCTGAGATCAGAGCTCCCCACCGCTGCAGCTCACAGCGCTGTCCACCAGATGGACTGTTAGCCTGGGATACCAGGCCATGCACGGCTCACAGAAACACATTCCTGTGCCTGAAAAAGCAACAAATATAGGCCTACACTCTGTCTCTTGATCAGGGGTGTGTATTTGTACATTGCAAATCCAGTGTTGTAGGATACAGAGTGCACACGCACGTTGGTGCAATTTATTGCTCCGCCAATAAAGCAGCCTTTATTAAGCATGCCTGTATCCCAAAGGCTTATTTTGCAGACATTCCCAGGAGGAAGTATGACCCGCTGCACATATCTGCACAGCCGCTCTGCAGCGACAGAGCTTGATCCATCCTGAAAGGGGGATTGAACTCTCGCAAGATGAAGACATGACATCTTCGGCTTACTTGATGTCAATGATAGGACAGCTCACTTGTAGATCGGGCATGTTGCCAGCCAGCTCTCCCTGGGTCCTGAATGCTGCCTCTGAACAGAGGCCAACGACACAGATGACATCTAGGGAAGCCCGTCAACCTGTTGCTTAAGGACAGAATAATCAAAGTGGGTCATACTGGTCGGCTCGCCTTACAGTTTGTGCAAGGGCTGATGTGTTCATCTAATGCATCTGTGTGTGTGTGTGTGTGTGTGTGTGTGTGTGTGTGTGTGTGTGTGTGTGTGTGCCTGCGTGTTTCCTAGACTTGTCAGGGCAGCAGTCAGAGCTGAGCCCTGAAATCCACCCCAGTGACACAGATCATCAGCATCAGCAGCAGATCTTCAGCCTAGATCATGTTCACAATGAGAGCCGTGCCAGGCGCTGACACCGCTGCACTGTCCAGTTGTGCACAAAAAATAAATAAAAGATTGCCGCCCGCCAACACAATTCTGAACACTGATTTAGAAATGTTCACATTAGCAAACGTGTGTAAGCAATATGAACATTTCTCTAGGCAGTAACAAAGGTCATTTTAATAAAAACAAATCACTTTATTGATTTGCATGCATGCATGCAGGTAAAAATATGTTATTGTTGCCCTTAAGGGGTTTTGTTTCTTTTACGATCTACGCTTGACACAGCCCTAACAATATTGCTTAATTGCAACCTCAATGAAACATGCACGCTCAATCAGGGAGGGAGTTTACTGTCGAATTTATGGAAATGCGTGGAGAAAAAAAAAAAAGAAGGGGCCTGTGTTAGTTGTAGGGTACACCTGCACTTGTCAAGGTACTCAAGTACACCGGGTAATTGGCTGTTGATTGCTGCCATTAACATGTGATGGCTAAGTGCATCTAATTCCTGTTCTATTTCCATGGTTCAATCTGATGTCACCACCTACTCTTTCTCTCACAAGAAAGAGTTTGCCTGTGCCTGTGGAAATGGTTCTTTTTTTCTAATGATATAAGCACAATATAAAAGGAAGGAGTGGTAAAGCCTCAGAAGCACCATTGTAACGGACACCCTTGCTTAATTGATAGGCTATCCTTTGTGGCGAGCAGTAAAAGAAAACACATGGAACGTCATGTATTACTATGTCTACTATTTTAGACTAAACCCAGTTGGTTTGATGCCACAATAAAAGTGCATAGGGACGCAATAATCCACATATCTGTCCTTCGGAATGATGCTATAGTAGGGCTGGGCGATATGGAGAAAATCAAATTTCACAATATTTTTGAATAAATACCTCGATATCGACACCACAACGATCTTGTAGTGTTGACTATTGGTGCTTTCACAAAATATTTACACAATGAGATTTTTGATAAATCATCATCAGTAATGTGGATATAATGACTAAGTGGGTAAAGGCAAATAATAGAACAGTTACAACAGTCTGGTAAGTTCAGAAAATGACATCACTTTACTGTCATGCAGCCTTTAAAACCAGGAAAAGACAACACTTATGCCATATTACGACATTATGATATCCAAAATCGAAGACGATATGTAGTATCATATCACGATAGCGATATAATATCGATATATTGGCCAGCTCTATGCTATAGCACAACTGTTTGGGGTTAGCATTTATTGTATTTCCATGGTTTAATATTGACTCTTTATGGCAACCTTCTAAGAGCTATTCTGCCATTTGTTACAAAGACACACATCTCCTTTGTCTTTGTAGTTTAAGCTGAAATGATTACAGAGAATGGCTCTCACTTTTTACAGTAGCCTATCCACCACCTCGGGGCACAGAGACTTGGTACCCCTTTGAGTTTTAATCTCCTCCTCTGCCTGCATCCTTGCGGCTATTTCATTTAAGTTTTAATATGTGTATTTGACATTTTTGTTCATTTAGACACCCCCCCTCCCCCTCCTACTCCCCACCACACTTAATTTAATTGACGTGATGCTGCCTTGTGTTGTTTATTCTGTCCTTTGTGGAGATTTCCCGCCACCACCGGCAGATTAGTCCCAACCAGATACCGTATGCAGGCTCCGTGTGGACCTGTACCTGCAGCGTATATGCGCGTGAGCGGTGGGAGGAGGGCGCGAGTGAGCGAGTGATGACACGCGAACAGGAAGAAAAGAAAATGCCACGCGGAACCTTTAAATCAACAACAGAGCATTCTTAAGAGCTAAGCAATACTTATTTGCCTGCGCGTTGAGCTTTACGCGTGTTATATGTTCAACCTAGGCCGACTAATAGGTCTGCTACTTCAAAAATGGGAATAACGAGAACAATAACCGAATAACATTTTGAATTTGACGAACAGCCACAATGAACAAAACGGATCCAGTTCCAGACAGCGAGTCCCATTGGTTTTTAAATGTCAAGCCGTCGCACCCCCGTGCTGTTCTTTGTCTGAGCCGCTCTCAGATCAGATCTGCACACCGTCGTCGGGAATGGCGCGTCTGCCATCTGCAGGCCACCGAGGGTAAAACACCCTCTTGTACGGTGGCTAGAACGTAGCAGTCACTGAGAGTAACAGTGCTGCTGCTGCTGCTGCTGTTGTTCTTCCTGCAGCTGCATGGTCCTATGGTTTTTATAAAAAAATTAAAAAAAATACAGGATCCATGCTTTAGATGCAATGACTCCTTGGAATAACCCAGCTATATTCATATTCCAGGTGTTGATTAGCATTGCCTGTGGTGTATAATGGTGTACTTTTAGTCATGTTTTTGTGCATTATTGTGTTCTCCCTACTCTTGGATCCCTTCAGTTTCGGCCCATCTTTAGGGAATCTGTTACCACACACATTTTTACAATTGATTATGCATATTTTTTTTTTAATATATTTTAGTATGAGTGGCAATTGTATTGTTCTACTGTGAATTCTACTCTTCCCATTGTTGTATAAAGTTACTGGGAGCTTTATAATGAGGCCTACAGGGAGTCAATTTGTGTGATTTCATGAGATCATTTTTGTCTGATGCTGAGCTGGTGTATGATACAGTTAAACAGGGGGAGGGGGTGCCTTTTTTTCCTTTTTCTTTTTTTTTTTAAACTGCTCCCCTTCAGCCAAGAAGTACCAGACCAACGTGTGAAGTCATGCACAAGCCCCGCTGGACTAATCATTTGTCATTACACAGCCATCTGGGTGAGACCTCAGGCCTGCTTATGTCTTCAAGCAGCAGGATGACATCAATATAAAACTGTGATGAGTCTTCCTCACTTGATCCATCTGCCCTCACCTGTAAAATCAAACCCCTTGTCTAAATTGGTAGTAAAGTTACACCTCCTGTATGTGAGGTCTGCACAGGCCTCATGTTGAGTCTACTGCTGAAGAAAGTATAAGCCAATAATAATAATAATAATAATAATAATAATACTGTAATGTGTGAAGCAGCAGAATACAAAAACAAAAAGCAAGCCGCCTTGTATCTTGAATCAGCTAAATGCCACATAGTCAAAAGATCCAATCTCCAAATCTGGCCTAATCTAGCCATTGGCTTGTGCAACTAATTAACTTCACACACCGAAAAAAATTTGAATTTAAATTAACAATTGTGCGATATCATCAGGGGACTCAAAGCACCCCACGAAGAAGTTTATGATGAAGAAAAAAAAAAGATGAGTATTAGAGCAGGCAATCGGTGAAGTAAGGAGGGCTTTTTAGATGAGGGGATATCTCCAATTACAATCCGCTGTACACTTGTCAGCAGTAATGAAATGTTTGCTGAGAGCTTGCTATTTGTGGCTGCTAGATTGAATGATGCTGCTCCACTGCCCCCACCAACAATTATATTCCACGCATAAATCTCCCTACCATCTCTTCTTCTATTGTGTGAACTGTCAGCCACATACACCTACAACTGTCCCAAGAAGCCACGGAATAATGAAACACCATTGTGTACAGTAGGTAAACCCCCCCCGCCCACCCCCCAACCCATTCAGTGAAAATGTATCACAAGAGTCACAGAATAAGAATTAAAAATAATAATAAAAGAAAAAGAAAAGAAAAAACTTCTGCTTCTTTTATTGTTTTTAAAGAATGACAATGCATTAATCACAGTAAAGACAAACCGGCTTTCCCCGCATGTCATAATTGTGCAAGCTTACAATTAAATGTAAAATTAGATGTAAGATGTGGAACTGCTTTTTTTTTGCCCTCTTCCTCTGCTCAGCTTTTTTATCTCAATTGTACAGGGAGCAGAGCAGTAAAGCTTTGACTCAACACTTGACACCAGTGCCCAGTAGTTTGCATACAATCACAGCTAAAGTTACTGTTACAGTCGTGTGTACATTTGTGTGAATAATCGGGCTTTTTGATCAGTACTCCATTAGGGTCATCTGTATGGCTGCTGCCGACCGGCTATCTTGAGGGAAAACGCCGAAACATAAGCCAGGTCCAAATAATTTCATCAGATTTGTGCAGTATATGCATTTCCAATTAAAGTGACATCACATGAACCTAATTAGTATAGATGCAACCTGCAACTTGATTTTCCAGTGCATGGTTTTCTCATCAAATTGATTACAGAGACTCTGCGAGAAAGCATGCTGCACATACGAATCTGGTATGCGACTGTAGACCGATATACAGTACGTAAAGAAAAAAAAATGCATTTATGATGTTGCACATAAATGTGGAAGCTTAAAAGAGTTAACACGTTACTCGAACATTATTCGAATCACAATTCTTTTATGTTGAATTACTATAGACGCCAGAAGTAATGACATTTAAAAAAGAAAAAAAAAAAAACGCCCTGCTCCCCGTCAATTCTTTCAGGAAAACACATCTGTTTTGTGCAAAATAAATCATCGAGTTCTGATGTACAAGTATCACGGACACAAAGAGAAGCTTTGCGTCCTCTTGCAGGTTCAATTACTGGCCTGTGGCAGATGCTAACGCTAGTCTACGGTTTACCATGACTGAGAATGTACAGACCACTCAGTGACTCATGCAAGAGGAGGCAGAGGGTCAACCAATCACACGGCCGTCTCGCACGCACGCACGCACTAGATAAAAACCACACTCACGTACTACGCCAACCACTTTAGCATAAACTGAAAGAAAAGAAGAGAAAAAAAAAAAATCAGTAAGAAGTCAATAATGTTGATTATTTGCTCTTCTATCCTACGGTGTATTGTGCTGTCAGGTCAGTTACTGTGAAAAGTAATAGGATTATCGAAAAACTATAATACACGTGGCACGTCTGTGCACAAAAATGAAGCAGAGGATTTCGAGAGAGAGGAGTTTTTAGTCATTTCTGGATAATTAAAGACATGCTTGGACTATATTTGGAAAGATACAATGACACTGGGATATTACAGCACGCCAAATTGGGGAGAGGAAAATAATATGTAAGTGCACATAAAGACGAGTCCCTTTCTTGAACTTATGAGGAGGTAGAGAGCTAATATCCTATAGTTCACTAGTGTGCCCACGTGGCATCTCAGGTATACGATCAGAAACTAATAAAAGGTCTTTGTTCGCTAACAAAGGCGTGTTTTAATCAGGAGTGATGTGAGCACAACAAGCATCACAGCAGCTCAAAATCCAACTTTTACTCCCTCCCCCCCCTTTCCTGTTTTACTATTTCTTACCAGTGGAAAAAAAAAAAAAAAAAAAAAGAAAGATCCAGTACTGTTGACAACCAATGCAGGACAGTCATAATCAGGCTCATTGGTTTCAACTCTGAGGTAGGATCTAGAATACCAAAAGGGGATATTTGTTCAAATTCAAGTGCATTTAAAAAAAATAAAAAAAAAAAGGGACTGAGCCACGACAATCAGGGATGTGGATGTTCCTGCAGCGGGGGCGGGACAAAGGTTTCTCAGTGAGATGTGGTTGGCCCATTGGGGGGGGGGGAATGGGGAAGAATAATGCCTATGCTGGGTTAAAAATAATAGTCAAATATAACTACCTGTACAGAGCGCCCCACGTTAAAAAGGCACAATTTTTTCTCAATATTTCCAGAAATGCCACCGCTACTCTGTGCATGAGTTGACCCTGTATCATAATCCCCCAGCATTCCCACCTACTCATCACTAAGGTGCCTTCCTAACTCGAGCTTTTCTAGCAAGTTTATGTACTTTATATATAATCGCTTGCCTCAGACATCTTGAATGGGCATGAAATGCATTTTCATTTTTTTCCATTTTTTTTTTTTTTTAAATTAAACAAACAAAAGCATTAAATAGAACTACAGAAATAAATACATTTTTATTTCATATAAATATGTGGGCCCTTATGTCCAAATTGTCGCTGACACACTTGCTTGTTGGGAATAAAGATGATGTAAACAATCCATGAAAAAAAGCTGCCCTACTTGCTTTGATATGCTTACCTTATGAGTAGTATGGAATTGATCTCCGTGTGAATGAGCCACTAAATCTAATCAGTAACTACCACACACTGTGTATCCCCACGTTACAATGCATTTAATGAACATTTATATTGTAATTTAATTGGAAGCCCTTCCCTCTCACTCAGCATGGGGGGGGGATATAAAGATCATTGATCACATCAAGGAAGTCTGGTCCCTTTATACAGGATTATCTTTTAGGTTGATTTAATGTCATATTGGTGTTTGTGTATATATAAAATTCCTAATACGGACCCCAAACGTGATTAAAGAGACAAAAAAAAAAAAAAAAATCTAAATCAGGTTTCAGACTTAACATCTTGCCAATTTTTTTTTTTTTAACCCAAGGCTGTTTTGTTTGTTTTTCAGCGCGGCTCAAACCTGGATTTGTCCACATACATACAGTAATATATATATTTTTTTTGTACTCTTTCAACGTCTCTGGCTATGTACAAGCTATACAAATACAGAGCAGGCTGAGGGCCAGGCTTTCTAAGCTGTGCAGAGGGAGCAGTTGGTTGGGAAGTCTCCCAGTCTCCCGGCTCCTTCCCCCGCAGTCTGCCCATACAGGTGGCTGTTCTGCTTCACTTGCGATCGTCGATGGTCTTAATGAATTCCACCGCCGCGGTGAACTGCATCCACCAATAGCACTCCTCCCCACTCAGCCGGCTGGCGTAGAAATTATTGATGTACTGAACGGTGGACAGCAGGCAGGGCGGGTTTGCCTGGAGGGGGGGGAGGGGGGAGGGGGAGGAGGAGATGGAGGGACGGGCCCACATTAGCCGCTGAAACGAGCTCGCGCTACGCCCGTGCGGATTACAATCAGAAATATGCAAATGTGTACAATGCATCCACGCAGGTGAGCGGGTAACAGTCTTCATGATGCCTTGCAGCCATAATGCAGTCATTTGGTGGGATCTTTTTCTTACACTGTCATGAACACATGACACTGTCATGACACAGTGGACCCTAACCATAACTTGTCATGACAAAAAAACGTTATGTCATAAACGTTTATGACTTGTTTATAATGTTTATGACAAGTTCATGACAGTGTCATGTCACTCTTATGTAGTCAAAGTCAATGAGTGATCAATACCGAAGGTAAAAAAAAAAAAATTAAATAAAAAGAGCCAACAAAATAAGAACAGACTTACCCTTATGAGGACAAAGACAAGTACAGGGACAAAGTCATCCGCTCCAGGGACGGAGTCCTCGTTGGCCAGACTGAGGAGGTTCATGATGGTGGAGCACATG
The DNA here is from genome assembly GCF_010015445.1 of Perca fluviatilis. Classification (NCBI taxonomy): domain Eukaryota; kingdom Metazoa; phylum Chordata; class Actinopteri; order Perciformes; family Percidae; genus Perca; species Perca fluviatilis. Next base: position 431,205 of record NC_053117.1, on the reverse strand, counting down.
CGCAGTATACACTGGACTTTGTCTCGCGGCGTCTTGTACGCATTGATGGTCCTGATCTCGGACTGCGCAGAGGGCCACGGAGCCTCCTTCAGGTACACCTGCAACCGGAAGAGTTAACTCAAATCAATGACTAACACTTGTCGAAGTCTCTTCCAGCTCCAGAAATGCATGGAAGGGACGAAAAATAAATAAACAAAAAACGTCAGCAGGAAGAAGATACCTCTGGGATTTGAAGAGCTTTATGATTGGCCGTTACAACTTTTGTGAGCCGCTGGATATGTTCATGGAAAAGCCTGTGTGAGACAAAACAACTCAACTCAGCACATGACAACATAGAGAGACAGCGCACATGCTGTCCAATCCAATCCAATCCAACATTTCAACCTAAATTTAAAAGCAGTTTACAGTAAATGTATCTTCCACTCTGGTTTTCTAGTGATTAAGTGGCTTCAACTCTTTGAGAATTCATCTACCTGGCTTGCTAGTACATGTTCCAGCGTCATGCTTATTGTGTACAGACACAGATACAGTAGCTTTATCTATCCTCGAAGGGCAATTCAGTTGCTACAGTCAACCCAAACATAGCCGCTACACACACATTCATACTGCCAGTCACCAGTGACAGAGGGAGCACAATAAAAGGACATATAGTAAGTGTGAGATCCAAAGTATACAGCAAGAAAAATATTTGAAATTAGAACCGAATAAAGACGATAAAGAGCAACGAGATAAAAAATAAAAAGAATCCATAAAGTGCCGAGCGTATTGCACATACATAAACACATAACACATAACCAATATGAGGTTTGTAACAAAATACATTCCAGACAGCTACTCCGCATTCAGCAACTGAATTGCAGAGGGAATGAAGGATTTGGAGTAACGGTTGGCTCTTTCTGGGAGGCAAGCCGACAGCGCCGTCCTCAAGGCATTAGTGTAAACTCCCTGGACAAAATATGATCCTGATTATTAATACGTTTCGCCTTTTGGAGAACACGTTTCTCCCAGACAAAGTTTAAGGGCGATCTAAGCGCACGGCGCGAAGCACGTGGTGCAGGTGCGTTTAGGACGTGTACAAATCCACTTTTGCTAGTTGAAAATAGGGTCTGTGTGCCAGGCGCATGGTTCAAAAGGGTTGTACGTAGTGTCTTAATTAACCATAGGTGTGTTTTGGGCGTAACATGCAATAAACCAATTAGGGGTGCATGATATATCAACTCAATATCGTTATCGCGATATCACGTTGTGCAATGTTATATCGAAAGTGTTGCAATAAGTATGCAATAATTTTGTGGAGCGCTGCGTCCCGTCCGTTGGCTGTGTGGCTTAGTTGTGTTTGATTCAGAGCCCGCTTGAAACGCTATAATGATCATCTTTTCATTGGCCAGTTACCGTGCCACTTGCACACGTTAGTGCACGGGTCCACTACGTGACAAACCCTATGGAGCGTACCACGTGTGTGCATATTTGGACAGAGTGACGGTGTAAGTGAAGAAATAGATAGAGACAACAAAACGGAACGAATCAGAGAAGCGAAAGAAAAGTTGTGTCCTGTTCTCTTTATTTATTTATTTTATACTGTCCAACCAGTAAAACATGTCCTGTTCTCTAGACATGGTCCTTATTCATTTATTCATGTTGGACCAGTCCAATATGACTGTCAGTTGAAATAAACCTTGGGTTGTAAGAACACTTGTTTTATTTGTTAGGAATCTATTTTGATCAGTTTCCCCCGTAACTTTTGTAATTTGACATATGTTTAAAAATGATTATCTATATCGCAATATTCATAATTGATATCACAATATCACATTTTGTCAATATCGTGCAACCCTAAAACCAGTCAGTGTCATCTCGCATTCCCTTTAAAAGCCAGGTGCGTTTGTACCTTGGCGCGTTGCTATTATGATGATTTGCTGAGCAGGAAGGAGATATTTTCAGGAGAAGAAAGTGATCTGCTTGTGCATGAAGTGAAAGTGCACGAGCAGATCATATCATAATACTATTTCACATTGTAATATTTTTTTTATTTTTAATCTTTTGTATGTTTGTGCGCTGCTGCGCGTCCCTGTGTGTGTAACACGCATACTGTAGCGTGCACGTGCTGTGCACGAGCCTTGGTGCATTTTACTAATTCGCTGTTAAAATAACAATGAAATGCTGCGTTATTGACTTCAGACCGGGTTTTTGTTGGTCAATGGCGCGATCACTTCCCGCTGCCTCAAGATAGCAATACCCCAAGAATGCACCCTGAACACACCTCCCTGTAAGACCAGCATGCCCATGGGTGCACAGATGGGCGCAGGTGCATTTGCTATTTAAACGACGCGGGCGCTGGACGGAAAGATGACAACTGCGTCGGGCTTTGCGCCGCGCTGCGCCAGGTGCAAGATAAGGCCCTAAGTCTCTTTAAAGGGATCCAATGATTTTAGAGCAGACTTTAACAATATAGTATAAACTGTACTATATTTACAGGTGAAATATTATTTAGCAATAACATGATGATGAGATCAAATAACAAATAAACTGGAGTGCTGCCTGGTGACACTGTGTGGTAACTGGTGCCATTCCAGCTACTCACTGGTCTCGGAGAATATCTCCATCCTGGTTGGGGTAGAAGGCCAGTTTGAAGATGCGGTTCATGACGCTGCGCTCGATAGCCATCTGGGCGTCCTGCAGCTGGTCCTCGCTAGCGTACTGCCAAATGGCATCACGGGCCATGGCGCCGTACAAGTAGCGCAGAAAATCCTCCACGGCTGCCGTCTTGTCATCCGATGCTGTGCACCCCTGGAACGCTGGAGGGGGGAGCAGAGGAACAACAGATGTTACAATGGGAGTGTTTTCAAGGGAGTCAAGTTGAGCTAGGAAAGTGATGTTGTGTAAAGACTTCGAGGCATATCAAGTACTTGTGGAAGTTTCGTATAAAAAAAGGGATTAAATCTTGACTATGTCTGACAAATTGTGGAGTAATTTCATATTAGCTGACATTCAATTGTCAAGCTTTAAGAGGTAGACAACACACATCCCACTTGAATGTTTAAATGTTAAAATTTTAAGGGCCACCACCACATATTTTGCAAATCATGTATATACTGTATATATGGATAATAGGATGGCAGGAAGGTCAGGATTCTCTCTAGTCTCTGACAGTACAGACAAAGAATTTGTGCACTTTTAGTTACACTGAATGTGAAATATATACATAATAGGGATGGGGGGAGGGAGGGGGGGCTTTTACAAGTATATATTGTGGGGTTTTTTTGCGACGATTTTTCAAATCTGTTGTTTTCCCTAGAATCATCATTTTCATCAATGATTTACCTACATACAGTATCTCACAAAAGTGAGTACACCCCTCACATTTTAGTAAATATTTCATTATATCTTTTAATGGGACAACACTGAAGAAATTACACTTTGCTACAATGTAATATTATTAAGTGTACAGCTTGTATAACAGTGTAAATGAGTTATTTTGAGGGGAGAGCACAACACACAGCCATTAATGTCTAAACCGCTGGCAACAAAAGTCAGTACACCCGTATGTTAAATTCCCATAGAGGCAGGCAGATTTTTATTTTTAAAGGCCAGTTATTTCATGGATCCAGGATACTATGCATCCTGATAAAGTTCCCTTGGCCTTTGGAATTAAAATAGCTCCACATCATCACATAGCCTTCACCATACCTACAGATTAGCATGGTTTTATTTCAGTTAGCCTAATAGCTGGTTTGATTTGCATTGAGAGATGATTTTATGGAAAGTACCATAAAAAGTACCTGACGCCAACTACATCATATCCGTTTCTAGCAAAACTGACCGAAATCAGAAAATGCAGAAAATCCATGTTATGTACTTCTTTACAAATGAAATAAATGTCGGACTGACTGACTTGTGATGGGCGTTCTTCTTAGAAAACAATTAGGTTTTAGAAATGTCTCATGATAAATTGTCTCTAGAAGTGTATTATTCAACTTTTGTTTTTGTTAAAGGAGGAAAAGAAAATCACAATAATCAATACTTCTCGAATCGCAATAAATGAAAACCGCAATACAAATTGAAATCGGCAGCCATGTATTGTGAAACAATCAAATCGGGACAAAAAAGCATACTGTATCCTCCCAGACTAAATACATATATAAATAGTTTCATTAAGGTTGCAATTTCACTGGGACAATTAAATATTCCACTAAACATCCACTTCTTGCTCCTATTTAATCTGTCTTTTTTAATTTAAATAGGTTCTTACATTGTAGTGTTTGTTTTGTTGTTGTGATTATAATTATAATATTTAAATTTAATTTTCAGGCAGGACCAACGCAATTTTGCTGTGATATTGTGAGACAGTAGTGCAATGAAAATAAAGCCTCTTATGTCTTAAAAAAGTAGCGATAAATACCTTTAATGAAGTCCAGCATCTTGGCCTCCATGTGTTCCAGAAGGAGGCGGACACAAACGGTGGTGAAGTAGCGGTTGGCCACCTCCTTGTCTCGGAGCACCCTCTGGAGAAGCCTCTCCAGGTGGGCCTGGGACGTCTGCAGGCCCTGGCGACACCGGGTTAGATAAGCTATGTACGGCGCTCGCTTTCTGAAGGAAACACACACACACACGCAGACATTTGTATTCTATTATTGCCACTTTATCAATGGCTACATCTCTGTAGATGCCTAAAACAAGAGTACGCATTAAGCCTTGTGTTGTGTTGCATTTTTCTTAGAAAACAATTAGTTTTTAGAAATGTCTCAAGATAAATTGTCTCCAGAACTGTATTATTCAACTTGGAATGAAAAGAAAATGGCAATCCTCAATACTGTCGAACCACAATACTTCTAGAATCGCAATTAATAAAATAAAAAATAAAATAACGCAATACAAATCGAATTGGCACCCACGTATTGTGAAAGGATCGAATCGGGACAAAATCATATCGCCACAGCCCTACTAAGTGAAAGACCCATGGGGTGCTTGCATCAACCCCCCAGGTGTCCACGGTTACCGGTAATCCTCAGCGATGGCAGCCAGCAGCTTCCTGCAGGTGCGTGGGTCGAAGCGGCCGACGCAGCGCGTGGTCTCCTGGATCTGGGCCATCTGGTTCTTGTCCTGCAGGTTGATGGCCTCTGCTAGCTGGATCTTCAGGAAGCAGACGATCAAATTTTCTGAGAGGGAGAGGACGACAGAGAGACGGCATTAGACAACGCTGCTGTAATCTGATCAACCCGCTGCCTCCACATGACAGTGGGACTGATGGCCACAAAAAGATGGGAGGCCTATGGGTTTAACTGGTGACTGCTTTCACAGGATGCCACTTGATTCTGCCTATTGTCTGGATGTGAAGGTGGAAAGGCCTAACAGGTCTGCCTTTATTTTGTGCGGCATCAGAACACTTGTATCTTGTTGATAAAATGTTGGACCAATATTGGGGTTACACAAGTGTTTTTAATATGTAGGATGGTTTAACAATGGGAAGTTGTATTGACACCATATGGGAATTCTCGTTTAACATCTCCCACTCTCTCTCGACCTTGCCCCAAACCTTGGAAGGCCAGTCAGAATGTGAAGGTGGTACAGATTTAGTGTCTTGCTTAAGGACACTTTCAGCAGGTTGGATGCTTGCCAACATTAAAGGCTTGTACCCTGCTCCCCATGGAGAGGTGTCACAAAGATACCCAAAGTCTAGTAGATTGTACAAACTTTAACAAGAGCTCGAAATGAAAACACTCTACCTCTGAACATGTTTTAAATGCATTGCACTTCATCAGTTTGTATTGTATCACCAGTTATTAGTTACTAAGGCTACACTACTACGTTTTGGTTTAAAAACAAATATCTTTTACTACGATTACGCCTCAAGTCCACACTACTCTACACTACTGGTGGTGGTGATGGCGCAGTGGATATGACACATTCCTTTGGTGTGGACCTGGGTTCGATTCCCACTGCGGTACATCACCCAATGTGTCCCTGAGCAAGACACTTAACCCCTAGTTGCTCCAGAGGCGTGCGACATCTGACATATATAGCAATTGTAAGTCGCTTTGGATAAAAGGGTCAGCTAAATGACATGTAATGTAACGTACTCTGGCGTTTCCAAGCCCCTAAATCGGAGACATTTGGAAAGACTGATGCCCAGGTTTTGGTTTGAAAACTCCAGGGTTGCTTTGTAGTCTGGACGGGCAGAAACGGAGATGCATGTCCGTCAGACTTGTCGGTTAGGCTTGCATTTCTTTCAGTAACAGTTCCACCTCGTTGTCGATTCAAGCAAATACATCCCCGGTCTTACTTTTCGCCATTGCTGTTTTTTTTCCTCTCCAAAGTATTTTCTGTAATTTCAACTTTTACATCCATGATTTTCAACCGCAGAGTAACACTCTGGTACACTGGTACACGCATACCCAGTGCATGCGAATGGTCGTGTGATACGAGTTGTCAGGCGTGTTAATAACGACCGAGATTAGTTCTGCTACCGGGGCAAAAACTTGTGTGGGCGGAGATGGTTTTTGTCTCAAAAAGGAATGTTAAAAAGGAAAACACAGTAGTGTAGATGTAGCACAGATGGACTGCCTACCTTCAGAGTCCATGTGGTCAGGTAGCCCGTTTCGCGTGGTTGCAGGAACCATGATGGGCAGAGCCACTGAGTCTGCAGAACACAATGCCAACCTCAACTTCTTCTTTGCATCACTGGAAGACAGACAGACACACACACACACACACACACACACGCACAAAAACATATTTAATTAACAGCAATGGTTAAGAATATCTATTAAGAACTAGAAAGTGTTGTGTGAGTGATTGTAAATTGGGGTTCTGTGGTTTTTCCGACCTGAAAGAGAACTTGCAGTCATGCTGCTGTGCCGTCTGGCTGGCTGAGTCTGGGAGGTCGTCTGCAGATATGTTCTGCAGAGCGTCTTCTCTAGGAGAGTCGTGCACGCTGTCTTCAACACAAAGATCTGTCAACATGAACAAAAACAGGCAAATGACTCAATGCATCTACTGCAACTGTTTGCAATAGCCACATACAGTGCTCAGCATAAGTTGAATACACCCATGCTAAAGTTGACTAAAAAGAGGAATAAAAAAAAAAAAATCTTTTGGAAATTGATCTTAATGCCTTAAGGCAATCTCTATGTATGGTGAAGGGTATGTGATGATGTGGGGCTATTTTAATTCCAAAGGCCAAGGGAACTTTATCAGGATACATAGTATCCTGGATCCATGAAATAACTGGCCTGGAATAATTTAATTAAGTCATTAAGATCAATTTCCAAAAGATGATTTTTTATTCCTCTTTTTAGTTAACTTTAGCATGGCTGTATTCACTTATGCTGAGCACTCTAGCTACAGTATCTATCTACAGTATCTACCTACCTACCTACCTACCTACCTACCTACATATATATATAAAAAGTGAAAGTAAAAAGTGTTTTCCCTGACCTCCTGTACCATCGTAAGAAGCTCCGCCTGTGGCTCCATCACTCGGGCTCGTCCTCTTGATGTTCCTGTACTTGTCCAGGATGTCTTCAGCTGCCTGCGCGTGAGAGCTCTGTCTGGGCAACGGGTCATCTGATAAACCCAACCAACCAGCACACACGCACACGCACACGCACACACAACACACGCACACACACACACACACACACACACACACACACACACACACACACGAGATGGATTCAAATGAAAGCCGGCTTCAGATATCCACATTGTGTCCCCAGTTAGGAGTGTTAATTCAACGAAACCAGGACGCACCTTGGGGGACACGCTCCGGGACAACGTCGTCTTTCTCCTGCTTGTCCCTTTTCCGAAACGCAGCTATGGGCGCTGCAGAGGACAGACACGCCATTAGTGGACTGACACCACTGTCACTATCGCTGGATGACATGCTGATCATGAGTTGCCTGCTGACAGCCACTTGGGCCAATCTTTGTTTTTGTTTTTTTCCATGGTTTGTATTGAGACTAAAATAAATCACAATGAAGGATGTATGGTATCATACGTTAACACAAACAGTCTAATGTAGAACTTTACTAAGGAAAAACAAAAAGCAACAGAATATTGAGAGGGTGAACTAAACCACTGGATCATAGCAGAATATCACAAAGGTCCACTGTAAGTCATTATAGAAAGTCCAGTCGATATACTCATGGAAATAAGCCCACTGATGCTTATCCTATTAACACGAGGGTGCAAACAGGATAAACAAGAGAGACACGGGGGTTTTACAATTTGATGGCACACACAGGAAACGCTGGGTGGAGTATCTACACTGATATTCTGCGTTCTCCGTACAGTAAAATGGTAACTGTAGCAAAAAAAAAAAGAGAACACGGATAAGGTGAGGGGGTGATAAAAAAACGGATGCATGGGTGAGGAGCGAAGTCGGGCTACAACCATGTCACATCACAGCTCTAAAGGCGGCATCTACTAAAAGCAGCATGGGGGGGGCCAGCCGCTGGCTCCAGCAGCAAAGCTAGCGTGGAAGCGTTACCTGGGACATCACTCTCAGCCGTCCAATACAGCACTGTGAGGGACACAACAGACAGGGGGTTGGCCTTTCACACACGGGCTGCCGCTCGCTCTGCCGGACAACTGTGCGTCACCATGCAGAGCGACAGGACACACACACACAAACACACACACACAAACACACACACACACACACACACACACACACTGTGGACTTTACAGAGGTTTGGCTGGAGAATCGGGCGGTTTAGGCTCTTTACTTTTCCATGTGCACACAGCGCTCCGTTTTATGAACATCAATTTCATGTTTACTTAAGAAACATCATTATCTCAAAAGAGTTAGAAGCAGTCACTCTGTGTGGGCACAGCTCATTATTTCCCAGACAGATGTATGAGAGATGCTCGTAGAGTAGAACTGCAACAAAGAGATGTGTCATCTATCAGCGCGGATGACAGAAAGGTCTATCTAATGACCATTAGCCGCTGGCTGACAGCACTGCTGGGAGGGCTACGGCCGTACAATCTACACAGCTAAAGCGCCTCCGATGACTGATTAGCTACGAAAAGTCTATATAAATCTGCAGCCAGTGAGACGTGAGAGGAGAAAAAATAAATAAATAAATAAATAAAGGACTGGACGCGTCTCTGAGTTAACTTCAAACAACAAGAAACATGATTTTCCAACTGAAACATCAGCAATGGAGTGGACAACACAGACCATCATTCTCTCTCACATTATAAATCAGCTTTCGCTCTGCTCTTTAAAGTGTGATATTTCCTGTCGGTTGTGATTAAGATCTTTTTTTTCTCCCGTGCAACAAAAAGGAGATCAAATCAAACCGATCACTTTTAAAATGTGTAACAGTTCATATTTCAGTTTAGAAAAGGGGACATGCTTAAGGGGAGTGTTTTCTTTCCTTACCTTTTGGAATGGCTGACACAAAACGTTTCTTCCACCATGGCCTGTTGCGATCAGACTTCTCGTCGTCACTGTCTTTCCTGTCCTCAACCTTTGGACAGTAATTACAAAGACAGACTTAAACGCTAGCGAGGACATTATTTGGGGCTGCACCGTTGATCTAATCGCAATGTCGCTCTGTGCATAACATAACATAACCGCAACAATTGTGCGATTTAAGTAAACAAAAAGGTGTGCTGTGTGTGTGAGACACTCTGTGTGCAGATCAGTTTCCACGTTGTAACACCCTTCAGTGTTAACAACAGATAAAGCCACCGTGTCTTAAGGGTGTTGGTGTTTACCGTTAACTCACTTTACATTAGAGCCCGGCCGATTATATATCAGCAGGCCGATATTATCGGCCCACATTAGGCATTTTCCAAACTATCTGTATGGCATTTATAATGGCCGATAAATGAATATTTAAAAAATAAAAACGGACGAAACCCCCTTCAACCACGTTCTGAGTGTTGGCGTTGCATAGTTTGTCCCCCAGAGGGCGCTCTACAACGTCCCTGTTGGCAACGCTCGTGTTTAACCTTTTAAGTTTCACATCTTAAGTTTGTATCTTTATACATTTTATTTATCAGAACTTTTAATATATTTTGATGTTCCTCTGTTCTGTTGTGACAATAAAACAAACAAGTGTATTTTTAAACTGCATTATCATATTATTTTTGTGAGGACTTATAAATACAAATAATGTTAGGGAAATCTGTTTAGGTTTTATTACGCTTTATTACGTTTCTGGATTTCTTAAAAATATATATTGGCAGATATATTGGATTTTTTAATCACCAAATATTTGTATCAATATCGGCCTTAAAAATCCTATATCGGTCGGGCTCTACTTTACATCGTCTTTGCGATATCTTTTCCCTCACACAGCCGCTACGCTAACCTCCGACGCCGCTCACCGGCGGTTGCTCCCTCCTCTCGCACCACCACCGACATCACTCACTCGCCTGCGGTTCTCGCTCTAGCTAGTGCCTGAATTATGGTTGTGTTGAGTGTACGTTGAATCACGCCACCCCGAGGATGTATTAACGTAACAACGTCCACAAAAGATGACCAGTGACCAGTCAGTGTTTAGGCCGTGGCACGCGTGTCGCGTATGGTCATGCGAGTATCACAGGTGTAGAGGTTGTATAAGGTTTATTTTGTCACTCAATCACTAGTTATTATATTACACCCATCCTGAATGTCATCGTTTATAAGGGCAAACAAAATGTATTAATTTAATACGAATTAGCATTTTTCTTATTTCATTTTGTGAAATGAAAAACGTATCCCACATTTTTGTTCACGTATATCTTCTTATGCTCGTTTAACTTTGTATGTTAAAAAATACACATTTAAAAAATTTAGTGAATTGTTTTTTGCATTTTCCTTGATTATGAAGTAAACTCATGATACTATATGGCAATGGCAATCGTAATTGCAGTATTGTAAATCGCAATATGACTTTTTTTATCCAAATCGTGCAGCCCTAACATGATTACAGACCACAGCTGGAAAGAAACCGTTTAATTATTTTTAGGGCCGTTCCTCAGCAGCATTAGTTAAAAATACAACTGTCTCTGTCAGTGGCTGAGAGCGTGTCTGGTTACCTCTCCTTTGAGGGAGTCCTTGCTGGGGGACGAGGACGGTCCTAAGGCGAAGGCCCCGGCAGGGTCGCGCTCTTCCACCGCGACCCGCCGGTTGAGGCCGGGGTCACTAGTGGGCCGGCGGCCTGGGCACACGATGTCGGAGCTGCGACTCCGGACCAGCCTGTCGGGGAAGGAGTGGCGCTGCTTGGTATGCTCCAGCTCGGCCTGGGCCAGGCAGTGGGGCGTGAAGAGAGAGTAGCGCGTCTCCGGCCCCAGGGCGCTGGCTTCAGGGATGGGAGGATCGGGGGGAGGGTGAGGGGGCCTGGCGTAGTGCACTTTGGGCCTCACTATTGTTCCAGTGGAGCCTGATGAAATAAAAGAGAAAAGCAAAAGGTACGTTTGGTAGAAAAATGGATAATATTTAAATATACCTGAGCACTTTGTTTTCTCTTTCATCTTTAGGTTACTTACTTACCAGTTCACAGCACAGGCTCCACAAAGACTTGCCTAGGTAAATATCTGTTTTTAAAGCCTTAAATATACTAATGAAATCCTCCAAGAAGGTAGGGCTGTGCAATTAATCACATTTTAAATCGCCATTCCGATTTCGGCACCTAGCGATCACAAAAACAACGCCATCGACAAAAACAATTATTTAGCACATTACGTTTTTCTTATTTTGTCTGTGGAATAAAAAAGTTCAAACAGGAAATGTATGAAGGGAAATTCTACAGTTCAAGGTGTTTTCACTGTTTATTTGTTTAAATGTTTCACTATTTTTTTAGGTTCAGTAAATGCAACATCTTTCCATAAGTCAACGAGTAATTCTGTTAAATAATGGTGATTTGAACATTGACCAAAATACTCGTGATTATGATTTTTGTCCATAAATCGAGCAGCCCTACAGGTTGGGACTTCTGGAAGCTACTAGGAACTAAGTGTAGTTTCGTACCACAAAATCTCACTTTTCTACACAGTAGCTAAACAATACAAAACCAATAGAAGAAAGAAAAAAAGAGTGGGGAGAGTGCTAAAGAGAGATATTAGTGGGAGATGAGCCCTAGGTATAGGTAGGCCACCTGTTCCAAGGGTAGACTCTCTCTCTCCTGAAAAGCTTCCAAAGGCAGCCTGGTGCCATGAGCACAGTGGGAGGAGGGGACAGTGCCAAAGAGCCCGGGGTGAGGTCTCTCAACCTGTCATCCCTTCACCTTGCCACAGACACAAAGCCATTCCTCTCGCACACACCACTTCAAACCTGCGCTACGGACAAAAATGCACAGTAACAAAGACTGCGAAGAATCATTTGGCACACTAAATGGGCCAAAATGAAATGACAGTTCATTTGCACTTCTAATATGACCAGTAACTGGGGGTAAGGGCATGTGCGAGGGGCACAGGCACTCTTTTGGTTAATTCCACAGAGCTCAAGCTGTTCTGTGACCCCGCGACATTAGGGCAGGGATTTAATGATAACTCGTTTCTACCTCCGATTGGCTGCAGAGCATTCTGGGAGCGCAAATTACCTTCGGCGGAGGAGAGGGGATCGAACATGGCCAGCAAGGAATCGGCCTGTGAGGGCGGAGATGTCGGATGATGTGCTCCTGGAAAAACACAAGAGGACACGAGACAATTAAGAGCATTTACTAAATTAACCACTGAACCACAAGGTGCGTATGGGATGTTGTTGGGGATGATGCGTGCTACGTACAGTACATATACGTATGTAAACCTATATATGCATTATAACTTATATATATACTTAATAATATATTAATATATTTTTATTGATTGTTTTTTATGCATACTTAATAATGTGGTATATGGTATTATAGTATTGTCTAATATGTAGTATATTATGTTTTTGTATGTAGCATATACTATTTATTACTACGTATAATAGTTACTTTTTTCTTTTTTGTTTGTTATTTTATATATTCTATTAATAATATATATTATTAATAATAATATTATTGTATTTTATATTTATTTAATTTTTTTTATTTTATTTTTTGATATTGGTTTTGTACTTGTGTTATATTGTTATTTACTTATTATATGTATATGTGTTTTTTTTGTTTTTGTTTTTTTCTCCTTACATACATATTATACATACATATACATTATATACATATATACATATACATATATACATATATACATATACATACATACATACATATATATATATAATATACATATATATATGTATGTGATATATATGTATATATATATATATGTAATATAAATATATATATATATATATATATATATATATATATATATATAATATATATATATATATATATATATATAATATATATTATGGATATTTCAAACTTTTAAACAAATAAAAACTGAAATATTAGGTGCAAAATTATTCAGCCCCCTTAAGTTAATACTTTGTAGCGCCACTTTTGCTGCGATTACAGCTGTGAGTCGCGGGTATGTCTCTATCAGTTTTGCACATCGAGACTGACATTTTGCCCATTCCTCCTTGCAAAACAGCACCGAGCTCAGTGAGGTTGGATGGAAGCGTTTGTGAACAGCAGTTTTTCAGTTCTTTCCACAGATTCTCGATTGGATTCAGGTCTGGACTTTGACTTGGCCATTCTAACACCTGGATATGTTTATTTGTGAACCATTCCATTGTAGATTTTGCTTTATGTTTTGGATCATTGTCTTGTTGGAAGACAAATCTCTGTCCCAGTCTCAGGTCTTTGCAGACTCCATCAGGTTTTCTTCCAGAATGGTCCCCCTGTATCCTTTTTTAGCTCCCCCCCCCCTCCCCCACCATTTTACCCCTCTTTCCCCTTCCTGCTAAAAAAAAAGCAGGCCCAAACCATGATGCTGCCACCACCATGTTTGACAGTGGGGATGGTGTGTTCAGGGTGATGAGCTGTGTTGCTTTTTACGCCAAACATAACGTTTTTGCATTGTTGCCAAAAGTTCGATTTTGGTTTCATCTGACCACAGCACCTTCTTCCACATGTTTGGTGTGTCTCCCAGGTGGCTTTTTGGCAAACTTCTTAAACGACACTTTTTATGGATATCTTTAAGAAATGGCTTTCTTCTTGCCACTCTTCCATAAAGGCCAGATTTGTGCAGTATACGACACTGATTGTTGTCCTATGGACAGAGTCTCCCCACCTCAGCTGTAGATCTCTGCAGTTCATCCAGAGTGATCATGGGCCTCTTGGCTGCATCTCTGATCAGTCTTCTCCTTGTATGAGCTGAAAGTTTAGAGGGACGGCCGGTCTCTCCGTGAGATTTGCAGTGGTCTGATACTCCTTCCATTTCAATATTATCGCGGACACAGTGCTCCTTGGGATGTTTAAAGCTTGGGAAATCTTTTTGTATCCAACCGGCTTTTAAACTTCTCCACAACAGTATTCTCGGACCTGCCTGGTGTGTCTCCCTTGTTCTTCATGATTTCTTGCTCTTTACACACACCTCTGAGACTATCAACAGAGCAGGTGCATTTATACGGGAGACTTGATTACACACAGCTGGATTCTATTTATCATCATTAGTCATTTAGGTCAACATTGGATCATTCAGAGATCCCTCACTGAACTTCTGAGGAGAGTTTGCTGCACTGAAAGTAAAGGGGCTGAATAATTTTGCATGCCCACTTTTCCAGTTTTTTATTTGTTAAAAAGTTTGAAATAGCCAATGAATTTCGTTCCACTTCATAATTGGGACCCACTGGTTGTTGATTCTTCACAAAAAATTACAGTTTTATATCTTTATGTTTGAGGCCTGAAATGTGGCAAAAGGTCGAAACGTTCAAGGGGGCCGAATACTTTCGCAAGGCACTGTATATATACATATATACACACACATATATATACATACACATATATATATATACATACACATATATATATACACACATATACACACACACATATATATACACACACACACACACACACACATATACACACACACACACACACACACACACATACACACACATATATATACACCACACACATACACACACATATATACACACACACACATATATATACACATATATACATATACACACACACACATATATATACACATATATACACACACACACACACATATATATACACATATACATACACACACACACACACATATATATACACATATATATACACACACATATATATATACATATATATACACACACACACATATATATACATATATACATATATACACACACACACACACACATATACATATATACACACACACACACACATACATATATACACACACACACACACACACACACATATACATATATACACACACACACACACACATATATACACACACACACACATATATATATATATATATATATATATATATATATATATATATATATATATATATATATATATATATATAATAGGTGCATGTCCACTGTGAGAGACATAATCAAAAAAATTTTTTCCAGATATCACAATGTATGATTTTTTTAACTATTTATTTGTATGATACAGCTGCAAATAAGTATTTGAACACCTGAGAAAATCAATGTTAATATTTGGTACAGTAGCCTTTGTTTGCAATTACAGAGGTCAAACGTTTCCTGTAGTTTTTCACCAGGTTTGCACACACTGCAGGAGGGATTTTGGCCCACAGATCTTCTTTAGATCAGGAGGTGTACAATTTTGTCTCTAGTGTCTTTGGACAGCTCTTTGGTCTTGGCCATGTTAGTAGTTGGATTCTTACTGAGGTGGACAGGTGTCTTTATGCAGCTAACGACCTCAAACAGGTGCATCTAATTTAGGATAATAAATGGAGTGGAGGTGGACATTTTAAAGGCAGACTAACAGGTCTTTGAGGGTCAGAATTCTAGCTGATAGACAGGTGTTCAAATACTTATTTGCAGCTGTATCATACAAATAAATAGTTAAAAAATCATGCATTGTGATTTCTGGATTTTTTTTTTAGATTATGTCTCTCACAGTGGACATGCACCTACGATGACAATTTCAGACCCCTCCATGATTTCTAAGTGGGAGAACTTGCAAAATAGCAGGGTGTTCAAATACTTATTTTCCTCACTGTATGTATGTATGTAAGTATGTATAAAAAAATAAATCGAGATGATAGATAGATAGATAGATAGATAGATAGATAGATAATCTCGATTATTTTTTACTGATATTGCGATTGGAATATGATTCACAATATTGGAGGGAATGATAATTTTTGTATCATTGTTCTCATTTTCATTGAAAAACAAATTAAAACGATTATAGTGTGATTTTTGCGAGGATCTGTACCGAAAAAGGACTTTTTCTTCAGTCTGTAGGATACAAATTGTAGGCGGGGACGTCTCTGCAGCAGCACAATACTTAATTCAGAATGGCTTTGACACATGTATTTTGCATTTATCAAATATTGCCCACCCCCCGCGATTTTGATATTGCACTAGTTCATATTGCGATTTCGATACAATTGCGATTTAAGTGTGCAGCCCTAACTTTAAGTAAAAAAATAAAAATAAAAGATAATAGCCTGATGATTCCCCAGCCAGGCTAACAAAGAATATTTAACTTTACACAACAACTTCATGCAACAATTACAGCTGCAGAGAACTAGAAGAGTGATTAGGCTCGGCAGCTGTGGAAGTGACAGGGATGGATAGCTGTGGCTGATGCGGTTTAGACCAGACAGACACTGGGCTGATGGCTAGCTGGGATGTGACACTCTCCTACCGTGGCCTGACTCATCCCCATCTGGACTGGTCACAGAGTCCTTCCCTCCAAAGTCTGAGCTGCACTCTGACCGCAGGTCCTCGATCTTGTTGGGGATGTCTTCTGAGGTTGCACTGATGCCTGCAGCGTGGCAGGGGAAGGGGGGGGGACAACAACAGTTGTGTTGACATTCAGGACAAAAGCAACTCAAAAATCACCTCTGCAGTATAAAAAAACAAAAAAAACACTTTGGCTTGTCAAATAAAACAGCGCATGTTTTCTCAAACAAAAGGACTTTTCTTTTCTCTTTACTATACTGTATGCTCTCTCTCAGAATGGGAACCCACTGGGAACTCTAAATTGGTAGTGTAAGATCCCAAAGGATTAGGGGGAGAGACACAGGTAAGAGTGATCATCAGATGCAGACTATCCATCGGGCGGCTCCCACGGGACGTTTTCCTGTGAGCTGAGCCACGAACATCACCCCCTGGCTTCCTAATCTAGGATACTACTTCATGCTTGTCAATGTGGCGTGTCCACCTGAGCCCAGGGAAAAGACAAGCAGCAAATAAAAAACCTGTGTCATACACACACGTTCACACTGACCCCATTACACTGGTTAACAACCCTCCCAGCAACACAGAATCAAGGAGGGTGAGAAAGAGAGAGAGGATGCAAGGCAGTGGAGACGGGGGAGAGAGGAGGTGGGATCTATACCTGAGACAACACTGAGGCCGGGTGTGCTGGGTCTGGAGCTGACCTCTCGGACCTCTGTGTCATCGGACGTACTGCCAACGCCGGAGCAGCTCTCCAGCTCCTGCAGGCGCTCCTCCTGTTTCAGGTCTGGGGCTTCTGGAAGTGGTCCCAAAAAGAAAGTAATATTTATAAATAAAAAAATAAATAAAAAAAAATCATATTTTTATAAGAAAAAGAAGACATCCGAGACAAGAGTTAGAGCTGGGCGATATGGAAAAAAAATCCATATTTTTGACCAAATATATCAATGTCAATATTGCGGCGATATTGTAGGGTTGACTATTGGTGCTTGCACAAAAATATTAACACAATGAGAACGCTGATAAATAATCCCCACTGATGTGGATATAATGACTAAGTGGGTAAAGGCAAATTATAGCCATAGTTCAGCACACTTCATTGTCTTAGGTTGAAGGCACAGCAAGGCACAGGGGACTTATTTACCTTAGACTAAATCGGTGAACCTGTGGGTTCTCCGAACAAAAACAAAAAAAATATATTAAAGCACAGAGTTTGTGGCATACAATCCAACAATAAGTAGGTTTCACATTATTGGTAGGGCTGAAGAAAAAAATATCACCATCTTATCACCATCGTAAATACTGACACAATGATATTTGAATAAATAGTCATCACTAATGTAGATACAAATACTAGAACAGTCTGGTAAGTTCAGAAAATGACACCACTTTACTGTAGCTTTTAAAACCAGGAAAAGACAACACTTGTGTCATATGACGATGTGCAAAATTGAAGACTATATCTAGTCTCATATATTAACATCGATAGATTTCCCAGCCCTAACAAGAATGTGTATTTGTCCCACTTCAAGTGTGGATACATTTAAAAGAAACCAATAATTCCACTGTGCTCGTGGCAGTTTGCAACAGATGATGGTCTCTCTCTCTCTCTCTCTCTCTCTCTCTCTCTCTAACCAAGTGTGCACATATGCATGAAAATCAAACCGAGCATACATTATCATGTCTTATAACAGCCAAACCAAACCGTAAAGCAAGCACGCCCAATTCTTTGGCTGCCCAATGGAGCTGTTGGGCCGAACCCAGAGGCTCCGTACTAACCGCAGTACTCATTTGCATGCTCGTTAGTAATAATGTGTTGGTGAAGTGCTCTTCAGAGTGTAGTTTTCTGCTGCCTAGCCATGAAACAAGCGTACTCCGAGCGAGCTGCCGATCGCGCTATTACCGAGCAGAACAGGGGCAGCAAACAGAACAGAAAGCAATCAAGACACTCATGCATGTCATTTCTGCACCGCACATATTGAAATGGTGTACTACCTCAATTAACATAAGGCCAAGGCTTTTCAAAGAAACACTTAACGCCGTTAATAAAAGCACTCTACTGATTTTCACAAAACACTGGTTTTCAGGGGGAGGGGGGCACATCATGTCTCATTAATAAATGGTTTAGACTGCATGTTCAATTTGCGAGAACAGACAAAGAAAGTATGACCTATGGTTCATAAGATTGTGTATGCGTTTGGATTTAGAACTGACAGCCAGTGGTGGAAGTATTCCGATCCGTTACTTAAGTAAAAGTACTAATACCACATGGTAAAAATACTCTGTTCCAAGTGAAAGTCCTGCATTGAAAAGGTTAGTTAAGTAAAAGTATGTAAGTATCATCAGGAAAATGTACTTAAAAGTATTAAAAGTAAAAGCACTCAATGCGAGGGTTAGGGTTAAACCCTCACATTTTACAAACTGGAAACGATGACAACTGTTCTCTGTTGCATTGTCTAATCATTTCAGCTGGACTTGCAGGCTTGTATATTGTTGGGTAGTTGCTAGTTGTTATAATAACACATTGTATTTTACAAACCATGTGTTTTGTGTGCAAAAATTAATTAATTGATTTGTAAAGTAACTAAAGCTGTCAGGTGATGTAGTGGAGTAAAAAGTACAATATTCCCCTCTGAGATGTAGTGGAGTAGAAGTTGAAAGTGGCATGAAAAAGAAAAGA
This sequence comes from Perca fluviatilis, assembly GCF_010015445.1. Classification (NCBI taxonomy): domain Eukaryota; kingdom Metazoa; phylum Chordata; class Actinopteri; order Perciformes; family Percidae; genus Perca; species Perca fluviatilis. Next base: position 411,745 of record NC_053117.1, on the reverse strand, counting down.
CCTGAGTACCTCAAGTTTGTACTTAAGTACAATACTTGAGTAAATGTACTTTGTTACATTCCACCACTGCCGACAACTGCTGTAGACGGATGCCCTGTGTGACTATAGAGCATACACCAGCCTCAGAGCGCTGCGCTGTTACGTCTAGCCAGATAGAAACCTGACGCCATGTGAAGTGATGGAGGACAGCTGCTGTCCTGTGCGCTTCCCCCCCCCACTGCTCCACCACCAGGTGCAAACACACCTGGTGGTCCCTCGAAGGATACCTTTTACTGGCACACGCAGATCTGCCCTGAAAGACAGGCTAGTGCACACAATATGATGACAGATGCACGCACACATTGTTTGGTATGGAATGCCGCGCAAACCGCACCTGGTGTCCCAACCCCCACCGTATCAAACAAACATAAATATGTATGCATACGCACATATGAGACCAAGGGGTTTGGAAAGAAAAATCCATTCACGTATGCATTTTGTTGTATTTGCAACGATTTTTTAAATATCTTTTTTTAACCAATGATTTTCCTAATTATGAAACGTTTATACGACTACATCATATCCGTTTCCAGCTAAACTGACCGAAAGCAGAAAATTTAGAAAATCCATGTTATGTACTTCTTTACAAATGAAATAAATGTCAGACTGACATGTGATGGGCGTTCTTAGAAAACGTCTTGGTTTTTATAAATGTCTCATGATATTTATTTATTTATTGTCTCTAGAAGTGTATTATTCAATGTTTGTTTTTGTTGAAGATGAAAAGAAAAATCGCAATAATCAATACTATCGAATCGCAATGAATGAAAATCCCAATGCGAATCGAATCGGCAGCCATGTATCGGGGAAAGAATCTACTGTAATTGGGACGAAAGCATAGCGTCCTCGCCCTATTTGAGACGCCGTGGAGAAGAAGTGTAGGAATCCAGGCGATCGCTGAAGAAAACCGTCGAGACAAAACAAACCTGGCCCCCTACCTGAGTCACTGGGGAGGACCTCCACGCTCCACGCCTCGCTTGTGGTCTCCGAGATGGTGGAGCCGTAGGGGTCCAGCAGCACTGAACCCGAGCCAGGGAGACACAGCAGGCTGCCGAGCATGTTCTCCGCAGCTGCCCCTGAAAAGCACAGACGCAGAGAGTTTACCTCCTGCCACAGCATGGACCGGCTTCTCTTTTATTTTGGGGAGGGGTCAGGAAAAGTAAGAAGTCACCTCTATAGTCGCAAAGTCATCTAGAAGGCACCTTTTTGTCCTTTACCCAGCCTTTATGTGTTGTTATGGCATTGGTTTTGATTCATATTCTGCAATTAGTTCTACTAAATTATTCAGATATTTGAAATATGAGCAACATGTAAAGTTGAGAGTGCCACTACAGAAATCATGCCTACATCACTTTTTTTTAAGTCTATAAAATTATGTTTTTTTGTTATGTCGATTTCAACTTCTGAGAGCCCAAAGTGAAAATGAAATCTTCAAATTGCTAGTTGTGAATGACAAACACTTCAAAAAGTATTTCATTTAAAACAATATAAAAAGGAGAGGAACATATGTAAGCTGGGACCGGCACGCGTTGACCGATCCATTAGGTTTTTTTTCCCTCTTCGATCCACGTAAACGATTTGGCGAATAACTGTTTCAGGACTATATGGCACCGAATGCATTGCTCTCACGTGTTACTATCTTAATTAAAAGCTGTTCCATCACGTTTACAGTATGCCTTCAGGTCTGACTTTCAAACAACACTGGGAAATGGTCTGAGATAAGCAAAAACACTCAAGAAAAAAAAAAGCCTCTCTGAATGGTGTGTGGATGGGGCTTCAGAGACATACAGAGACACAGAGAGAGTTGGAGGTCGCATGCATTGCATGCTGGGACCCACAGGCACATATATACCACTGTGCAAAAGGTCAGAGGTTAACAGTAATATCTCACCCCGCCCCGGCCTCCAGGGCCATGACTTTGAGCCGTTGATTAAGCCGAGCATTACTCACGACCAAATTACCGCTTCGCCCACCCACCCCTCCCAAAAAGTCCACAGCGCTGCGTCCCTCCATCTCCACTTGAGAAGCCACGGCTTAACAAGGCGGAAGAATGCGGAGGGAGCTAGCAGGTGTGAGTGGGAGTCAGCGGCCAAGGCTCGGGACCAAAAAGTCGACCTGTGGTAGACGCGCCCCCTGGTATGTCACGCTTCCGCTTCATGGCGCGCGCGCACACACACACGCCGTGAGAACACGCGTGCCAGCATCCAGGCAACAGTGTGTACCGATGTTGGCGGGGGCAGGGCTCTCGCTGGCGGCGGGAGAGCTTCTATCCCGCTGTCCGTGTTTACAGTCTTCAAGGTAGGGGCGCAGAGTACTTGTCTTTCAGGTGGATGATTAAATGAGTGGCACAACAAGAAGTGAAACAATTAGAATTTCTGCCTCATTATCATGGTAATCTTATCAGTGGGATAATGAGGTATTAATGGATATTTAATGTGCATCTCATAACCCAATCCCTTGGAGAAAACACATAAGGAAATCGCTGTAAATTCACTTAATGATGGAAAAGTCCCCCAACGCCATATTCCGAGGAATGAAAAATGGTGGATGCAAATGAGAAGGAACCAAGGTCAATAAGACTGCAGGGACTGAGTGAATGTCAGAGAGACAGAAGGAGAGAGAGAGAGAGAGAGAGAGAGAGAGAGAGAGAGAGAGAGAGAGAGGCACGGGGAAGGCTGTGAAGGAAAAGACAAGAGGCAGAGGAGACAGGAAGATAACATGAAGACTCAAATATTCCATCTACTGTACAGCTGCTTTCACATTAGATGAACCGGTTATTTTTATAAAAAAAATTTTTTTTTACAACCTGGGTTTTCCTGGCATTGCTCAACAGAGTGCAGAGGCTGAACTTGCACTCCACTATCTCCTGAAGATGTGTAACTTATATATCAGCATACTATGATTATGCATGTACTTATTAGATACTGCCACTGCGATAACGCCAGCTAACTTCAGGATATACCCCAGAGACGCGTAGAAAATATCTTGTTTCGCCCTAAGAGTCCATTTTCTATTTCCATGCGTCCACTTCATTATTTTATCAATTAGAGGATAATTGCATATGCAGTCGTATCTTGGGAGTCAGTGGCAGTAGAATGAAGAAGAAAAACAGACAAACAAACCATATGAAATTGGAAATTTTTTGCTTCATCCTCAATTACTATTATTATCCAATGACTATATTATTCAGTGGTTTTTTCTTTGATCGCAAAAGTATAAAAAACAAAAACAGAGTGAGCATTGTTTAAAAGTTAACATTTGGCAGTGATGCAGGAAATTACATTTGCATTGCATTACAGCAATAAAGCGCTGAATTTAGAACACATTTTTATACATCCACCTAAAGACAGAACACATAACATTGTATTAAACCATGTGCACCAAAAACAACTAGAAGAATCTGGCCTATGTTCTTACTTTCAGCTCAATTAGGTAAGACATTTTATGATGTGCACTTAAACACAATTGCCTTTTGATGCCATTTCCCACACATACCACAAGGTGATGACATTTCCCTAAATCGACTTCATCAACAGTAAGGAAGGACCCCCTAAGTGCAGCAAATCCATACCATAAAATGTGCAATGATCACACAGGCTGTGTAGATCAATCACTCTGCTTACTGCTGCAGGGAGGGAATGGGTGCAAATACGGGTGAGAAAAGCCATGTCCCAACCTGCTATTTCCTGCAGCCGGTCTTCATCCATGTTGGGGTCAAAGTCACTGCCGAGCACATCGGTGCTCCAGGTTTCGCTGACCGTCTCGGAGATGTCCCGGTCATCTGTCAGACCCATCATGTCTCGGATCTCAAACTTGCGCAGTTTGTCGTCCAGGTTGTCCTGAGTGGTGGCTGAGGGAGACATAAAGGGTGTTAAGACAGGGCCTGCTCACGAATATCAGAATCGCCGCAGTAAGTTACACCTACGTGGAATTTATCTTGGTGAATGGTGCGTACATACACAGAAAACAAACATATCAAACCTAAATAAGAAAGAAAGAATAAATACAGAAACAAATGCATACAAAATAGCTGTTTAGCATAAGAAAAAGGAGGCTGAGTCTTTCATCTCTTATCTTTCGTCCGTTTACGTATATCTTAAAACAAAAAAAAAGTGATATTTATACTTCCAACTCAACTTTGTAGCAGCATTCAGAAACACAGAAACACACACCCACACACCCACACACACACACACACACACCCTGTTCATGCTCCAGAAGCTGCAGAGCCTCCACCCCATTGCTCCCCGACGGTCCGGCTCCCAGCTCCGAGACAGACTCTCCCTCCAGGTCCAGAGAAGACACAGAGTTAGAACGATTGGATGGACCTGAGAGGGGGGGGGGAGAATGAATGAATAAATAAATTAAAACATACACAAGGTAACTGGGACAGCCAGTAATTCAATCAGCTGTCGTAGACAAGTAATTATGACCTTGTGACTTTTATTTATTTTAAATGTATATTGGAGAGTCAAAGGGAGTTGTACCATTTTCTCTTTTTTCAGTTGGTTTACTTTTTTTAGAGTCAAAAACAAGTAGACGGGAACCAGAGCATGTGAGCAGAGTGTGTGTCCCCTTCGCTCCCCTTCTCAAAGCGGCTCCACTCAACGTCACTCCGGGTTGAACTCCCATTTCACCCCGGTCCACTCAAATCCCCCACCCAAAAAAAAATAAAAAATAGCTGCATCATAGTTTCTTTTTAGCTTAAACCCTAACCTGGCACGACAGAATAGCACACCTGTAGGACTTCTCAGTTTCTTCTTCAAAAGTACTTTGTGAACTCCATCGTTGAGCTCACAGCCACAGCAGATTTACAAAACTAAAAAAATAGTAGCAATACACAGATGCATTCTGGGCTTGGCCTCTGGCATGCATTTAAGTCGTGGCGTACCGGAGCGAAGTTGTAGTGAGAGATAGGGCGACGCTCCAACCTTTCGGACATAGGGATGCACCGAATATTCGGCCACCGAAACGTTTCGGCCGAAAATGGCCCAAAAGGGCATTTTCAGTTTTCGGCCGAAATGTTGTGATGACGCCAACAGTAACCGCGACCTGCACGTATGTCAGTACCCGATCCGTTCCACCTGCAAAGCGTCTCCTAGGCAACGAGGTTGAGACGGAACACGGAGTGAAAACAATGAAAAGTACTCTTAGAGTCTGTCAGCACACGTTTCAGTGAGATCTATTCGGATCCTCTGCACTTCATCGCGACTGGACTTGATCCGCGTTATCAAGACCATTACTTGGATGCGGAAATAAAGCAGGGCGCACGAGAAAGGATCCAGGCCGCCATGGATGCGGAGAACCGCGTGGAGACGGAGCGCGCACGGAGCAGGAGGAGATCAGAGCGCAGACAAAAAGACTTGTCTTTCTGCACCAGATGAGGGCCATGCACTCAAAAAGTCCTCCCACTCGTCCTCGGTTCACATGCTCTGATGGAGACTAAAGGCCTTTTTATGGTTGTGCGTCGAATCAACGGCGTACCCCCGCACACCCCTCTGCGTCTACGCCGGACCCTACGCCGTAGCCTGACTTGCACCTCTCGAAAAATGTAACTACATGTCGCAGCGATGCACGTCGCTCTGCCATGGCTTGGTAGCGTTGCATTCCCCCCCCCTCATTTCCTGGTTCTCCTTCTCCATAAACATGAAATCAAGGAGGGGGTTAACTTTTCCTGCTACAGATTTGCCACCGCGGTTAGAAAACACAGGGAGACACTTTGTTTCTCTCACTAGGACTCTAGAGTCGCTACTCGCTCTGAAGCTAATCGCCGTCACTCTCTCACTCTCTCACTCTCCCCACACACACACACACGCCGTATAAGTATAAACACCAGGCCACTTATGTAGGCTACTACGACCATAAAACAGCATTAATTCATAATCACAATGAAGTGCTTCCCCCAAAACCAAAAAAACATTACATTGCAAGTTACATTGCAAGTTTTCTGATATTACTCTGAACATGCATTTAAAAAAAAAATGTGTTTGTTTTTTTCAGCATTATGTGTGATCAGACTGCAGACTAACCCTCTGAGATGCCTTCCAAGTTGTCACTGCAGAGGGAGAAGCGCAGGGTTTTGTCAGGTTTACCGTGCAGCTTAGTATCATCAGCATGGCCGTCCCCCTGGGCCCCATCAGCCATCTGCAGGTTCAAAACCTACAGAGCAGTAGAGAGAGGAAGGGCATACATACAAACACTTATTTTTGGTTGCTAACGCGCTTTGCCATGAGTCATTCTTACCCCAGGCATTATCTCATCCAAAGGCATCGGGAGACAGTTAAATTTAGATCAGGGAGTTAGTTATACGTGATGGCTTCTCATCAATTGCATAACATTGCATAAAACACTGGAAAATGCATGACACTGGCTCCGAGAAGCCTTACTCCCTTCAGTGACAGGGAGAAAAAATATGACATTAAATTTATCACATCATCATCTCTCCTGCAAATGAGTACATTCATTCCAGTCCCATTACCTCATTCTCTGACATCATCCCAGGGACAGACTGAGGACCAGTTCCTAGTGAAATCACCAGCACCTCCTCTGGCATCAGCTCCTGCAGGGACTCCTGGGAGCTGGCCTCTGCCTCCCCCTCCTGGGCGATGTTGGTACGGCTGCGGCTTCGAGCCGCTGCTGGTTGGTAGGGTTGAAGGGAAATTAGTAGGGAAAGCGCTGTTGTTTTCTGATCGTTACATTCAGAGGACAACATGTATTGCTAGGTGTTGAACCCACAAATGATCAGGAATCAGGAAATTCTGTGAGAATGAACAGCTCTAGCCTAAAGCTTGAAAACGAGAGAAGCAAGACTCATCTGTGAGGTCACACCAATACCGTGCCCGTGATAAAAGTTGTACTATAGGCCTGCACGATAAATCGTTATAAAAATCGCGATCTCGATTCACCCCTGTTCGAGATTAAATTTTTAAAGAACTTTGACTTTTTCTCCTGACATTGACAAGTTTTAATTATGTAAAGACATGTTCAAGGAGTTCAGATAGAGCCTGTATCAGGGCCATATTTAGTTCAGTGTGTTATGTCACTATTTTTGGTAGCCTACTGTAAATGGCCAGTATGTACTTTATTTTCTTTATTCATTGAAGCCTCTAAGTTTACAGGCTTGTGGTGATGCGCAATGTGCTATAGGTGCCACAAAAAAAAAAAACTATCTATGTTTGGTACTGCCAATTTGTTTAGTTTTGTCATGGCTCATGTGTGCAATAAACATTACACTTTGTTAGAAAAAAATCGTGGCAGAGAATCGTGATATCATTTCTAAGCTAAAATAAATCGTGATTCACATTTCCCCGAATCGTGCAGGCCTATTGTACTACCAAATGTGCTAAAAGTCACAATGGCTTTATCATTTTCACACAGAAAATGTCAAAATTACCTTTTGAATGATTTCCAAGTTATTGCTCATGGAGCTATACCGTACACTGGTGTGACATTAAAGACGAGTTTATCTTTTGTATTTAGATCTTAGGCGGTAGTTAGTTTAAGGCGTAGCTTTCTTTGAGCATGAAAATTAAGTTGTTGTTCTATCTGAAAATGGTATTCCCACTGTTCATTGGTTAAGCAGAAAACGGACACACAAGTGCATAGACAGCTTTGCTGAAGAGGTCTCTAGAAGACTAAATATGCTTCATCTGCCATATGATTTGAACAAAATTATTTTAGCAACGATAGGGCAGCTATCAGGCTCCGCTTCTGTGGAACCAGCTTCCAGTCTGGGTTCGAGGGGCAGACACCGTCGCCTCATTTAAGAGTAAACTGAAAACCCTCCTCTTTGACAAAGCTTATAGTTAGGGAGTGAGGAGTCGCAGCGTCCACCTAACCCGGCCCACCTGCTTCTCCTCGTAGTCATCAGTTTTATATACTGTATAATTAATAATATAGCAAGAGTAGAGGGAGGCAGGCCAGTACAGCCCGTGTATGCCCTGTGTATTGTATGCTATTACAATTCTAGACTGCAGGGGAGGCTGTTTCCTTCCTGTGACACACTGAGCTGCTCTCTCATCTCTACTTGTTACTTTTGTATGCATCCTGTCCCAGAATTGCTTGTTACTAATCTAGCTCTGGGGAGTTTACTCCCCGGAGTCTCTATATTTGCTTTCTCTTAGGAGCTATGCTCTGCGATTCTCGTACTTCGCCGCGTCCTGCTAGTCGCCTGCTGCATCCGCCGCATCCACCCATGCTCTGCAGCGCCACGTTACATCCTGCAACGCCCTGCTGTGATGTTCCTATGCACAGAGTAGTCTGGATCCGGTATAGGGGACTGCACTACTCAGTATGACACGATGTGCCCTGCTATGACATGAACTTCCACGATAACCTTCGAAGTCACTGTGACCTTTAATGTGACTTTTATTGGCACTGTTCATCACACCCCCAACCGGCCCGTCAGGCACCGCCTACCAAGAGTCTGGGTCTGCCGAGGTTTCTTCCTAAAAGGGAGTTTCTCCTCGCCACTGTCGCGATAGCCACTGCTAATGCTTGCTCTTGATGGAATTACTGTAATTGTTGGGGTTTTGGAAATTATAGAGTGTGGTCTAGACCTACTCTATCTGTAAAGTGTCTCGAGATAACTTTTGTTATGATTTGATACTATAAATAAAATTGAATTGAATTGAAATTGAATTGAATTGAATTGATAGTACATAGAAGTTCTAAAAACACTGACTGTACATAGAAATATTAACATGAAAAATGATTTAAGGTCACTCTTGATAGCATTTGGTATGTCTTGTGCTGAAACATGCAACTCTGGTGAGAAATACCATCTGGCTTGTTTTCACAATGTTGCTGGATTAAAATGGGCGGCCTGGCACAAAGAAACACGTGCCATTCACACCACTCACAAAGACGGCTCTCGGATACATTTCAGCTCAATGTTTCTGTGGCTGCTGCAACACACACACACACACACACACACACACACAGACAGACACACACAGACACACACACAGACACACACACAGACACACACAGACTTCTTCAGCTACACTAACTCGATTTATTTCTTAGAAATGTAAAGTGCTCATATTATGCTTTTTGGCTTTTCCCCTTTCCTTTATTGTGTTATATATCTCTTTTGTGCATGTTATAGGTTTACAAAGTGAAAAAGCCCAAAGTCCCCCCCCAAAGGGACTTACCATCTCCACCAGAAAACACTGTTCACAAACTGCTCCAAACAGCTCTAATGTAGTCCAGCCTTTACTTCAGAGACAAACGTGGTCACTTTGGAACACACGTTATAATGCTTGCCTAGCTGCTAGCATGGCACACTCTCATACTCTGCAACTGACTAGCTAGCAGTACTTACCTAGCTACTGTCAGGGCACGCCCTCATATTCTGCTTCTGACTGGCTAGTAGTCCTTACCTAGCTACTGCGCATGTGCGACTCCCAACAAAGATATAACAGAAGTGAGATGCCTCACTCTGTAGCTAAAACAGAGAGCTCAACACACAGGGTGAAAAGAGGAGCTGCAGCAATGTGCAGTACAACAAATATATGGCGTTTTCTGAAAATTAGAACCACATAAACCTATTCGGATATAACCTCTAAATAAAATTATGAACCTGAAAATTAGCATAATATGAGCACTTCAAAAGAACAACTATGTACAATTTCACTGGAGTGCTGGATTTGCATGGGATGTCTGGTACTCGCTTCCAATCATCTCAAGAGAATTACATAAAGGCCATCAAGACATTTGACCACATTACACTCATCCTGGGTTTCCTTCTTAATAAAAGGTGCTGTTTTTGAATCAACACTGCTTCCATCAAAACATTAATAGGTAATGAACCATTTGAAGAACAAGAGAAAGGGTGGTCATGTCACACATTCTTCGACGACACATTATCTCAAGTTAAGAGATCTGAAACACTAACAGTCCTTCAATTCATTTTCAAACACAGTGAGCCAATACAATCACTCACACTCCTTGCTATTGTCAATTTAATTGCGTTTGCCCTTACTTTCTCAGAGATGAGTGGATGCCATACGTGCTATTGAGTTCACAACTACGCCATCACAGAGCTACCATCATTGTGAGTAACTACACTAGTGTCTTCTTTTATTTATTTTTCCCACGCTACCTGGTAATGAAAAGCCATAATCCGCTGAATGAAGGAAGCAAAAGGGGGGAAAACTTAGAAAAACGAAATGAGATCAAACATTTTAGCTCCAATAATGAGTCAAAGCACTGCGCAAGGCAAAGCAAGCAGGGTGAAGAGCACCAAACAGCAGCAGTGCTAGGCATAGGGCTGGGTACCCAATTTGATACTTTTATTTTTTTTTTTTAGGCACCGGCCGTACTGGCTCTGAAGGGTCAAGTATTGAAAAAATGCCTCGTCATTTAATACCCAATTTTAATACCTACGGAGTAAATCTCAGCAGCGTCAGTGAGCCAATAAGCACGCAGCGTGCTTCTACCAAGATCTCACAATGCTGGTGATTGGCTGTCTAACGTTACACCTGGTAGAGACACGCAGGAAAAACTCTACGTTACGCACAGAGAAGGGGCTCACGTAGTAGGAGCTGAAAAATGTATTAAAAGATTTGTGCTGTATTGTGTAATGTTGTAATTTCTTTTTCTAAAGTTGGTATAAAAAAAAAAAGTATCGTTTAGGAACCGGTATCGAACGCACGGTATTGCAGGGTCTCTGCAGGTTTCACCAAGTCAAATTTAAGACCTTTATGAATGAATTAAGACCTATATCACAACATAAAAGTAATACGGAATGCAGAGTCACAAACGTACTTGCAAAGTAAATAAATGTATTCAAATTGAAGAAGAAAAAAGCGACAGAGTGATAATAATCTGTACATATACAACAAATATATAATTTTTTTTCAATGAGCATTAGAGGTAGCGTTACATGGACGTAGGGAAATTAAGACCAGTTTTAAATTATTTAAAACCTAGATCACAATACTTGAGAGCAAATGTAAGACTTTTTAAGGCCTGAAATTTTAGACTTTTTTTTAGACTTTTTAAAGACCCCGCAGGAAACCCTGTATTGATATCGCTACCGGTATTGAAAATTTGTTAACGCTACCCAGCCCTATCTAGGTTAACAGTGGGCGAGCCAGGGGGGGGTTACTGTTCAGCTAGGAGCATGGACTGGATGGGAGTTATCTTGGTGAAACAACAGCTGCATGGGTTAGGTTGTCTCCAGCTCTAACACGAGTGACAGGCTACCCACCAAAAGGGGTTACTAATGGAATGTGAGCCGACAGAGCGGCGGTGGTGGGGTCCCAGGACGTTATAGCGGCTAAGTGTTGTCCTAGTCGTTCAATGGCAGCACGGGAGGAAAAGGGAGAAGGACAAAGTAGGGAGTTGGAGAAAGAATGCAGAGTACATCTCAGAATGTTTCAAAGTATTTCAAGTAACAAGTCAAGCTTGTGTGTGTGTGTGTGTGTGTGTGTGTGTGTGTGTGTGTGTGTGTGTGTGTGTGTGTGTGTGTGTGTGTGTGTGTGTGTGTGTGTGTGTGTGTGTGTGTGTGTGTGTAAAAATGTCATATTGTCAGAGTAGCAAAGCACAAGTGGTTCATTTCTAATTAAGGGGGTGTTGCTACAGTATCATTTGTCTTGAGAATGCTAATGAGGGGAGTCTATGCATGTTTTTCCATCCATTCCAATTAAAATGAGTTCATTTATATTTGGTAATTTAATTGGTTGTCATTTCTGTAATTGAGCCTCAATCCAGGCCGTGCTAATTTTCTTCATAACAAGCAGAGAAGACGCTCATTAGCTTCCTATAAAACGCAGGCCTTTTCACTAGTCATCACCACTCGGCTCTACTTGTTTATTTTGCTTCTCATTAAGCAAAATATTACACTTCTGTCTAGTAGTTCTTGTTTCAAATTGTGATATTCCTATAAAGCAAAATATCCTTTAGATGCTCACATCGGAAAATTACAAGAGGTTGCATCACTTTGAGCACATCGATACATATTCTTTTTTCTAAAAAGTGACAGGGAGACAGAGGCGTAGAGGCCGTGGAGGTAGGTACCTATGGGGAGCCTGTTCTTCTTGTTGGCAGGAGTGGTGGCTGGGGAGAGCTGGGGGGTGTTGGAGGGGGTGAGCTCCAGACTGTTGCTCTTCACAGTTCGAGACTGGGGCACGTTGGCAAGCAGGGTCTCCAGAGCCATGTGCTCCTCCTCGCGAAGGTGGTCCCCTGCCATCACATTCCGCACAAAGTCCACCTACGCATGCAGGGATTGGCACACATTTATTCTCGAGACAATCACAATAAAATCAATCATTAGACGTCAACAGTTTTTCTCAGGGAGGGTGTGAGATGACAAGTTTGCATTCGCCAAAGTCTGCTTGGACCCTAAACTGTTCCTGGTACAAACTGTATGATTACACATGGCTTCATAAGAGTCCAATGATGAAAGGTATTCTGTAATGAATGGAGAGAAAGAATCAACACAAAAGCCACACATGGCTATTACACACAAATAAACCAAAAAAGGCCTTTGAGCTAAAAGGTGGATTATGTCCTGACAAACGCTGAAGTAACACTAAAGTCATGAGGTAAGTTAATACATAAGCTTTTCCTCTTGCCACATTTCTGCTTTTGTTTGCGACTGACTCATCTGCAAGTCACACTGCCTATCTAGCTAGCCTATTTTTACCTGTGTGTAGGTTGCTTTGGCACGTTCCCTAGAAGAACAGCGTTTGTCGCACCTCTATTAAAAGCTTTCACATACCGCTATTGGCATTCAAGTGAAAGTGACTCCCTTTATTAGTTCCCTTTTTAAAATGTGATCTACATAGTCCTAATTGAAACTGCTAGTAATGTACTGGTAAACACCGCAAAATGTACCGTGACAATAGGTGAAGAACAACAGATGAAAAGCTGCGAAGGCAATTGGTCACAAGAAAACCGTAAACACTGACTGGAGGAGCAAGCTATTTGCTCAGCAGTTCTACAAACTC